>NW_020175047.1:573345-716834 GCF_003031525.2 Neophocaena asiaeorientalis asiaeorientalis
CCAATCTATTATTATTTTTCAGGTTTGTTTTCCTTAAAATTTCTATACAGTAAGATGCGTAAGATGTTAAGCACACAGTTTGATTAGATTTGGCAAATGCATTCACTCCATCAGTATACTGAATACCTCCATCATCCAAAAAATTTGCCTTGTGCTCTTTCTCAAGCAGATTCCCTCAGATATATCACTGAATTCCATTTTTTCTCACCATATATGAGTTTTACTAGTTTATTCTAGAATATTCTAGAACTAAAGAAAATATTCACATTGTATACTTTTTTCCTGTAAGATTTCTTTCACTCGGCATAAATTGATTTCAACCATTATTGTCTTCCTCCAGCAATGTGTGGGAGTTCTGATTGCTCCACATCCTTTCCAAAATTTAATATTTTCAGTCTTTATTTTTTCATGTAAATATGTTTGTGTGGTAGCTCCTCGTGGTTTGAATTTTAATCTTCCTAATAATTAGTGATGTTGAATATTTTTATAGTATTAATGGTTATTCATATATCTTCTTTTGTGAGGTGGCTTGTTCAAGTATTTTTCCTAATTTTTAAAACATTGAGATATTTTTCTTTGTAATATTGAGTTGTTGAAGTTTTTTTTTACATGTTTTTGGTGTAATTTTTTGTCAGATATATGATTTCTGACTCCTCTACTGAAGAGTTTCATCATGCTTTTTTATACAATCTGCCAATTTCTGCCTTTTAATTTTGGGGTGTTTAGATCATTTGCATTTGATGTTATTTTTTTGCATGGTCAAGTTTAAGTCTATCATCTTCCTATTTATTTTCTGGTCTTTTCTGTTTGTCTTCTATTTCTATGTATATATATCTACTCTTTGTTCTCCATTTTCCTTCTTGCCTTTTTTCAGATTAATGAAATTTTTTATAATTATTTTTTTCTCCTTTGTTTTCTTATTAGCTATAACTGTTTAACTCTTTTAGTAATTGCTTTGGGGTTTATTTTATACATCTTTAACTTACCCCAGTCTATCTTCAACGAATATTATAACACTACACATATAAAATAGGAACCATAAAATAGTGTGCTTCCACTTTTTTTGGCCTCAAGACTTTGTGCTATTGTTATAATACATTTTACTTCTATATATGTTCAAAAAGTCATGGAACATGATTATTATTTTTGTTCTAATTGGTTAAATAGATCAATATTTTGGCTACTTTTTCTTTTCTCTACATTTCAAGGTTATAACTATAGTTTGATCACTAGACATAATGCCGTTATCTAAATTTCTTAATATATTTTAAAATTACTCAGAAATGTATGTATAGATATCTGTAAGCAAACTTTAGTGAATACAAATTCTCTCAAGTGTACATAAACCATTTACAAACAGATAAACACATATGCTCAGCCATAAAACAAGCCTCAACAAATAACAGAGCTGGTATCATACAGATCATATTTTCAAACCATAATGTAGTTAAGCCAGGGGTTAATTGCATTTTTTAATTCCTATAATTCATACATTTAAGAAGGCACTTGAATAGTTTATTGATCAAAGAAAAAAGAGTAATAGAAATTATAAAAATACTTAGAAAAAGATAATTATATATATATAAAATCAAAGAAAACTTAAAGCTTTAAATAACATAATATAAATGCAAAAACTAGCCAATGTGTCCAACATGACAATTTACTAAAAACATTTTTTAAAGCGTCAGCAAAAGAAAGACTTAGCATGTTGGTATTTTATATAACTTTAATTCTGAGTTATTAGAGACAGAATTTCTCATTTTTGTTTCATCTTTATGTGTGTACATGTAAGTATGTGTATGTGAATATGTTTGCCTCGACAACAAGAGACTTCAGTAAGATATTTGATTACCCCTACTGCACCTATCTCTTGCGGTGTCTCCTGCTTTTGTTTTTTGTCTTATTTCAGAACTTATTCCAACATTTTCTCTAGTTGGGTAATTGGTAAAATCTTCTTAGGACTTTTTTTATGAAGTAATTTTATTAGCCTCTAATATTGAAATGGAAGTTATATTTTTACATAAACTGTACAACAAAGAGTTTCATTCAGTGACTAAGAAACATATTACTTCCTTGTCTTTTTACAACTAGTATTGCTTTTGAGAAGCTAATGTCAAAATGATACATTTTTTATTTTGTAAGGGAATTGCTCTTTCTTTCTGGAAGCATTTAGAATGCTATCTTTGTTTTTGATGCTCTTAAATATCACTATAATGTATCTAATATGAGTTTTTTAACTCTCTTCATTGGCACTTGGCATGATGTCCATTGAGATAATTCAGCTTTCTTCATTTCCTGTAAATGTATCTCCATTTCTTCAAACATTTTCTTTTTTCTAATTTTATTTTTCTTCTTTTCTGTGGCTACTATTATTAGAAACTTCTAATTATATATTTTATATATCTTAAGTTTCTTTAATATTTTCTGTTTTTTATCATTCTCTGCTTTTTTGGGGGGAATGGGATTTCTCAATCTCATACTTCAAATCACTAATTTTTTAACTCTATTCTACACTATCAATTCCATCTATTATCTTTCTTACTAAAACTAATTTACATTTTATCTCTAATATTTTCACTTGTCTTTATCATAACTTCTTGCATTTCAAATTGATAATCCAACACCTTGTCTTATATGTTTTGCTTATTTAAATTATTGGTGTTCTTGATCAAATGCTAATCATTCTAATGATACATATTGTGCAGTAGTTGTTTTGTTCTTTGGAGATAGTTTACTATGGAATAGTTTCTCCTAAATTTGATTTATGAGCTCATAGCCTGCTGGAGAGCTCTCTCATGTTGCACATTGGAGAAGAGACATCAGAAGAACATATTCTGGGTTTGCTTGCTTGGGGAAGTTCAAGAAAAGAGAGCAGAATTGTCTTTGTGATAAGAATTACAGGGATCACAAAACCACAGCAAATCACTGCATTTGGGCATAACTTTGGCAATCAGTCTTCTAGGTCATGGCCTCACCTTTGGTTTTACAGATGTAAGTTGCTCTGGGAAGATGCTGTTAGCATAGAATGGAATCTAACAGTCCTGAATATTTGGTGGTGCAGAAGTAGAAGAGTGAATGCCAAGAACTAATCAACACTTCCCTCCCATTTTTCCTAACTTTTCATCCCAGCAGACCTTTTCTAGTGCCTTTATCTAATGTTTGTAAACATCAACATCAGAGGTCTGAACTTTTTAGGAGGTAAATAATGATAGTCTAAAGACAACAGAAACATGTAAGAAAGAGCTGGTTTCCAACTACTTTCCTCTAGTTGATTCTTTCATTCTGTCTCAGGATGTAGCCATTCCTCACCACCCTACAAACTCTTGAGTTCAAACAGCTTTCTATCTTAACATTGGTTTCTCATTTATTTTGCTTATTATGCTGCTGTTGATGTTGACATTATTTCCTTAAGTCCATGTTTCCCTCTATGATTTCTCTTCAGATTGATCTTACAGGAGGGAAGCCTGCAGCTTGTATTAAATTTGATTCTTTGTAGGCGCCTCAAACAAGCCGTTATATCTGCATCCTTAGCATTTTGTGTAGTGCCTGGGTTATAGGGAAGCCTCAAAAAATATTGCATAATGATCATTTGAACAGCCTCTGGCCTTCAGGAACGCAAGATACCCCTTAAATTAAAGATGAGATAGTTCATGTCTTAATGACTTAATAAAGACTTTAATCACAGGTGAAGTATATATTTTACAACTAACATAGTGGATAATTTTATGTATTCATCCTTATTTCCTTTACTGCCACAGTAATGTAAAATTTGTTCTAATTAGAGATTAGCAAAGAGAAGCAGGGGAACCAGAACCCAGATGGGCCTCCCAGTTCTGTGTTCTACCTTGCTGGAGGCACTGATTTTAGCCCTCTAAATTTTGCTTATCATTTCAGTATCATTCTATCAAATGAGGAAATTTATTTTGTCATATTAGTTCCCAAACACAAATATTTTCTAGATATCAGCTGACCATCACCCTAGAAATCAAATCCATAACCAAGGTGTATAATTGGCTTTATTTTATATCACCTTTTAAAATGCATATGAGCAAGCAAGAATTTTTTTTAAAACTAAGGCTATCTTAACTACTATGCCCATTTATCATAATGACAGAATGTAAGATATTTTAAGGTGAGGAGGGAATAATGGATTGAAAACAAGTATGCAAACCTTAACTTTTGTTAGAATAAATTAAGGAGACCTAACTGCCAAGCTATGAAACCCAATTGGGGGGTGGCCTTGAAAGAAAAAAAAAATCACAACTCTTAGAAACCATTAAAACTGGTGTGGTCGTAAATCTGTCCAATAAAAAACAGGAAGCTGGTTATAGTGTCTTCACAAGGCCAACTTTGTGGAAATTATGGTTGAAGGTATTTAAAATAAACACTGTTAGGTAAAGTAACATATTTCCCTGTAATGCCAAAAGGAATAGAAAAACTGAGCCTTTATCAAACGACATGAGTGAGTGGGGTTCTTTCTATATAACCCAAAACTGTGTTAAATTCTACCCAAATAGCTTCAATATCTTGTATATCTTGGATAGAAATTAAAGAGGTAGAATATCTTTTGTGCTGGGAATGAGTGCAAATACCGCTGTCTCTGTGTTTGAGGGATGGGATATTTGGGAAGATGGCAGCGACAAAACACGACTCTCTCGACTAGACTGTCAGATTGATTTCTTTTGTTTGGAGATCAGAGGTAGTTCGAATAAAAGCAAATGTAGAGATTTTTATTGTACATATTTATGGTATACTCTATAGAAAATAAAAAGCACATATCTTAGGTGTTAATTTCCATGAGTTTTGACAACCACTCACAGAAGATATAGAACATTTACATCACTACTGAATAACAGCTTGTACCCTTTCAGTTAATCTTCACCCACAGGCAGATTTGTTCTAATTTATGTCAGACAGATTAGTTTTGTTATCCATAAGTTTCATGAAAATAGAATCACACAGACTTCTCTTCTGGTTAAGAAGTAGTAACTAAGATTAGATCTATCCTTCCACTTGAAACAAGTAAAAAACAAATAGGAAAAATATATGAAAAAAAGTTTTTATGATATTGGACATCAGGTAATGATCCCTGAGTCATAAGAAACAAATGAAGTGAGGCTTATACTTGTCCCAGCTTACTGTCATAAGTGAAATTCCAGGTAGCTGCATAGAGCTGGTGAACCCAGGCAGAGCTAGAAAGACTATCCTGAGTAAAAGACATAGTGCTGAGTCCAAGGAGATCAAATTGGCTAGAATGTTCTAGAAAGTAAAGAGCTGCACAGAGCCAGGATTTGGGAGATCTACACAGGATTCCCCTCATGTACTCAGCAGAGTGCTAATCAGAGCATACGTGTGGGTGAAAAATGTCCAAGAGAAAGTAAACAACCACTATAAATAATTAGAAGAAAGAGAACTCTCCACTTACACAGGCCCACAAAGAGTGCCAGGTATTAGTCAGATTGGAAAACTTCTTAGTTTAAAGGGTATTGGGTAGAGTACTCAGAAAGGTCATGCCTCAGTAGTTAGAGATAATTATCCCTAGACTAACGACTATCCTTATCCCATATAACATATCTTAAGGGCAAGACCTGAAAGGCTCAAAATGTCTCCATGTACTGTAACTGCATCCCAGAAAAACAAAACAAAACAAAACAATATTTTTATAAACACAAAACATAAGGCAGTGTAATAATAATGTAATGTATACATTAATGTAAAATCTGCAATATCTAGCATCCAATAAATAAGTTATTAGGCGTGCAAAGGAACAGATGTATGTGATGCAAAATCAAGAGAAAATCAAAACCCTCTAAGAACTAGCACAGATGTTAGAAATTTTATATCAGGACATTAAAACAGTAATTTATAACTGTATCAGATATGCTTTAAAAGGTGAAAAATGGTTTAACATGTAGAGACATAAAATATCTAAAAACTAGAGATGAAAGCTACAGTGCTTGAGGATAAAATACCCATGTCTCTTCTAAAATTCTTATGTATCTTTATACATTTTATTTACCTTATTTTCCACTAGATTCCTTAGAATTTTTGCAAGTGTTTTTTGTTGTTTATTTGTTTGTTTGCTTGGTTGGTTTTGTCCTCTAATCAACTGTAACATTGGGTCATCTCTCTGACTGCTTTGGTTGATTTTTTAATGACTGTGGGTCACATTTTATTTTTTACGTATTATTATTCTTAACTGAGTGTTGGATATTTTTGTAACAACTCAGTATAGATTGAAATAACTGATATCTATCTTAAGAAAGTGACATTTCTATTCTTCTGTCAGTTTGCTAGAGCAGTAGTTGGGTTGATACATGGCAAGGTTGAACTATTTTGGGCTTACTGCAGACTTAATTTGATTCAGTTTCGAAAGTAGGATCAAAAATTGCCCTCCAGCAGAGACTAGGATCTTAGCAGTGTCAAGGTTTTTGAAATCTCTTTCACATCCAGGTGCCTAGTCTCTAACCTATGGGAGATCTCTGGCTGCTTTATAGCTAGCATGCCATTTTTTGGAGTCCTTTCTCTCTCTCTTGAGTCCTACCTGCAGTTTTCGGTCTAGTTCCTTTTGCTGCCACTTCCCTGCTTTCTGGATGACTGGAATTACTTTGTAGGAACTTCCCTTAGCTCTTCTTCTCTGCCCTAAGTCATTAATAATTGCAAATGTAAAGTGTGTGTCTGGGGTATTATATATATACATGCACAAATTAATAGTTACATGTATACTGTTTTTCCTGAAATAGGTTCAAATTAATTATAATGTTTTCTTCTTAATTACACTATGAAAATAGTTCTGTGGCCATACAGAGTATTCTGAATATCTGGATGTGTTTTGTTTTCTTATTGGTTTTAAGTGATTCCTTTTGTTGAACAGTTAAATTGCTAGAGTTTTTTTTCTTAATTACTGAAATGTTCTAATAAAATTACATTTTTTGTTTCATTTTCAAATCATATTATTTTTTTGTTTCCTTAAATTCTCTCTAGAACAATTGAGATAAAACATTTGAGATTACAGACATCCTTACAGAAAGCATGTTATAATTGTTTATTTGCTTCTATATGTTTCATTATTCCATAAACTCATCAAGAAGAGAGGTTGTGAAATACTTTCATTTCTGTATTCTTTATTTCCAGGATGATGTCTTCTGTATAAAGGGTGTACAGTAAAAGTGTAATGAATACATGGCCACATTCTAATTTCTATAAGTAAAATGGGCATCCACTTGTGCTATCTGCCCTAGTAACATACACACACACACACAGAGAGAGAGAGAAATGTATATATATAATGCTATTACTCTGCTCTGGTACAGAACTGGTACAATGGGACTTACTGTTTTATTGGATCCTATTGATATTTGACTCATTAACCTAAAATGCTTTGGGCTTTTGGGGTGTAAAGTCAAATTCTATTACAAGTCATAATTATTCAAATATAATATATTATGGCATGTTTCACTTTAAGTCCCTGTCCCAAGGAAGATCTTTTCTGAAAATGTTTTTCTTTTTTCCTTATAATGAAAATTGTATTTGCTTTCCACTTACTTTTTAATATCTCTTTTTCTTCAGACATCTTTCCTTAACTTTCAAAGAATCATATTAATGCAATTTCTTTCAGTACAACTACAAAGTCTAAGTAACCTAGTCCAGCCACAATTGCATGGCTAATGATCAATATCTAAGCAAAAGCAGCCATTCATCTTCAAAAGTCTGAAATTACACCTTTTTTAGGACAAAATGGGAATTTGTTTTAACCTTGAACCAAATTATTGTCAGGAGAAATTTATTGCATTTTAAAACAATAAGATAAACATATTTCAGTACAGGTTTCCATTTCTTTTTTGCAAGCCAGTATTTATTTAAGACTATTTTTTTTCCTCTGTGCATATTTCTGGCTTTTCCATCCCAAGCTGTTTGCTGTTTTATAGCAAATGAAAATATGTTTGCGGAAATTGCATATAAAACTGTTTATTGAGACTTAAATCTTCTGTGGCTGTTTGTGGTGTTATTTTTTCCCCAAGCCTCACAGTTGTAGTTCTCTCTCTCTCTCTCTCTCTCCCCCTTCCCCTCTCCCCCTCTTCCTTCCTCTCTCCCTCTCTCTCTCTTCCTCTCTCTCTGTCTCTCTCCCTTTCTCCACCTCTCTCTGCTTCTCTCCACTCCCTCTCTCAACCTCAACTCTTTCACTCTCTCTATCTCCAAAGAGCCTTTGTGTAATTAAAATCCTGTATCTTCTATACACTTGGTCTGTCCTTCAATCCAGTCATTTGGCTAGGACACTGTAAGGTAAAGTTCATCTATTTAATGCCACTGAGCAGATGAGTAAAGAAAGGATAGTCACATGCCCAGGATCCCAAATATTTATATTTTGCATGTAAATATAAGAAGGTAATTTGCATACTATATTGGTTAGAGTTTTGGTTTGGCCACATAAAGAGACTCAACAGTAGATTAAAAGCAGAGTATTATTATTTTCTGAAGGTAAGTCCAAGTGTGAGCAGGTTGGGACTAATACTGCAGGGCCACTGTGGTCTGTAAACAGGCTGCTTCCAATTTGCTGCTATGCCACACCTGGGATGCAGTCCAAGGAGCTGGATAGAGAAAAAGAGCTTTGACCCCACCATTTAAACAATAACTCCAAAAGATAGCATGTATCTCTTTTCCCTCTTTTATTTATTTGACGGGAGTTAGTTGAAGGAGGTTACCTGGCTGCTAGGGAGGCATAAAAATGTGATATCTATATTTGATGGCCACAAGCCTACCTAAAATTTAGAGATTCCATTGCTGAAGAGTAGAGGACATAAATTAGCAGTCTCTGGAGATTCATTAGATTATGTTTATGTCCATGGACAAATGAATGGATTAAAAAATATTTGTATATACCTACACTAGAATGTTATTCAGCCTTAAAAAGGAAGGCATCTTGCAATACATGACAACATTGATGAATCTTGAGAACATTATGTTAAAGGAAATAAGCCAGTCACAGAAGAACAAATACTGCACAATTCCACTTATTATATGAGGTATCTAAAGTAATCGAACTCACTGAAGCAAAGAATAAAATGGTGATACCAGGGGCAGAGGGGAGGGGAAAATGGAAAGTCCCTGTTCAATGAGCATAAAGTTTCAGTTATGCAAAATGAATAAATTCTAGAGATTTGCTATATAACACTGTGCCCATAACAGTACTGTATCGCACACTTTAAAACCTATGTGGATAAATCTCATGTTAAGTGTTCTTACCACAATAAAATAAAAATTTAAAAAACTCTGTGGCTATCTGAGAAAAGTAGAAAATTGCATGGGAAAGCATCAAATGCCTAAATAAATAAATGAATAACCTTTACTCTTAAAAAAAATTATGTTTAAAAGAGAATAGAAAGACAGTTTCTATAAAGGGCAGAGAAATAGCATAATAACAAAAGAAGATGTGGAGTGAAAAATGTTTTTTAAGTGAGGCTAATACTCAACATTTTTCTGCTGATGGAACTAAGTTATTAGAAAGGGGAAATCTGTTGATTTAAGATAGAGGACAACCACAGGAGTAGAGTTCTTGAATGTGTGATATGAAATGGAGTGAAATAAGTCAGAAGAAAAAGACAAATCCTGTATGATCTCACCTATATGTGGAATCTAAAAAAAAAAAAAAACTCACAGAAATAGAGAACAGATTTGTGGTGCTAAGGGGTGGAGGTGGGAGGGGTAGGGCAAAAGGATGAAGGTGGTCAATGTGTACAAACTGCCAATTATAAGATTAATAAGTTCTGGAGATGTACAATATGGTAACTATAGTTAACAATACTGCATTGTGTACTTGAAAATTGCTAAGAGAATAGATCTTAAAAGCTCTCATCACACACAAAAATATGTGAGATGATGGATGTGTTAACTAGCCTTATTGTGATAATCATTTTACAATATATATGTATATCAAAGCATTATGTTGTACACCTTAAACTTTTACACAATGTTATACATAAATTACATTTCAATAAAGATGGAAAAAATAAATGGTGCAGACCTTAAATAAGAACAGAGTCAATTCATTAGTTGCAATAGGAGAGAAGAAAGCTAAAAAAATTTTGGTCCACTTGGTGGCTAAGGGACATGGCAATTTTCTTCATTTACTCAGTCAAATAAGAAGCTAGAGCATTAGGTAAGATGGAAAAATGAAGAGAATGTTGGGTGTTGGAATTTTAAAGTGGGAGGAGAAGATATTAAAATAGTTTTTCAGAGAATTGGACGGAGGACCAAATGACTGAGAAGCTATAAGATAACTTTTTAAAAGCCCTAGCAATATAAGGTCATAAATTTAACATAGCATGTCAGTGGTAGCATATTTCCTGGAAATATATTCAGCTGTTCAGAGGTAGACATGGGATAGTCACAGAGTTGAAAATTATGATAGTTCAAGTCTTACAGACAAGTCTTCAAAGGGAAAAAAGAAACAATAAGAGGTTGGTAATGTTTAGAATCAAAACCATGTGATGCTTGCTTGGTATGAAAAGAAGTAAAGATGTGAGGGGAGTGATAGATAGAAAAATGGTCAAGTCAATGCATTGAAGATTATGACAGAGCTGAAGAATCAGTGGGGTGAGGATATGGCTGGTGTGAGATGAAAAGTTAGAAGGTGGTGATCAAAATGATTTGTATGAGTATGGCTATGGAAATGCATGGCTGAAGTGAGTAAAATCATTGAAAGAAGGGAGTCAAGAGAAAGTTGTTGATGATAGTCCATGAGTTACAGAGAGCAGAGTGGAAGGAGTTGTGCCTAGGATATCTGAGTCAGATTAAGGAATACATAAAGGATTGTAGGGATCAGTGATGACCTGAAAGGCTGAGATTCCTTGTGGTAACATAATCAAAAGGATTGCAGGGCATTATGAAATCAGTCTTAATGGTCACTCGAGGCAAGATGGTAATAAGTTCTAATTATAATCATTAGGGGGTAGGAAGTTGAACTCCTAAGCAGTTTGCTGTGATACAACAGGGATTTTGTATATGGGATGTGTGGCAATCTCAACAGAAACAAGTATAATTCTGTAGATACCTGTTTAGATTTCTTAGTGCAAAGCAAAGGCCGGGTAAGGAGTGGGCTTATTGGGAGAACATAGATGAGGTGACACTTTTAAGATGTAGAAACATCTACTACTATGGTAAGACCTTAGCTAGGTGGTCCTGGAGATGTTACCAAGCAGGACCTTGGGGGGCCTTCCTGGAACAGACCTCCCCCCAACCTCATTCCATGTCCTCTGCATGCCTCTTGTCTGTAGAGAAACTTTAGCCTCCTAGGCCTTCCCTGAGTTCCAAAGAGTAAATCAGAGAAGTGAGAAAATGCAGAAAGAAAGGAAAACAGTCAAGTAAGACAAAATTATAACAGTAAGCCGTTAAACAGAGTCAAGGAACTTTAGTTCCTCCTCAAGGGCTATAGATAATACTCTGACCCATGTCCTTTGAGCTGTTTCGTAGATATGGAAATCCCCATCAGGCGGAAGAAGTTAACTGTATGCTGCCCACAAGCACGTAGATCCTACACGGCTTGGAACCGGAAGGTTGATGATGTTGACTCCGGATTACCTCACCACCAACCAATCAGAAGAATATCCATGAGCTTTTCCCATACCCTACAACCCCCTTCCCTCACCCTGTCTTTAAAAACCTTACCCTGAAAGACTTTGGGGAGTTTGGGCCTTTTAAGCACTAGCTACCTGAACTCCTTGCTTGGCACCCTGCAATAAATGCTGCAATTCCCTTCACCAAAACATAGTGTCAAAAAGACATAAGTGGCTTTACTGCATGTGGGCAAGTGGACCCAAGTTTAGTTCGGTAACAGAGATACAGATGAATCTTAAAGATCCTCTTAAGATATGCATCCTTGGAGCTCTGTCATTTTGCTCACTGACTGATGCAGAGTTACTCACTTAATAGGTACTAACTGTATAAATCTCTGAAGACCACCATTTACTCTTCCCTAGGCTATACTTCATTTAATCCTCACAATAACTACATAAGGGAGTAATGTAATTAGCTTTATCTACATTTTATAGATAAAGGAACTGACATTTGAAAAGAAAAAAGAAATCTTTCTCAGGTCGTGTAGCTAATAAGTGACAAAGCCTGAATTCAAACTCAGGACACCTGATTTAAAGCCTGTATTCTTATAATGAAAAGAAAATGATACAGCCCACCTCTTAGGGAGAAATTCATGTTATATTTGGAAGAAAGGGAGGTGAACTGCCAAATGTAGCACAGTGTGATACCCAAGTGCGCAAGAAGCATAGAAGAGACAACATTTGAAACATATATTGAAGAAACAGTAAAAAATATTCTGATAAGAAGAAGGAGAAGATCTCATTCTAAGCAAGGATATTAACAAATGGATGGCTCAATGGTGTGAATGAACACAATGAGGTTTTGGAACAATGACCAGGTTTTGTGATAAGTGATTAAAATGTAGCAGTGTGTGTGTGTGCGCGTGTATGTCTGTGTCTGAGTCTAACTTCTGGGGGTTTAGAAGGGCTGGATATAAATAATAATGAGTCTTGCATTTAGTTCTAAAAAATTTGGACTTTATCCTGAAGGCATTAATAAAGTATTAAACCCTTTATTTAAAAAGTAAGCAACATATTTAAATTTCTGGGGTTTTATTTGGGGGGGCACATGCCACGTGGCATGCCAGATCTTAGTTCATTGACCAGGGATTGAACCTCTACCCCCTGAGGTGGAAGCACAGAGTCTTAACCACTTCACCACCAGGGAAGTCCCAGATTTGTGTTTTAGAATTATCCCTTTGCAAAAAGTGTGGATGATTGATTAAAAAGTGTTAACCGTTGAAGGGAGGAGGTGATTGCAATATGTAAAATTGCCTGTGTTGTACATTATTGCTCAGTAAATATTAAGTCTGAAGCCAAAACAACTATTTTTTTCTCATTGCCCAGACATCTGGTTTGATTAACATTTCTTCCCTCTCAACGTACCAGCTAAAATTAACTAGTTGTGGGGTATCATAGTAACATAATTATATATAGATAAAGATAATCGCAAAATAAGACTCAGAAAGACAGAAATGGCACATAAGAGGTTAGGAATGCTGTATAATGCAACTGGCATTCTGTGTGTGTGTGTATGTGAATGTTAGTGTGTGTGTGAGAGAGAGAGAGGTGTGAAGGGGCTCAACAGATGCCAGTCTGAGAAAAGGAAGATTTAAGCCACATGCAGCTTTGTAGCTAATCTGTGAGGTTGCTGAGGAACCAGCCTATGATTCTCCTGTCACTTCAGTAGAAGACAAATGCCATGTATCACCAAATATTACACCCCAAATGGCAAGACACTGTGAAACAATTGCTCTCACTTCTTTTTTTTTTCTAAATTCACATACCAGTTCATGTGAAAGAGGCTTAGTGATTGGAAATGTCAAAGAGTTAAACGTGGCATGAAGAGGGATACAAACTCTAGGGGAACGGAAAGCATATTTTTATTTTTTAACATCTTTATTGAAGTATAATTGCTTTACAGTGGTGTGTTAGTTTCTGCTTTATAACAAAGTGAATCAGCTATACGTATACATATATCCCCATATCCCCTCCCTCTTGCGTCTCCCTCCCACCCTCCCTATCCCACCACTCTAGGTGGTCACAAAGCACCAAGCTGATCTCCCTGTGCTATGCAGCTGCTTCCCACTGGGTATCTATTTTACATTTGGTAGTGTATATATGTCAGTGCCACTCTCTCACTTTGTCCCAGCTTATCCTTCCCTCTCTTCATATCCTCAAGTCCATTCTCTACATCTGCATCTTTATTCCTGTCCTGGCCCTACATTCTTCAGAACCTTTTGCTGTTTCTTTGTTTGTTTAGATTGCATATATATGTGTTAGCATATGGTATTTGTTTTTCTCTTTCTGACTTACTTCACTCTGTATGACAGACTCTAAGTCCAACCACCTCACTACAGATTACTCAATTTCATTTCTTTTATGCCTGAGTAATATTCCATTGTATATATGTACCACATCTTCTTTATCCATTCATCTGTCAATGGACACTTAGGTTGCTTCCATGGCCTGGCTATTGTAAATAGAGCTGCAATGAACATTGTGGTACATGACTCTTTTTGAATTATGGTTTTCACAGTGTATTTGCCCCGTAGTGGGATTGCTGGGTCGTATGGAAGTTCTATTTTCATGTTTTTAAGGAACCTCCATACTGTTCTCCATAGTGGCTGTATCAGTTCACATTCCCACCAACACTGCAAGAGGGTTCCCTTTTCTCTACACCCTCTCCAGCATTTATTGTTCATAGATTGTTTGACGATGGCCATTCTGACTGGTGTGAGGTGATACATCATGGTAGTTTTGATTTGCATTTTTCTAACGATTAGTGATGTTGAGCATTCTTTCATGTGTTTGTTGGCAATCTTTATATCTTCTTTGGAGAAATGTCTGTTTAGGTCTTCTGCCCATTTTTGGATTGAGTTATTTGTTTTTTTGATGTTGAGCTGCCTGAGCTGCTTATAATTTTGGAGATTAATCCTTTGTCAGTTGCTTCATTTGCAAATACTTTCTCCCATTCTGAGGGTTGTCTTTTTGTCTTGTTTATGGTTTCCTTTGCTGTGCAAAAGCTTTTAAGTTTCATTATATCCCATTTGTTTATTTCTGTTTTTCTTTCCATTTATCTAGGAGGTGGGTCAAAAAGGATCTTACTGTGATTTATGTCATACAGTGTTCTACCTGTGTTTTCCTCTGAGAGTCTTATAGTGTCTGGCCTTACATTTAGATATTCAATCCATTTTGAGTTTATTTTTGTGTATGGTGTTAGGGAGTGTTCTAATTTCATTCTTTTATATGTAGCTGTCCAGTTTTCCCAGAACCACTTATTGAAGAGGCTATCTTTTCTCCATTGTATATTCTTGCCTCTTTTATCAAAGAAAAGGTAACCATATGTGCGTGGCTTTCTCTCTGGGCTTTTTACCCTGTTCCATTAATCTATATTTCTGTTTTTGTGCCAGTACCATACTGTCTTGATTACTGTAGCTTTGTAGTATAGTCTGAAGTCAGGGAATCTGATTCCTCCAGCTCCATTGTTGTTCTCAAGATTGTTTTGGCTATTTGGAGTCTTCTGTTTTTCCATACAAATTGAGAAGTTTTTTGTTCTAGTTCTGTGAAAAATGCCATGGGTAGTTTGATAGGGATTGCATTGAATATGTATATTGCTTTGGGGAGTATAGTCATTTTCAAAATGTTGCTTCTTCCAATCCAAGAACATGGTATATCTCTCATCTCTTTGTATCGTCTTTAATTTCTTTCATCAGTGTCTTATAGTTTTCTGCATACAGGTCTATTGTCTCCCCAGGTAGGTTTATTCCTAGGGATTTTATTCTTTTTGTTGTTTCCTTAATTTCTCTTTCAGTTTTTTCGTCATTAGTGTGTCAGAATGCAAGAGATTTCTGTGCATTAATTTTGTATCCTGCTACTTTAGAAAATTCATTGATTAGCTCTAGTAGTTGTCTGGTAGAGTCTTTAGGATGCTTTATGTATAGTGTCATGTTATCTGCAATCAGTGACAGATTTACTTCTTCTTTTCCAGTTTGGATTCCTTTTATTTCTTTTTCCTCTCTGATTGCTGTGCCTTAAACTTCCAAAACTATGTTGAATAATAGTGGTGAGAGTTGGCAACCTTTTCTTGTTCCTGATCTTAGTGGAAGTGGTTTCAGTTTTTCACCATTAAGAAGGATGTTGGCTGTGGGTTTGTCATGTATGGCCTTTAATATGTTGAGGTAAGTTCCCTCTATGCCTACTTTCTGGAGGGTTTTTATCATAAATGGGTGTTGAATTTTGTTGAGATTATTATATGGTTTTTCTCCTTCAGTTTGTTAATATGGTATATCACATTGATTGATCTGCGTATATTGAAGAATCCTTGCATTCCTGGGATAAACCCCACTTGATCATGGTGTATGATCCCTTTAATGTGCTGTTGGAATTTGTTTGCTAGTATTTTGTTGAAAATTTTTGCATCTATGTTCATCAGTGTTATTGGCCTGTAGTTTTCTTTCTTTGTCTGGTTTTGGTATCAAGGTGATGGTGGCCTCGTAGAATGAGTTTGGGAGTGTTCCTCCCTCTGCTGTATTTTGGAAGAGTTTGAGAAGGATAGGTGTTAGCTCTTCTCTAAATGTTTGATAGGATTCGCCTGTGAAGCCATCTGGTCCTGGGCTTTTGTTTGTTGGAAGATTTTTAATCACAGTCTCGATTTCAGGGCTTGTGTTTGGTCTGTTTATATTTTCTATTTCTTCCTGGTTCAGTCTTGAAGGTTGTGCATTTCTAAGAATTTGTCCATTTCTTTCAGGTTGTCCATTTTATTGGCATATAGTTGTTCGTAGTAATCTCTCATGATCCTTTGTATTTCTGCAGTGTCATTTGTTACTTTTCGTTTTTCATTTCTAATCTAGGTCACTTATCCGTTCTTCTGCCTCAGTTATTCTGCTATTGATTCCTTCTAGAGGATTCTAAATTTCATTTCTTGTGTTGTTCATCATTGTTTGTTTGCTCTTTAGTCCTTGTAGGTCCTTATTCAATGTCCTTCTGTTTTCTCCATTCTATTTCCAAATTTTGGATCCTCTTTACTATCATTACTCTGAATATTTTTTCAGGTAGACTGCCTATTTCCTCTTCGTTTGTTTGGTCCGGTGGGTTTTTACCTTTCTCCTTCATCTGCTATGTGTTTCTTTGTCTTCTCTTTTTGCTTAACTTACTGTGTTTGGGGTCTCCTTTTTGCAGGCTGCAGTTGGTAGTTCCCGTTGTTTTTGGTGTCTGCCCCCAGTGGCTAATGTTGGTTCAGTGCATTGTGTAGGCTTCCTGGTGGAGGGGACTAGTGCCTGTGTTCTGGTGGATGAGGCTGGATCTTGTGTTTCTGGTGGGCAGGAGGACGTCCAGTGTTGTGTTTTGGGGTGTCTGTGACCTTATTATGATTTTAGGCAGCCTCTCTGCTAATGGGTGGGGTTGTGTTCTTGTCTTTCTTGTTGTTTGGCATAGGGTGTCCAGCACCATAGCTTGCTGGTCGTTGAGTGGAGCTGGGTCTTAGCATTGAAATGGAGATCTCTGGGAGCACTTTCACCATTTGATATTACCTGGAGTTGTGAGGTCTCTGGTGTACCAATGTCCTGAACTCAGCTCTCCCAACTCAGAGGCGCAGGCCTAACACCTGGCTGGAGCACCAAGACCCTGTCAGCAACATGGCTCAGAGAAAAGGGAGAAAAATAGAAATAAAGAAAGAAAAACAATAAATAAATAAAATAAAGCTATTAAAATAAGAAATAAAAATAATTATTAAAAATAAAAAAATTTTAAAGTAATTAAAAAAAGAAAGAAAGAAGAGAGCAACCAAACCAAAAAACAAATCCACCAATGAGAACAAGCACTAAAAACTATACTAAAAAAAAAAAAAAAGCAGACAGACAGAACCTTTGGACAAATGGTAAAAACAAAGCTATATAGACAAAATCACACAAGGATGCATACATATACACACTCACAAAAAGGGAAAAAAAAAATTATATCATTGCTCCTAAGGTCCACTGCCTCAATTTTGGGATGATTCGTTGTCTATTCATGTATTCCACAGATGCCGGGTACATCAAGTTGATTGTGGGGATTTAATCCGTTGCTCCTGAGGCTGCTGGGAGAGATTTCCCTTTCTCTTCTTTGTTTGCACAGCTCCTGGGGTTCAGCTTTGGATTTGGCCCTGCGTCTGCCTGTAGGTCATCTGAGGGCATCTGTTCTTCGCTCAGACAGGACGGGGTTAAAGTAGCAGCTGATTAGGGGGTTCTGGGTCACATCAGGCCTGGGGGAGGGCGGGGTATGGAGGGCGGGGTATGGAGTGCGGGGCGAGCTGCGGTAGTAGAGGCCTACATGACGTTGAAATAGCCTGAGGCGTGTGGTGTGTTCTCCCAGGGAAGTTGTCCTTGGATCACGGCACCCTGGCAGTGGCGGGCCGCACAGGCTCCCAGGAGGGGAGGTGTGGATAGTGACCTGTGCTTACACACAGGCTTCTTGGTGGCTGCAGCAGCAGCCTTAACGTCTCATGCCCGTCTCTGGGGTCCGCGCTGATAGCCACGGCTTGCGCCCGTCTCTGGAGCTCGTTTAGGCAGTGCTCTGAATCTCCTCTCCTCGTGCACCCCAAAACAATGGTCTCCTGCCTCTTAGGCAGTTCCAGACTTTTTCCCGGACTCCCTCCCCGCTAGTTGTGGCAGCACTAGTCCCCTTCAGGCTGTGTTCACGCAGCCAATCCAAGTCCTCTCCCTGAGACGTGAACTCCAAAGCCCGAGCCTCAGCTCCCAGCCCACACCCATCCCAGCGGGTGAGCAGACAAGCCTCTCAGGCTGGTGAGTGCTGGTTGGCACTGATCCTCTGTGCAGGATTCTCTCCGCTTTGCCCCCTGCACCCCTGTTGCTGCGCTCTCCTCTGTGGCTCCGAAGCTTCCACCCCACCACTCCCCATCTCGGCCAGTGAAGAGTCTTCCTAGTGTGTGGAAACTTTTCCTCCTTCACAGCTCCTTCCCAGTGGTGCAGGTGCCATCCCTACTCTTTTGTCTCTGTTTTTTCTTTTTCCTTTTGCCCTATCCAGGTATGTGGGGAGTTTCTTGCCTTTTGGGAAGTCTGAGGTCTTCTGCCAGTGTTCAGTAGGTGTTCTGTAGGAGTTGTTCCATATATAGATGTATTTCTGATGTATTTGTTGGGAGGAAGGTGATCTCCATGTCTAATTCTTCAGCCATCTTGAAGGTCCTCTGAAAGCATCTATTTTTGCTGCTCTGAGGTGACTATATAACATCTACTACAAGAAGTGATACCTTTAGTCACGTTATTTTTTCAACAAATATTAAAGGTATGCTGGGTGCCAAGTACTGTAGATACAGGGATGAAACATTATGGTGACTGTGTTCCAGGCACTAAAGTTGGAAATTTGCATATGTTAAATATAAAGCTCCAGGTCAAACAGCTCTTATTTAGATATGGATTTCAAACACAGCCTCCCACCCTGTGCTACTTCATTATACCACACTGCTTCTGATGATTATGGGATGTTGAGTTATAGGATTTTACATGGGAAGAGATTAACCCTAAATAAGAGAAACCCCAGAAGCCCACAACTTCCAACTTCTAATCTGTGAAGAGCCTTCAGGTTGGTAGAGTAGGTGTAGAACTGATGGTTGGAATTATACCTGGATCCCTATGAGAAAATACTTTTCAATAGTCAGAAGTATCGGCAAATTAAAACATCTTTCTCATGTGGGAGAAAGTATTCCTGCTACTGAAAATATTCAGAGAGAGGATGATGGTGAGTCAAATATGCAGATAGCTTCTAAACTCCCTTCAGATGCTGTTATACTGTTAGTCCATGAAACATGCAAAGGTATATTTGAGAAATATCAAGGCAAGCTCCAAAACAGTATTATAGAAAGAAGCATGGCAATATCTAAATGAAAGAAGCCTTAGAAATCACTAAGTTCAACTCCATCTTTCATTGTACAGATAAAAGAGCAAGAAGTAAATAGGCTGAAGAATGTACCAGCGGACAACTCTATCAGCACTATCACAAGCAAAGTTTGGATATATGGGACAAAAAGCTTTCAGGAATTCAAATGAAAAAAAAGAATCCAGAGCTAGAGGTATCTTCTGTAAGAAGACCTGGAATAGGATGTGGGTATCAGTGACAGTGAGGATTCTGGATAGATAGGTTTAATGGGAGGGCACTTGATACCTAAGAATAATTAAAGAAAAGAAGGAAAAGACAAATAAAGTGATACCATATTCTAAATTAACATCTTTAAAAATCAGGTACTCCTCACCAAGCCATTCTGACCAAATAGTGTTTGTATTTAGAACTCAGTGTACCAGTGTGAAGGCAGACAAAAGTGATGCTTTGATTTACATTCCATGAAAAGCTGTCTATTAAAGTGGTCATGGGATATTCATACATTAAACAAATGCTTGGGCAATTCTGCCCAAAAGTAATGAATTTCATAGATTTTCTTTAATGTGAAAATGCTGCTGGTCCAAAGCCAGGGATTTCTGTAGATATAATAGGTCATGTGCAGCATTTTATATGATATATATTTGGATACAAAGCCAAGGACTAGAATACTTTCATATATTTTTATTTCATTCACTACTTGGATTATGCATTGACTAGAAAAATCCTATTGTAAGTAGAAATAATGCACCAAATCCAAACAATCTGAACAGTATCTTAGCAAACAATTTATTAGATTGATTTAATATAATACCACTTTATCATTGACTGCTATCTTTTTAACCCTGAGCATATTAACTCTCTGAATTTTTGTGTTTTTTCTCAGTAACAAAATTTACTTGCCTAATATTGTATCAATATCAATAAGACACATTTTTATATTCTTTAATATATTTGTTTACTATTTATTGAGCCACTAAATTTACCACTTTTTGGAATAGACATTTGGGACATAAAAATGAATAATGCACATGTTACCTGAATAAATGACCCCAACACAATGCAAAGGAGCTATTGAGTCCTCACAAGATTTTAGCTATGCGAATCATATAACAATTTTTGAGTAAATATTTGCTAGTTGGGTTTTGAATTTACAATGGCAATCATCTTATTGTAAGAATATTATAAAATATTAACGATCAAGAGGGTGAGAGGTCAGTAACTGATGATTAAATTTTGTAAACTAGTTTACCATTCATTGAATATTATCACTTACATTTGCTACTCACAGCCATCTTGTGGGGTTAATGTGATTGGGTATTATTACAATACCTATTGCTTAAGCAAAGAAACTGAAGCTCAGAGAAACTGAGTGTTTACACTAATTGGGTCAACAACACTTAGTTAATAAGATGCAGATTTTGGTTATCCGAATTCAAAAGCCAATTGCTTCTTGCTAACTCAGGCTGTCTCTGTGTAAGCAGTGCTATGCTTAAATAAAGCTTGGTGCAGGAAATGGGACTTAAATGTCTGTGATTTGACAAGAGATTGGGGGAGAGAATAAAAAGGATTATTCTAGCTTGTATAATAACTAGAAACAATAACTAAATAGTAACTGTTTCTGATCTGAAGTTATTTTCATTGTGAGTTTTCCATTTGCCTTGAGAACCAAGTAAAGCTTTGTCATTAGTGTCTTCTACCCATTTGTCTCAATTATGCTCAAGGGAGTAACTGGAGATGATAAAATGTTTGCTTTAATTTTACTCATTTGAGGTAATCAAATCTGGCACCAAATGCATTTGTATGTCTGTCTTTAATTATTCCCACCACTGAAGATCTCCATTTCGCTCTATCTCTTTTTGTTAAGACCATTAAGGTGTTAAGTGCAAAGTTACCTCTTGATGGAACAAGGCTCCAGACAGTCTGAGTTGAGAAAAACCAGCACTGTGACTTAATTGTCACAAGATACTGTTGATCAAACATTAGGTAACCTGGGATGGTATTAGATTAAAGAGAAAAAGTCAATGAAGGAAGAACAGTGAGTACTTCAGAAACAATATTCCAGTACAAAGTTTCAACAAAGTTGTTGATATTTTCTTCAAGGTCTTAGAATGCCATAATTTTGAAAAAGTTTATAATTTATAAGATAAAGAAAAAAGGAGAAGAAACATTTTTTAGGTCATACGAATTAAACAGTTTGTTATCTGTAGGCCCTTTTAGAAAGATGTTTCATTTAAAGGCGCACATGTAAGAAGAGTTTGTACATTTCAACACACTGACTTGATATTAAAAATTTAATCTGTCACTAAAAACTTTCAAAATGTTGATGGAAAATATCTTGTTAGAAGTAGTATTTAATATTAAATGTAAATTTATATTAACCTTTTAAAGTCCATATTTGATAAATGTTATTTTCCATATTTCTCTTTTGGAATTCAGAGGTCTTCATGTTTTCAGTAGAAAACCTCTTTTACTTAATTTGTAATTCTTTTAGAAAATCAATTGAGTTTATCTGTTTCCTTGTTATTTGCATTTCAGAGGAAACACTTCCATTTTACCTGGAAGGTTGCTGAGGACTCTATTTGGGGTTTTTTCTTGGGCAGATATAAAGCTTCAGGTTTTCACACCCTTACTCTTTCCACCCAAAGGAAAAGCCATCCTAGACAAGAGCTCTGAAGAGAATTTTGAGATGAGCTGGACAGAACAACTTTTAAATTCCTCCCAAAGTGTTTGCTTTCATTAAGAAAACCCTATAATTTGGAAAGACAAGCCTTTTACTCTTAGACAGCTCCTTGTGGCTGGGAATATAATATTGGTATCAAGAACTTATTACAAAAAGGCTACATCATTTGGGGATAAATCAGCTGTTAAGATGAAGTTCAGCCTTTTTTCCTTGGGCTTAGCTCTAAAAGCTGAGTTTACAGGGGCTTCCCTGGTGGCACAGTGGTGGAGAGTCTGCCTGCCGATGCAGGGAACACGGGTTCGTGCCCCGGTCCGGGAAGATCCCACATGCTGCGGAGCGGCTGGGCCCGTGAGCCATGGCCGCTGAGCCTGCGCATCTGGAGCCTGTGCTTCGCAACGGGAGAGGCCACAACAGTGAGAGGTCCACGTACCACAAAAAAAAAAGCTGAGTTTACAAAAAAATGAAGAGAAGTACAACCCAGATCTAGGTTGATTAAGACTGAACTTCCGATTCCACAATCTGTAGAACTCCCAAACTCTGTCATTTCTTAAAAGTTCTCATATTTACTTTCCCATGGCTCTTCTTCGGAAGTGCATGTTTTGTAAGTGTTGATCGTGCTCCTCCACAACAAACCTGGCACATAATTAAGCCTATTACCCTATTTATACTACACATTCTTTCAGACCATGCACATCATGAGGATTATACTTCATAGATGTCTGAAAGCATCATGGGGAGGCACCAAATCAACATTGTACAGCCTCTGTGACCTTGCTGGGTACCCTCTCATCACAATTCTTCATTTTGTTCTTTGATTGGTCCCCCGATAAGCAAAAAACTCCTCCTTTTCTATTTAATCAAGGAATTAAGATCCTTGCCAATTTAGGACATAAACCAGGAATCCATACTGAAGAACAAGGGTCTTTCAATTAAATAGTTTTTACCAGTACTTCCCTAATATTTTCTTATTTTGGAGTTCATAGAGAATCATAATATTTATTCAGTATTATGAGATCAACCAAGAAGACACTGGGAGCCTAATTTGAATGGCTTGGAGCCTCCAACCATCAGAACACTGAAAGAACTAGCATTCTAGCATGCCCGTAAGTAAGTCTTTTGAGGTTCAGCAGTGGGCACAGACATGGTGCTCATTCAGATCTGGGCTACGGTCTCCACAGGAGACCGGTGTGGTTATGGGAGAAGAAGGAGAAAGAGAAAAACAATGGTTTCATCTGCATGGTGGAAAAAAATGTTAGAAATTATTAGGGCATATCTCCAGATATCACTTCTCCAAAAAAATTAATGATTACAGAATTTTGGAGTGGAAATAGGACATATTACATTTGCATCTTCAATTCAGCCCTCTCTTCTGGACTCCAACTTCCTACTAAATGGCTCCACTTCTTCGTGTTTTTCAAACTCAACCTTTACTACACTGATACCACTTTCTTCACAAAAGTACTTTTTCTACAATGTTTCCTGACCTCAGAAAATGGTGACAGCAACCATCCGGCTGCATAGACCAGAAATCAGGACTGCCCTTTCTCCCTCCTCACTCTAAAACTTCCGGTAAGTATTAAGCTCATTCTATTTTTCTATGATTTTCTTTAATTCCTCCCCTTGTATCCATCCCTTTTCCAGAAACCAGTACAAGCTATAACTGGCCATCACCCCAACTACTAATACAGCTCTTCTTTGCTCTCTCTCTATATACTCTCCTTATACCATTTTCCACAATACAACCCTAGTTATCCTTATAAAAAAGAAATGTGATCATGCCATGCATGGATTGAACATTTTTCTGTGACTTTACATTGCTCTAAGATAAAGTCCAACATCACTTGCATGGCTTACAAAGCCCTCCGCAATCCTGTTGTCGACTAACCCCTCTGCCAATTTTCCCTGTGTTTATTACCATCAAGCTCTGCTGGACTTTCATCCACTTCCTCAAATATGCCACACTTTCACTTATGACAAAGTATGATAGACCATTATTCAATATCTGGGGGAATAAAAAACTAGATGTTTTGCTTTCTTTAGTGAGGGAGAGCTATGCTGCTAGGCATGATTTCTCTGAGCAGAACAGATCACTGATATTGTATATGATTTTAGGAATATGTAGAGTTCAGGAATTGGTGGATTTTCAGGGACCCGTATTAGAACAAATTGGCTGATTGGATTTTCAGGGAATTATACATATTTAAATACTTGAATGGAGGTATTTTTGATTGGTTGGAACTTAGAAGAGTTTTTACTGGAGTATTTCCATTCCTGATTGACTGACTTAAATGTGAGGAACTGTCACAGATTCATCAACTTGTAAGAACATGTTCACTGAGGTGAGTTGCCCTTGTTGACTTATTGAAAGAGTTTAAAACATGTTTTGGGTGGCTACTTGTTACTAGGGCTATAGAAAAATGAGTCTTTTTTTCTAGGAGTGTGAGGACGAGTTTTATTCTCATCTGCCCACTACTTTTCCTTATTTGCTTAGCATCTGCTTATCTTCAGTATTCAGCTTATTTGTCACTTCCTTAGGGATGGCTTTCGTGACATACGCCCCACTAAACATCACTGCTTCATCCTACCCTTCCTGTTCCTGACACACAAGTACTACTTCTCTTTCTATCTTGCCTGCTAGACTCTTTCTCCATAACGAGAGGAGCCTTATCTTTCTTGTTTACTAATGTATATTTCTTCCTACCCATAGGAAATTAAGGTTGGAAAAAGACTACAGTTAGCCTACAATTATGCTCCAGGTCACATAGACTGTATGAGACAGAACCCTCATTCAATCTTACATTTTCTGGCACTAAAACCAATGCTTCTGCCGCCATCCTCCAGGTGCCTCCCACAAGCAATAATAAGAAAATGACAGGAGTCCCTGAAACCTTGTTTAAAAAGTCACCCTCATTTTTCTACTGTGGCTTGGGTAATTTTTCTTAATTCTGTAACAAACCTTCTTTAGAGCAGAAGAAAAGCATCCCTTGTAAAACTTTCAGCAGGGAGTAGCCACTATATCTCTCTAATACACTGTGCCATTAAATTATTATCACATTATTATGGCAACAATGAGATATGCCAGGGAGTGATGGAATGTCAACCCGTTTCTACAAACAAGAGATATATTCTGTGAAAGAAGTCAGTCAAGCAGAGACTTTCCAAATAACTGGCAGTGTACCAACTCTCACAGAAAACCAACTGATAGAATTGTGATATAATTTAGACGGTAGCCTGTATGTATTTTCACCTTTATTATTTTCATTTTTGGTAAGGGAATTTAGGCCTAAAAGATGTAAATACATTGTGTGTTATTTGAACATCTATTAAGCATCTCCACCTACTATGGCTAACACTGATAACGAAGTCAAGGCTCTGTCCATGGTGGATTTGTTTTTATCAAATACAACTTTGTTTTCCTTTTTTTAAATGCAGGGCTCCATTTTATTTCATTTTAGGATAGCTAAATACGTCATCCAGAATTGCTCAAAACCCCCTTATCTGAATATTTCTGGTCTCAAGATGCAGGCTTCAGCTCCTACACAATACAGGTTTTGATATGCTAAAGCTCAAGTTGAAGTATGCAGCTATAAATTGCAAAACAGCCCAAGAAGCCTCATCCAAAAAAAAAAAAAATCAATCCTTGCAGAATAGTGGACCAAGAAAATAAGCTTAGAATAAAAGTAGGTTTTGCTATGAAGAGAGAAAAGAGATTTTATTTTTTTGAGATGGAATTTTTGGTGATGACTGTGCAAAAACTGCAAAATTATATGATAAGAATGTTTTATTATGTTTCAGGTTTTTGTTCCCAGAGCCCTAATTCCATCCAATGGTAGGTAATTTTAGGGAAATTATTTTTGTATTAAAACAACATCATCATGTTGAAGAGCATGAGATATCTTATAAATGTCTGGGTAAGGTGTGCTTTCACACTTCTCTGCTATATTACCTGGCTGTAGCTCTTTGAAAAGCAGTGAAGTACAGGTCGGTGTTTGCTCTTCTTCTTTTCCTATTCTTTGTTTTTCCCTCCAGCCTATCTTCTCTATGATCTTGAATTTTAAGTGGAAAGATCTATATTTCTAAAGTCTCAAAGAGACCAGGGACACAAGAAAACATTTTGTTAGACTGGAAATAGATAGAATTTTTGGCATTAAGGACTGTTAGAATCTGTTGAAACACTTTTTGAAAATACCTGGTACTGAACAATAAAATGATACTTTCACAGAAACCGGAAATGAAAGAAAGCAATTTACCAATGGTTGTTAAAATGACAGGTGTCAATAATAGCCAGAAACATTTTGGGCCACAGTGAAGGAGAAACTCCATAACGATTTTCTGAGCTGACTATGGAAAGATTTGAGTTTCTCTAAATCTGTAGTTGAGAATCACGTCAGAGCAAAACTTCTTTTTCGTTCAGCTTTATTGAGATATAATTGACATATAAAATTGTAAGACATTTAATGTACATTGTAGCGATTTGATATATGTATACATTGTGAAGGGATTCCCCCCACTGAGTAAATTAACAAATCCCATCTCCTCACATATTTCTCTTTTTTTGTTTTTTTTTTTTTGGTGAGAACATTTAACTTCTACTCTCTTAGCAAATTTCTATTGTACCATACAGTATTATCAACTATAGTCACCATGTTTTACATTTAATTCTAAGTCCTTTCAAGAACCTTATTTTCCCCACCCCCTAGCCCCTAGCAACCACTTTTCTACTCTTTCTTTCTGAGTTTGTTTTTTTTCTAGAGCAAAGCTTCTCTGTTAAGTTTTTCTTAGGATAGTATGTCTGGCGGGGGGAGGGATGAAGGAAATGTTATACATATAGATTGAAGAATATGAAATACTATCTGTTTTGTAGAAAACTATGAACATAACAATGTGACTAGTGCTAAGTTAGATACAGGCGCCTGGTTCTATGGAAACATGAATGATTTTGGGTATTTAACTCATATTAGTGGGAACATGGAATTCTTAAAAAGGAACAACAGTTCAAAAGAGAGAGTGTGTGTTAAGATACTTTAAAGAAGAAGGATGCTCCATACCAGAAGCATAACATTTAAGAAATTATGGATGACCACAAGAATGGGAAATATTTGGGGGATTACAGATAGTTTAGTATGATGACCAGTGCTTTTGAAAGATTAGTAAAGAGGATGTATTAGCTATTTATTACCGCATAACAAATTACCCCAAACTTAGTGGTTTAAAACAACAGATATTTATTATCTCATGGCTTCTGAGGATCAGAAGTTTGGGAGCAGTTTAGCTGAGTGATTCTGGCTCAGGGTCTCTCATAAGACTGTAATGAAGCTGCATCATTTAAAGCTCGGACTGGGGCTGGAGAATTCCCATGGAGACTCGCTCACATGGCTGTTATCTGGAGTCCTCACTTCCTTACTAGCTGTAGGCTGGAAACCTAAGTTTTTCACTATGTAGTCCTTTCCAAAGGAGTAAGAGTAGGAGAGAGAAAACTCAAGATGGAAGCTTAGAAACCTCAGGCTTTATACCCTAATTTCAGAAGTGAATTTCCATTACTTCTGCCATATTCACACAGATTACTTATGCCAGATTCACAAATCTGCTTATCTGTGCAAAGAGATAAAAGGAGGGTGTGAATTGCAGGAATTGGGGATCACTGAAAGTCATTTTGGAGGTTGCTGTTACAGAAGGTAACAGACAATAAAGGGAAGGCAATAAAAGACAATTACAAAGTCAGGTATACATAAATTACTATTTTGAAAATAAACAGCTTTCACCAAGTGTACACATTTGCCTTCCCTTTCTCAACCTGCCCAAAATACACATTCTTGACTTTCATATCTCAAATTCACACTTAGAGTAATTTTATAAGAAGAATAGAGGAATTCATAATAAGAATTAATGAAACAACGAGGAAAATAAGCCTTTTTTAAAAATATAAATTTATTTAATTTATTTTTGGCTGCATTGGGTCTTCATTGCTGCGCGCAGGCTTTGTCTAGTTGTGGCGAGCCGGGCTACTCTTCCTTATGGTGCGTGGGCTTCCCATTGCGGTGGCTTCTCTTGCTGTGGAGCACGGGCCCTGAAGCACGGGCCCTAGAGCATGCAGGCTCCAGTAGTTGTGGCTCATGGGCTCTAGAGTGCAGGCTCAGTAGCTGTGGTGCGCGGTCTTAGCTGCTCCGTGGCATCTTCCCAGACCAGGGATTGAACCTGTGTCCCCTGCAATGGCAGGCGGATTCTTAACCACTGCACCACCAGGGAAGTCCCAAGCCATTTTCTTAAATGCTATGTTATTTAGTCGAATTGTGACAGATTGCTTTTATTTCTATAGAAACATGACGCCTAAATGGCCAATCACTTGCCAGTATGTGTGAAGATACCAACGTCTATGTGTGAACTGATTTCTCCAAGTTGTCACAGCTTACTAACCAGTTGTGTTGAGAATAAATTTCATCCCCAGTCTCCACCCTCTTCTTCCCCTGCTGCCTCTCACTGCCTTCTCCACACTAGACATTGCAGTATTGTCCTACTGAACCTGCACATTTCTCATGGTCTGTAGCTCTGCTCTCCAATATGGTAACCACTAGCTTCATGTGATTATTTAAATTTGTATTTAAATTAATTACTATTAAATAAAAATATAAAATATTAAAAGTTCAGTTCCTTAGTTATACGAGGTCCATTTCAAATGCTCATTAGCCATATACGAGTAGAAGTGAGTATATTAGACAGCATCTATATAGAAACTTTTCATCATCACCGAAAGCTTTATTGAAAAACACTGGTCTGTAATATATCTCTGATTGCTTTTTGTTTTCCCTATGAGATACGAATATAGGCTAGATACTATGATTCACCCAAATCCAAACATTATTTTTCCCTTATGTCTAAATATCTGTGATATAGGTTAGTCTGTGACATTTAACTGTTAATTAATTTTGAAAGGCCACAATGAAAATTTTAATTGGTTGTTCCACATCCTTTACAAAGATCACTACAACTATTTAATTAAATATCTATCAGAGAGCAATTAATTAATTAGGCCACAGATGTAGGGAAACACCTCATCAGTCACAGAACTCTGTTTTTTTCCATATTCGTTTTTTTTTTCTTTTTTAGGTGAAAAACCTAATTACTAAGAGAAATTATATGCTACGTTTTCTTCAGTCTAGACATTTATATCTGTCACCTAAGCTTTTATAAAAGCCACTTATTTGTTTTCCCTGCTTTCATACCATCTCACTACCAATCACCCTCACCCTTATCAGATTTCTTCTTTCTAAACACTGATTTAATCAAGTTCTTCCCCTTCTTAAAGATATTTTTAATCCTTGACAAATCCCAACTCCTTAACATGTTACACTAAGGCCTGTGTATTCTGTGATCAACCCACCTCCCTATATTTGTCTCCTGCCATATCTTCTCCATTTCCTAAACTTATAAAGCCCTTTCTTTCTTTTAAGGCTTTGCACATGTTATTTTTTCCCTCCCTTTTCTTCTTGAAACTCCTATGTATCCTTTAAGGCTCAGCTCAAATATTACCCCTTACAGATTTTATTGGTCAAAGTTAATAAGCTGTCCTTTGTGCTCTGACAGCTCGAAGACATATACCAATAAATTATTATAGCACTTTCTAACTTGTACCAAAATGTTTATACCCCCCTGCCAGTCTGTATTCTTTTAAATGACCAAGGTTATGTCTTGATTATTATAGATAGCATTCATGACAGTTTCAGCCATCAAACATAGTTTGAGAGTGAATAAATGAATGAATAGATGATTGGCTGTATAAGTGAATGAAGGAATGAATGAATGGATACATAAATGTTTACAAAAAAGCAATCCAAGATAAATCTGGGGTTTTTCATACCTCTTTCTGAGTGTAGCAGTGAACATCAATTGGAATTACTTCTGCCCACATTTTTCTGTGAACAGCATCTATCTCAAACTTCATGGTGACAGCTGTGAATTCTTAAAAGCAATGTTCTAAAAACATGATTGAACCTCCTTGGTCCAGCTAAATAAATGTAAGTGGACATCTGGTTTATGTTGGCTAAATTGGCTCTTCCCAATAAATTTGGATCTGAAATTAAGAGAGCTCATCCTTGATCAGGCTGTTCTTTAAAAACAAAAAAGGAAGATAGATACATTATCAAATGAAGCTAGAATTGGTTTTATTAGAAGTAATCAAAATAGTCCCATGTAACATGGCTTCCGTTTAAATCGATCCATTTAAAGAGATGAAGCACTACCATAAAAAGCTTCTGCTTGTACTTTAAAAGATCCTCAAGAACATTCTACAAAATATCTCCTCTCTATTGTTTCACATCAGCAATCTCAAATTCAATCTCCTGTCTTACATTTTCTTCCTTTAAAGCAACAGTATTTCTTTCTAATTATTTTCCTACATTATTTTTGTCCCATCTTCCACCTCTTAGTGCCTTTCTTATCCCCAGCCTTATCTGTAAGTGGTCTGTAACTCTATTTAAGAAACTTATCTGCTCAATCTTGTATTAATGTAACAATTTGTGCTCTTTATTTATATCCTTGCATGTATCTGACAAACCATTATAATATTAACCACCCAAAAGTGCTGAATTATTATAATTACATGTATTTATAATAATTATAAATAATAATAAAAATAATATATTGCCCGATTGAACATGGTTTGCAACAAATTTCTTTCAACCTACTGATATACTGGTCAATATTCAGTTTATAACATATATTGCTTAGATTTTCTCTGTGTGTGTGAGCTCATCTTGGCCTGTCAACTCTCCCAAAATATCAGTATAGTTCATTTTAGTTTAATGAGCATTTATTGAGAGATTATTATTTTCTAGCCCTTCTGTTAGTTGTCTTTTCTCAAGTGGTCAAAACTTGCAAAGAGAGCTGTATATACAAATAGGCAATTACAATAAGGTGTATCACAGAGGTATGCATTATAGGCAGATCAATGAGCATGAACGAAAACATCAGTCGAAAGATATGATTAATGGGAACTACAATCATTCTCTATAACTTGAGAATTTGTGGCAATATGGATAATGACAGAAGGTACTGGACAGGTAGGGAAGTATATAGTTTATGAAGGTCTTGGCCTTTACCCTGTAAGTAATGAGTATTAGTTAAAAGGTTGTCACTAGTACTATAAACTACATGTTTGTGTCCCCCTTCCCATCCCCACCAAAATTCATATGTTTAATTCTAACATTCAACATGTTGATATTTGGATGGGTGGTCTTTTGGAGGTGATTAGGTCATGAAGGTGGAAAGCTCATGAATGGGATTAGTGCCCTTATAAAAGAGACCCCAGAGAGATTCCTGTTCTCTCCAGTCATGTGAGGACAGAACAAAAAGACATTCATCTATGAACCAGGAAGCAGGATATTGAATCGGCCAGTGCCTTGATCTTGGACTTCCTGGCCTCCAGAACTGTGAAAAATAAATTTCTGTTGTTTATAAGCCACCCAATCTATGTTATTTTATTTTAACAGCCTGTATGGACTAAGACAAATAGAAATACTATATATTATCAGATATGTATTTATTGACATTTTTGCTACATAAGTAATATTTTTGTTTAAAAAATTACAGAAATCTGATACTTATAAAGGGAAATGTTCTGTAATTCCACTCTTCAGTATAATCACTGGTTAATAGTTTAGGATCAGTATTCAATATTTCCCTATATGCTTACTATATAATAAAAATGTTAAATCTTGATGCACATACACTTCTGCAATTTGCTTTTGTCAGTTAACATATTATAGTATGTATAGAATGTTGGTACAGATCTTTCTGCATTCTTTTATAACAGCTGCAGAGTATGCATTTCTTTGTATGCTACATAATTTATTTAAGCATCTTTTTTTTAGTAAACATTTAAATGTTTCTGTTCATTTATTCAGATTATTCTTACACACACAACTCCCTATACATCTCTGGTCTGTTTGCACTTTTTTTCTTTGGGATACATTCTTGAAATTCTGGTTAAAGCCAGGGCTACCACATTGAATGATTCCAGAAGACACCATTCTCATCATGATCTGTGGGTTGGAGGTCCCTGAAATTGTGTAGTGCATAGCCTCCAACTTCACAACCCACACTTTGAATGCTATTTTACATTGCCCCTTGCTATGTACCAGATGATGTTCTAAGTACTTCACATGCAAAAACTCATTTATTTCTAACAACAACCTCATGAAGTAGATATTTTATCCCCATTTTACAGGTGAGAAAATGGATGCTTACAGAGGTCCAATGATTTGTGCATGGTCTTGTAAACCTTCAGTGAATGACGTGTGAACTTAGGTAGATAAATACAGTGGAATGCCAATTTTGGAAAATCAGGGATTACAAAGTGGCCTTCAAAATTCAGAGTTAGAGCACTTCTCTAAAGGCAAGGGAATCAACACTGAGTCTACAAAAATTTATTGTAAAGAAAGAAAAAAAGGCTGATGAAATTCCCTTCTGCAACTCCCCTGAATTCACTGTATCGGAGAAGTGGAATGGAACTCTCTGGCCAACAGTGGAAGCTGTAAATCTCAAGCTTGTGCCATGGCATTAAATTATAGTGTCAGGAATAAGAATCTAAAGCCCGTCAGTGGTATAAATAACTGAAAAGAGATTACAGTCTAAAACAGGCTGCATACATATTTAAACAGTGCTGTGTATACCACTTGGGAAAATATATGATACTAAATCTAATAGCCCCATCTTACTTCCTAGCTCTTGAGCAGTAATTTAAAGCCCCAGCATTTTGAAGGAAGAAGGACTATGAATATCGGGAACACATGTAAGTTAAAGTGCACTAATGACTGCCATGGTATAAATGAAGGGCTATCAGATCCATGCTATTCTTTATTTTGTAATAAATGCTATTTTTAAATTAAATAAACAAGATGATCCTGCAGTTCTCAGATTTTAAGAATGATGTTTTGTATTGTGTGTGTTTCTACCCTCTTCCTACCTTTTTTGGGGGTGTAAGGGGGGATGGAGGAGACACTTAAAGTTCATTTCAGGCTTAGCTGGACAATATAAAAACATATCCACATAGACTTTTAAAAAAAATTTTTACAATACATGATAACAGATTAACTTATTGGTAGAATATTAGCCCATAATATCATCGTATTTTATTATGCAGAAAAAAATATGTTTTAATTAGTTGCTTTTGGCATGAAAATGATAAAGATGTCCTTTTCAATATTAAAAAAATGTCAGAATCATGAAGTATTAATTCCATCTTGTTTATTGGTGTTTGTTAAAAATTTCTGAAAGTATATTTTTAAGAGAAATTGAGAGAAGCCTTATCAGTAAAGAGGATTCATTTTAAAGGTTCTGTATTTCTCATGTGAAATGTGACATTTTTATCAGCAGTTGAATTGTAGATACTCTTAGTTGATAAGTTACAAACTTCTAAATGTCACCTTTAAACATTCAAAAATTATTTAGTTACTGTTATCATAAATAGATTTGTTGCTGAGTACTCTGGGGAAAATTACGTTAAATGGAAGAGCTCTGAATCTTCCTAAAACATCACTTCCCTAATATCTTCCCTTTGTTAAGAATTAAAAATACTTCCCTTGTATTTATCAAACTATGCTCAGGATCCTCACTGCATCATTGGAGACTCTCACATCAATATATAAGCCCTATCAAGAGACTAGAAGAAATTGGAATGAATGTGGGCATATACTGGATTTCAGCAAGTAGAGGGAAGTGGATAATTTATGTCAGTCAGGCCAGAAGATAGATATATGTGTAGAACTCTATTCACTTGAAATGTGGTATAAATGGTTAAGAAGGGATATATACTGGGGACCAAACTCTTGGCCCAGGTCTTTTCTTCCCCTATACCATGCTTGCCTTCTCTACTGCCAGTTCTGATTGTATTATTTGTCATTTGTCAGTCCTCTAAAAATGGTCCCTGTTGAATCAGGTAGGACCCTGGAAAGAAAAATATGGCACACTCAAAAAATTAATTGCAAAGGTTTAAAGATGGAACTGTTTATAAAGATGTGGAGAGAGAAAAGGAGGTCAATAAGGGCTGGTTAAGCATTCAAGAACTAGCTACATTAAGGTGCATTGTCACCCAACTGGATGACCAGAAGGATAGTGGAAGGGAACAGATTTTCTCCAGTCTGATGATATCTGTGGCCATGGGAGTGTATGCATCTGCTAGGAACTGTGGTCATAGAGAGGAACACATCCACTGTCTGTGTACCCATGGTCAAGCAGGGTATCTGCACCCCTACGCTCATTGCAGCATTATTTACAATAGCCAAGACCTGGAAACAACCTACATGTCCATCCATAGATGACATATGAAGGAAAACAAAAGGAAATGTTTTATATCTAACATATATATTATTAGGCCTTAAAAAAAGAAGAAAATTATGTCATTTGCAAAAATGTAGATGGATCTCAAGGACATTATTCTAAGTGAAATAAGTCAGAGAGAGAAAAATAAATACTGTATGAGCTCACTTACATGTGGAATCTAAAAGAAAAAAAAAACTCATAGAAACAGAGGTGAGATTGGTGTTTCCCAGAAATGGGGGTAGGAGGTGGAATAATTGGGTAAAGTAGTCATAAAACACAAACTTGCAGTTATAAGATAAATAACTTCTAGGGATATAACATACATGATAACTAAAGTTAACAATTACTGTATTGTGTATTTGAAAGCTGCTGTGTATTTGAAAGTTCTCATCATAAAGAAAAAACAATTGGTAGCTATGTGAGTTTTTGGTAATCATTTTATAATGTATACATATATCATTAGATTGTACACCTTAAACTTATGTAGTGTTATATGTCAATTATATCTCAATAAAACTGGGGAAAAAAGAATTGTGAAAAATGGAACTGGATCAACAAATCCATTTTCCCACTCAGTAACCATTCTTGTCATTCTTTTAGATATGAAAAAACAAGCTAAGAACACTGTGTCACTACCAGGGGAATCAGAGAGTCCTATCAGCTACTGTATCATTGTAGGGTGATCAGTTCAGTCATACCATTATTGGAATTCCCATTGTAAAACTAGGTACCATCTGTGCTCTACATATGGGGAAGCAGGAGAGGAGATTGTGTGTGGGAATGGGGTGGGAGTGGGGACAATAAACCCACGTGTGGTCTCTGCTTTTGTAGCTGGTTACAAAAATTAGACTGATAATCATAGAGCCTTATTCCACTTACTTTTCTCTGTTCTTTTTACATTTTGCTAGATCTTAGCTGGTAGAGGTTTTTAACCTGATAGGATAAATTTCATTGCTTGCAGCTCAAAGTCCTCTATGGTGTTCTCTTTTTTGTATTGTAGTTTTTCATGTACCATTATTTTTGATTATGGAAGTACTGAGTTGTGAACCAATGATCCTATGGATTCCAGGCGTAGCTTTCATTCCTCTATTGAAGAACAATCATCAGCTTTCCCTTGGACAAGAGGATTCGTTTCTCCCTTGGGCACTAGGACCTATAAAGTCACCAAGTCTAAGATTTTAAGAATTGGAAGCAAAACTTCCTTATGTGAGTCTTTAGAAAATACTGTTAAATGCATTGTTGAAATGCCTCTGGGTCTCAGTGGTTCTGGGTAACATCCCAACATCCCCTGACTTGCCTGGGTGACATTAGCAAGTTGCAGTGGGTCTCTGAACCTCAGGTTTTCCATCTATAAACACGAATATAATCTTGAAGACCCTTTTAATCTCTGATTCTTTCAATATATGATTATATAATGCTAATTCATTTTAATCAGAGACATCTAAAGTTATTAGGTCTTTCAACAGAGAAGGTAAAGAAAGATGAAATAGTAAAAATAATATTGATATTAGCCAATACTCAGAGAGAACTTATTTTGTGCACTGTACCGTGTCAAATCATTTGCATGTGTTATCTGAATCCTCAAAACTCCCTTGCATAAGTACTACTTTTATCATATTTCACTTGGGTTAACCAGCCTAAAGTGCCCAGTTAATAATTTAAATTCAGACAATGGAATCTAGTAATCAACCACAAAATGTTTTGGCATTAAAATAAATTGCCTACTGTGGACAAAAAGGTAGGGAAGGATTAACAACTCAGCAATCTTTATGTCCATTAAGATATCCAAAATATTATTACAAATAGTAAACTATTCAACCACACTTAACCAAATGAGAAATGAGCCTGGCTTCTTTTTTTTTTTTAACTGATCCAGGTTCCTCTTTTCTAGATACTATAAAGCAAATGATAGTTAACCAAAATTTCAGAAGTGGAGACCTGATTGAAATAAAAGGTGTTTATTTGGGGTTTGTTAGGACTGCAGCCCAGGTGACACAGATTCAAAATGCACCTGAATTGTGTTCTGCCTGACTGCAAAATGAGGGAGACATAAAGCAAAAAACGTAAGGTCGCTGTTAGTTGCATGGATTGTCTATCAAGAATTATAATTGGAGCTGGCAAAAAGTAAGGGTGCTTGTTAAGTAAGGTTGGGGTTTGAAAGGGGGTTTGAAATGGTTGTGTAGTTACATGGTGAAATCTTGAGACCATTATTGCCTTTGGCAAGTGTTATTCTGAATACAGCTGGTGGTGTCCTTGGGTCTGGTGCAGTTCAAAGAAAGTTCAAGTTCTCAGTGGTACAGAGACATGACTGGGACAAGATACTAAATGGCTGCCTAACTACAATTTTGTATGCCTGATTTGTGATTACTTCATTATAATTTCAATGTGTCATATCATAATATATACTAGGGAATGTCCTTGTAGTGTCGCTCATATCACGTATGGCAGTTCTATGGAATAGCGATCATCAGCTCCATTTTACACACAAACTACTCAGACTTGTAGGAGATTAATAACTTGCCATAGTTCCCACATCTAGTAAGATTCAGAGTTGTCCCTGAAGTCTAATTTAACCTGAAAGCCTATATTGGTCAGCACTGGACTTTCCTCCATTCTCATATAGTATCTACCATTGAGCTATCACTGGAAGGAAAGTAAGCTCTGCCTTTGTAAATTCAAGGTTTACCTTCAAGCAGGATTGGAGTGACTCCTGCAAACAACTCCATCCTGGACTAATAATGTCAGACCCCTTCCTTATCCACATCTAGGTTTAAGTATTATACAGTCATGGTGGTGATTTCATCACTACCTCTAAAACATCCCTAAATGCCTTTATGTTTCAGTGATCTAAAACAGTGACAATCCAGACTGGAGGTTGTACAAAATAGTCTTTATATTGTTGGCACTTAGCCACAGAAGCATCCTCATGCTTTTGAAGTAAATATGGCTACTGTCTTTTCAGTGGAATGCCACTTACAAATCTTGTAGATTTTGACATAATAGCTTAGTTGTTGTGTGCAAGGTCTGGGGCCATAGACCTTGGTTATTCACTGGTTACAGTAACTTAGTCAAGTTACTCAAACTCTCTGTGTCTCATTTTCTCCTCTCCATGTGTAAGATGTGGGCAATGACTGTACCTACCTGACAAAATGTTTTAATATCAAATACATCCATTTATGTGCATTGCTTAGCACAGTGCCTGGCACGTATTAGATGCTATGTAAATGATGATTCTTGCTAAGAGTAAGCAGTTTGTCTTGCCTTTGGAGAACAATCTGTTCTTTTCACGGCAAGGTTAACATGTATGACTTCATTTAATCCTAACCATCCTGTAAAGCATTTCATATTTCATATGTGGAAACTGAAGCACAGAGACTAAACAACTTCTACAAGGTCACAACTCTTAACTACCAGGTCTTCTGACTATTAGCGGAATGTTATTTCATCCATCCTTATTTCTAAAACTTTCAGGAATTTCATGCAAATGTGGCTTCAGAGGGCAACATAGTACTTCACTCAGAAAAGAGCTTGTAGATTTACTCACTCACAGGGCCCACAGATCACACAAAGAGTTCTCAGCCTTCAGCATGTTTAAGGAACTTCCAATAATTAGTAGTCTGCATCTTTGTTTCCTAGTTGAGGTATCTAAGCAATTTCCTCTCCCCAGGTCTTTTGATATGGTAATGTATCAGGAGATTTCCAGCTGAATTTTCATGGATATAATTACCTGCAAACACAGGTGAAGTACTTTCCGCTTTCCTACCTGATTTACAAATCAAAGCTTTGGCTCAACTTGGACATCAAAGATGTAATTTAGGGGCTTCCCTGGTGGGGCAGTGGTTGGGAGTCCGCCTGCCGATGCAGGGGACACGGGTTTGTGCCCTAGTCCGGGAGGATCCCACATGCCGCGGAGCGGCTGGGCCCAGAAAAAAAAAAAAAAAGATGTAATTTAACCTTTCAAATATTATCTTTTATTCTTAAAAGAGAAAACCTCATAGAAATCAGTTTTTAAATTACCTCATTATTAAATTTCATTAAGCTTTTGCAACAGAATTTTTTTTTAATTCAGTCACTTGGCTGAACAGTTTAATGAGCAAGCCTTACCTGCAGATGTTCGCGAAATTAGTGAGAACACAGTATTATGTGAATCCATCTAAAAATTCAGCCAAGCGTTTTGAGTGTGGTAACACCTAGATCTACTCTTCCAACTGACCTGTCGCCTCTCTGATTCCCATGGAAACGACCAAAGGATTATAAGTACCAAAGACAACTTGAATTCACTTGAGAAATGTGGTTTATTCAATAAATACTGCTATGACAGCCAGTTAATCATTATTCAATAAAAAAAGTTGATCCCTACCTCATTCCATAAAACAATAAATTCCAAGTGAAGTTAAGAATTAAATCATTTAATAAAACAATAAAGAAGACAATAAAAGTAAGTTTGTATTGGTATGGCCTAGACAGAAATATTTCTGAGCTTTAAAGGAAAAGATTAAATCATGAAGAAAAGGTGAAAAAAAATGTAAAGCTTCTGAGCCAAAAATATACTGTAAATAAAATTTTAAGATAAAGAACAATATAAACACACACAATTATAAATATATAGCAAAATTCAGTATCTTAAAACAAACAAAACGAAACGAAATGCCTCCAATAAAAACATGTAAAGACAGCAATAAAAAGTGGACAGAGGCAGAAAGGAAATACAAATGTTCAAAAAGTTATGAAAAAGTTCGACTTTATTAGTACCAAATGGATACCATTTAAAGCAATATTGAGAAATATTTTCACCTATTGTGATAGTAAGTGGAATAAAGGCAGCATAAAAATGGAACTACTCTGTTATTATATTTGGAAAATGATAAGAGTGTGATCTCAGGTTAGTGATATTGATTTTAATTTTTCATACAAGTTTGTGTTTTAAAATAACTGACAGATATTTTAATAATCAAAAAACACATGTGTTATTATAAACTTTCATACAGATAACACTTGAGTATTTTCACTAAGGCCAAATGCATGTTTTATTTATTTATTTATGGCTGCGTTGGGTCTTCGTTGCTGCGCGCAGGGTTTCTCTAGTTGCGGCAAGCAGGAGCTACTCTTCGTGTGGTGCACGGGCTTCTCATCGTGGTGGCTTCTCTTGTTGCGGAGCACGGGCTCTAGGCACACGGGCTCCAGTAGTTGTGGCTCACAGGCTCTAGAGTGCAGGCTCAGTAGTCGCGGCTCGGGGGCTTGGTTGCTCTGCGGCATGTGGTATCTTCCCGGACCAGGGCTCAAACTCATGTCCCCTGCATTGGCATGCACATTCTTAACCACTGCACCACCAGGAAAGTCCCAAAATGCATGTTTTCTTGACGATCTCAGTGATCAGCAAGATGCAGATTCGTGTGAAACCAACAGTCGATGAGACATTGGTGGGCACATGCAACAGCTCTGACATCAGGGTTTTATCAACAGCATCATACAGAAGAGAACAAGAAATGGAAAGTGAGAAAAGGGTGGATCTGGCTTCAGGGCTATGTTAGCTATCTCCAGAGGAAATACTTTAATGTGGCTGCTGAAAGCTTACCTACTACACCTGAGACCCTCTGGCTGAATTTAGCTCTAGAACTCACATTTGGCCAGCTGGTTTTCTATAAACATATTAGTATAAGCTGTATGAGTTCAGAACTAGCTCAAGGCCACAACTTTTTCATTAAACTCTCCTGGCTACCCCATCCTACTGTTGATTTAGGTGAACCTCTCCTAGGCTCACAGGGCACACTGTTTCTCCCTCTACCCTAACACATACAGAATCATCTCATTCATCATTTATCTTTTTTCTTATGAGATGGTTATGACTTTGAGTATAAGGTTATGTTTTATTGTCTTAATTATCTTTGTATACTTAACATATATTAGAGCATGACATCTGTAGTAGTTGAATTACTATTTGTTCTCCCAAGAATGTCTTATCACCAAAGAAAGTTAAAAAAGCTTCTGTCTAGAGACCAGGATTGCCTTAAAAGGGCATAATATATATTTGAGTAAATTTTCAGCCAGATTCTCTCCTTAGAGCTCTCGACTTTTTTTTAACTCGTTCAAACATATATTCTTGAATGAAATTTAAAATCTCAAAGACTTAATATTTACTGATATGACTAATATGTTGTCAGTTATGGGATAGTCTAGTCAAGAGCATTGTGTGTATAGGGGCTGGAAAAACTGTGTGATAAGAATACTGTACAATGGAAACTAATAAATAAGCAAATATGTGCTATATTAAATGGACATATACGTGGGCATCTATTAAATAAAGCAGGCAAGGAGGTGAGCAACTTTAAAAGTGGAGGGTGGCTTGTTTATTTAGGTTTATTTGGGTTTTCTTAGATTTCTTATGATGAGGTATATCAGGCAAGGCCTACTGATACTTCACATTTGAACAGAGGACAGAGGGAGTAAAATAATAATCACAAAGATATTACGTAAATGTTCCAAGATGAAGGTCCTTACACCCGATGCACTTCAATAGTCTTCTGTCTTTCTAAGAATAGGGACATTTCAATAAAAGTCTCCTAGGAATGAAAGGCTATTTTTGCTCCTTTCATCAAGGCCTAGATTCATCATAGGCCCTATATCAGTAACAAGCCTTAAACCCTCAGCAGCACATTGTTATTTTTTCTTAGTCACTTATTTTGGCTCTGAGCTACATGTACCGTCGTCCTAGTACATCAGCCCTAAGTATCATCTCTGAGAAGCCTCGTGGGGCTAGGGCCAGAGTACCTTACTGTTAAGACCACCTAAGAGCCATTTGCAGGAAATAGGACCTCAGATTCTAGTTTGTACTCCACTCCTGGCCTGAACTTGGCCTGTACCAAGTGTCCTATTTTTGGACTTTGCCTCTGGAGGCAGCTTCTCAGAGAGGAAAAATTGAGAGTTGTGGAATCAGGCAGACCTGAGACTGGATCCCATTTTCATCCTTGGTCGTATGCTATTTCAGGCAGTGACTAAGCCTCTCTGGACCCTGATCTTCTTCAGCTGATAATAATGATTGTGATATTTACTTTTAGAGCCTCAGAATCATCTGGAGTGCTGGTTCAAATGCAGATTGCTTGACCCATTCCCCGGAGTTTCTAGTTAAGTAGATCTGAGGGTGGAGTGCAAAATTCACATCTATAACAATCTGCTAGATTGTACTGCTGCTGCTCAGGAGGCCGCACTTTGAAAATCACTGATAAAAGACCGTGAATATTAAACTAGGTCATATATTTATTTCCACAGACCCTATACAGAGACAGTGCCTGTTGAAGTGGCTTTCCTCCTATGACCAGTACTAGGCCATGATGACTCAGCACCCAAGTCTGTGAACTCAGCTTGGGACCTGTGTCCAGCTTCCTTACACCTTTGTTAGAGCTCACAGCTTAAAGGAACCACTGAGCACTAAATTGGGAGGCAGATTGGTTATGTGAGCCTCTGGGCTATAACAGGCTCGCTCTCAACATTCTTATTAATGCTTTTATATTCTTTGACCTTCAGTTGTCATATTTGTTTTCCTTATAATATAGATGTTTTTATAAACAGACTTGGCTCTTAATGAAACTACCTTTTCTAAAGGACAGCAAGCCACAAACCTATGCACAGTTTTCAAGCTGTTGGCATCATTTTATATTAAATTGCTAATTGTTATTAATCACCTTGGCATTTCTGGGAAGAACATTAATCTTGGCAGAGTCATTTTGTATTTCGATAGGGGCATCGTTGCCTCCCATCAGAAGGAATTTCTTTCTTGAGGGCTATTCATAAATGTGTCATTTATTGTAAATCACCACTTATGGGGACGAAATCTAACATCTGGAGGAACATTGGTAAGGTCAGAGATGTCAGGGCTAATATCAGCCCCCTTATGTTTAGATCAATTACACTGTTCCCTTGCAGCCCCATTAGAGGAAGGAATGCTGTTAGAAGAAGGGAGTAAAGTATTCCAATACTGGAAAAGTAAACAGGCATTAATGCTATCAACAACAATAGTAATAGCAATTGCTAAAGGCATTGATTCTTAACATATGCCTGACAATATGATTAGTGCTTTACGTGCATGATCACTTTTAATCTTTACAGTACAATGAAGTGGGTATTATTATTAATCCGATTTTATAGATGAGGAAATTGAAGTTTAGAGTAAATAATTTGTTCAGGATGGATCACCTGGTAAAGGAAAAGGCTGGGACTTAAATTCAGGTCAGATTTGAATTTGTCCATTTTGGTGACAGAACCTGAGTTATTAACTGCAAATGTGACATGGTCCCTGCCTTTGAAAACTTAGTTTCAATAGAGGAGATGATAGACACACATGGTAAAGTGCAAGGTTGATTGTAAAATTGATATGGTATTCAAAAGATAAGTAACAGCTGAAACCAGGGGAAAAAGATTACATGAGAAAAATCTGAGAAAATCTAGGATTTAAGCAGACGCAGTTGAGTGTAATTTTCCAGCACAACCTTATTTAGCCCTTACTTGGTAATTGCCTTAGAAGTGGCACTTCACTGTGCCTTGCTTTGTCTAAAAATGTGCATTGATTATATATTTTGTACACTGTGTGGTGAGGCTGTATGACCAGGCCACCCAAGATGGCTGTTCTCTTGCTCTCTGTACATTCCATGCTCAACCAGCGTCTGCTTTACCGAAACACTACTCACATGACTAACCTTCCTACATATTTGCCCCTGCTTCAGCTAGTGATTGTTCTAACCTTTAGATCAGAACATTTCCACCTGGAGAGCTTATCAAAGGGGCGGTGAGGGGCGTGCCCCTCTGCTGGTTTCCCTGGTAACCAATGAGCCAACCTGATGTCAATTCCCTCTATAACTGGTAACCTCCCCCTGACACTGGGAGCCAAGACTGCCACCGAGTCCTGCCTGCTGTCTGCTCTACGTGATGGGGTGTTGCTCCAGGACCTTGCTTTAGACATGTAAGCTCCCCCATCCGTTAACCATTGACATCTCTGTTGCTGACTCCGGGCTCTTTCTTTGGTCTTGAAGCTGGGCAAGTACAGGGTTTGCAGGCCTGAGGGGTGCAGCCCAGCAATGTGACAGAGCAGCCAGGAGACCAAGGAAACTCCCGTGAGTGCCAAGCTGTCGGGAAATAAGGACGGGGGTGGAAAATTGTGGGGCCATCCACTAACATGTGGGGCCTGAAAATTACAGGTGTAATCTCAGGGTGGCCGTCCACTAAAGCAGGGCCTGAAAGTTGCAGGGGTGATCCTGAAAGTTGCAGAGGAAATGCCGGGGTGGCTATCCACTAGTATGTGGGGCTCTGTGGTGGCAGTCCTTGATGAATGGGGGCTGCCAAGAGAGTACAGAGAACTTACAGTCACACCTAAGGCTGTTGAGAAGTTGGCTGCCACTGCAATGGGAAAAAAGAAATTAGACAGTAAGGCAGTGGCCACAGCTGTGGGCTGGCCAGTTTTATGTTAAAGGCCACAGAGGCTGAGCTAACAGCTGAGGCAAAGGTTAACTTGAATGCTGGTTCATGTTCCTATGAAAGGGAGGCATGTGAATGTGAGTGAAATGTATTACTGCCTATCATTGTTATTTGTTTAAACTGAATTGGCTATTTATTTTTTATTGAAGTATAGTTGATTTACAGTTTTTCAGGTGTACAACAAAGTGATTGTTTTATGTTTCTGTATATATATATATTCTTTTTCAGATTCTTTCCCATTATAGGTTATTACAAGATATAGAATATATTCAATAGTTCCCTGCACTGTATAGTTAAGTCCTTGTTGGTTATCTATTTTATATATAGTAGTATGTATCTCTTAATCCCAAATTCCTAATTTATCCCTCCTTCCCCTTCCCCTTTGGTACCTTCCCCTTTTCTATGTTTGTGAGCTTATTTCTGTTGTGTAAATAAGTTCATTTGTATCATTTTTTAGATTCCACATATAAGTGATATCATGATATTTGTCTTTCTCTGTCTGACTTACTTCACTTAATATGATAATCTCTAGGTCTATCCATGTTGCTATAAATAGCATTATTTCATGTTTTATGGCTGACTAATATTACATTGTATATATATACCAATTCTTCTTTATCCATCTGTTGATGGACATTTAGGTTGTTGTTTCTTTGTCTTGGCTGTGGTAAATAGTGCTGCTGTGAACACTGGGTGCATGTATCTTTTCGAATTAGAATTTTCTTCTTTCCCAGATATATCCCCAGGAGTGGGATTGCTGGATCATATGGAAACTCTATTTTTAGATTTTTAAGGTACCTCCATACTGTTTTCCATAGTGGTTGCACCAATTTATATTCCCACCAACAGTGTAGGAGGGTTCCCTTTTCTCTACAACCTCTCCAGCATTTATTATCTGTAGACTTTTTGGTGACGGCCATTCTGACCAGTGTGAGGTGATACCTCATTGTAGTTTTATTTCGCATTTCTCTAATCATTAGCAATGTTGAGCATCTTTTCATGTGCCTATTGGCCATCTGTATGTTTTCTTTGGAGAAATGTCTATTTAGGTCTTCTGCCCATTTTTTTGATTTGGTTGGTTGTTTTTTGGTACTGAGCTGTATGAGCTGTTTGTATATTTTGGAAATTAATCCCTTGTCTGTCATATCATTTGCAAATATTTTCTTCCATTCCGTAGGTTGCCTTTTCATTTTGTTGATGATTTTCTTTGCTGTACCAAAGCTTTTAAGTTTAATCAGGTTCCTTTTTTTAAATTTTTTTAAAATTTTCATTACTCTTCATGTGGATCAAAGAAGATACTGCTGCGATTTATGTCAGTGTTCTGCCTATGTTTTCCTCTAGGAGTCTTACACTGTCTGGCCTTAGATTTAAGTCTTTGATCCATTTTGAGTTTATTTTTGTGTATGGTGTTAGAGAATGTTCTAATTTCCTTCTTTTACATGTAGCTGTCCAGTTTTCCCAGCACCAGAGTGTGATTCCTCCAACTCCATTCTTCTTTCTCAAGATCGTTTTGGCTCTGAGGGGTTTTTTGTGTTGCCACACAAATTTCAAAAAATTTTATCCCAGTTTTGTGAAAAATGCCACTGGTAATTTGATAGGGACTGTATTGAATCTGTAGATTGCTTTGGGTAGTATGGTAATTTTAACAATATTGCTTCTTCCAATCCAAGAACATGGTATATCTTTCTATCTGTTTGTGAATTGGCTATTTAGAAACTGGAAAAAATCCCTGAAAATGGCCAACATGGGAATCTTCTGACATTCTAAAACTGCTCTTTGCATATGCCATTAGAGGAGCTTAGCTTTCTAGAAGGAATTGGTATTTCTTTTATTGTGCCTTTGAGATGTAAATGATCTACCTGGGATCTCAGGAACTTAAACCCCTGAGAGTGAAGGAAAAAAAAGAATTTTTTAATAACTCTATCAGGAAAACTGTGAGATCTCTGTGTCTAAATGGATGTATGTATGTCTCTGTGTACCTTATAAGTATGAGGTATCTCTGCTTCCAAATGGCATTGCCAAGATTGGTTTGTGGGTGAGTGCTGTTTAATTGAGTTAAAAGAAATTAAGCGTTCATATGAATTCTTATAAATGTAAAAGAAACTGGCCCGAATGACTTTCAGGTTTAGGTGATCTGGGAAAAATATTCAGTACTGAATAGACATCTGGTATTGAAGCTACCTAAGATTGTTGGTTTGATTAATATAAACATGACTTTAGAGTCATCAGCGTTAAATATAACGCTTCTGTTGTACCTAGGTTTATTAGAGGTCAAATACAACCTCATTATATCTGCTGCAAATTTGTCAGCAAGGAAAATAACTTGCTATAGATGAAACTTTAAGTAAATGTGAGATAAGAGCTTTTAGGTAAACTCTATAGGAATAATTGTTTTGGGAATGTCTATCTAAAATAGTCTCACCAGATTTTGGCAACTTGAAACTAAACTAAGTTAAATGAAGAGAATTCATTGAATATCTGGGTCATTTCAAATGAGAATAAATTGGAACATTAATTGCTGGGAAGGTCTAAGTTTACCTACCTTTGCCTTCTTAGGGGAGGAAGACTAAAGCGTAAGTTTTCCAATCAGGAAATGCTGATATGACAAACAGTTCACAATTACTTCTTGGTTTTTGCCAGAGATTAAAGTTTTAAGGGCTAAGATTATAATCAGTCATAATTCTAGCTATTGTACCCAAGTTTATTTATAGATTACATTGTGATCAGGTGCTTAACTGTGCCTTTTTAAGCCTTTTGTCATTTATGTAGACAGTTATTGTTGTACACTGATTCTTTTTCAAAAGTGCTTCATCTTCAAGAAGATTCATAGGAAGGTCCTTTTGAAAAGTACAGGTCTCTGATAAATTTCAGATCATACTGCTTCTGAACGGGGTAAGAAATTAAAGAATCCTAATGGAAAACCTGATGGCTTCATAAAAAGTTAACAAAAGAATTGGTTACTGAGTAAACTGGTGAATATGCTTATAATTTTTACGGTTTTTTGTCTGGAGTATTACTGGCTTGCTCTGTGTTTTCCAGATATAGGGAAACCCTTCCCCTTAAGTTAGTTATGACTTACAGCAATTTGGTAAACTACACCTGTGGGTAGAATTGAGACATTTTTCTTTCTGTCTGATCCCTCCAGAAATTGGAGACTCTTGGCTTCTGAGCAGCCTTATCAGGCAAATGGGAAAAACTTTCTCTTGGCATGTACAGGAATCTCGATATTTTAGGGACCTCTAGAAGAGAGAAATCCATTGAAGCAGAGCCTGATAGCAGATCTTTGGCATGGCTTTCCTGGCTTTGAGAGGCCTTTTGGGAATTCAGTCTGAGACTCCTTCTGAGGAATTCCATCTCAGACAGTTTGGAAGAACCTATGTGGTCAATTGACCCAACTTATTTTGCATACAAATTAGCCTTGATTTGGCTATGTTTGGTGGAGATGCAGGTATTTTAGAGAGAAAAATTTTATATTTCAGTGGATATTAATTTCTAGATCTGTTAATTGAGGTCTGTATTTATGAAAGTTATTGTGTTAGCTATACTTTTGCCCAGATGTTCAGGTGGAAAAGAAAATTAGCAAAATCACAGTGTAACTACTCATGATGTATTACTGCTTTCTTTAAGTCTGAGGCTAAAAGTACAATGTTTGTGTAACAATTCAGTATAAGTGATAAAATGTATAGCCTATAAAATGTTTCCCCTTAACATACCTCTGAGCTTGTTCACAATATCTGATCAGGTTTCCCCGAACATGGATATCTAGGCAAATATAAAGGAAGTCTAGTACCAAGGGACATGATCTTGACCCAGGGCAGGCCACATTCACTGTGGCTTCAAGGTACATACACTTTGGTCTATCAAAAGATTTGCAATCAAAATGGGAAATGATGGAAAAAATCTTCATATGTGGAGGTATGGTGTAAGTTGTTCTGGCCTATACATGGTGTAACTTAAACTTTACTGACCACAGTGGCCTGTTTTGTGGACTATGGAACATATATTGTATATCTGCTTTGGCCATTGTGGAGGGGAATGCATTTAAAAGTCAAAATGGAGTAGCTGTCAGAGGGCTGGTGTGAGGGGGAACTGTCACTGCACATGCAGTCAGCCAGTCCAATGGAATTACCCCGTTACCTGATCAAGCACTGGATTTTCAAAATATGGTTGTTGGTATGGTTCCCTCTTCCTGGAATGTTCCTGCCTCCCCTATCTTATCCTCCTGAAATCCTCCCCATCCTTCATGACTTCAGCCTTCTCTGACTTTCCTCCCACACTCATTCCCCACAGATGAACCTCTCGAATCCATCTCACTTCCCTCATCACATGCCAGTGCATCCTGGCTTTTCCCAGGTTTGCTCATACACTTATGTCAACCAGACTGTAGGCTCCACGAAAGCAGCCTTAATCATTCTTTTGATTCCCAGACCTAGTGTACTACCTAGCCCATCAAAAGTGCTCAATAAAGACTTATTTAATTGTACTGATTGAAAAAAATGCAGTAGCTGTGGTTCAGATATCCAGGGTAAAACTAGGTGGTCATTGTAGATGTGATTTTGTACAATTCCTGTATTACTGAAAACTTGAGTTTTCTGAACTGTATTGCAGACCAGGACAAAAGCCATAGGCAGGTGTGGTATCATCTCTGAATGTGGATACTGCTTGTAATTTGCTTAATTGTCATGCTCTCCCCTGTGTTGTGCCTGTTAAATGTCTTACATTTCATCCCTAGCTTGAGTGAAAGAAATCCATTTGAGGACTGGGCAGCAACAATGGCCTCACTGTGAAATGAGTCTAATTGCTGGGTCTACAGCGAGATGCCATTGTCATCTTCCTCTGGACTTCCATGATAAATAGACCTGGCTAATGTGACCATGCGCGGACAACTGACAATGGGAGGGGGTGAAGGAAGAGTCTTACCATCTTCCTGTTCCGAATGCCAGTACATAAGAAGGATCCCATCGGTAAACATTACCGTACAACACGTCATACACTTTGCCAGGGTAACTACCAGTGAGCCCCCTGGGCTATGCTGTGTGGAGTGGAATAGGCTGGCTTCTGGACACACAAGTCCACCTAGGGGGATTAACTGTTTCTGTTTAGAAAGACCTAATGAGTCCACCCCTATTGGCACTCAACGTAACATGAGGTAGCAGACCTGTGTGGTGACTGCTGACTCCTGGCCAGGCCATCAGAATGTTTCATTTAGAGCCAGGGCTTTCACCTCCCCATGGGGGTGGCTCTGGGTTTGTGAAAACTAGGGATGGCCTTACCTTCCTTATAACTGTACAGGAGGCTGCTGCCACTGACTCCCTCTCCATTGACCTGGTAAGCACTTGGCTCCAAAATGTGCCCATTTCCTGGCAAATGACTGTTCTTAGTATACTAAGTATCTTATTCTTGTTGCTCTTCGGTTGCTGCCATCTGTATTGTATTTGTGGTATCTGGTTGCAGTGCCCTCCTACATACCTGACCCCAGGGATATCGTGGAAGAATGGCAGACCAAGATCATAAGGGTTGTGCAGGGTACATAGGGGTGGAATGTATGATCAGGCCACCCAAGATAGCTGTTCTCTTGCTCTCTGCTTGACCAGTGCCTGCTTCGCCTGAACCCTACTCACCTGACTGACCTTCCTACATACTTGGCTCTGGTTCCATCTAGTGATTGTTCTAATCTTTAGATCAGAACCTCTCCACCATGAGAGCTTATCAAAGGGGTGGTGAGGGCCATGACCCTCTGCTAGCTTCCCTGGTAACCAATGAGCCAAACTGACATCAGTTCCTCATATTACTGATAAGCCCCCGCCAACCGGCAGCAAAGGCTGCTGCCACGTCCTGCCCCACCCTCTGCCATACAAGTTGGGTTGTCACTTCAGGACTTTGCTTCACATGTGTAAGCTCCCCCTATCCATTAAACCATTGATGTCTCTATTGCTGACTCTGGGCTCTTTCTTAGTTCTTGAAGCTGGACGTGTACAGGGCTTGTAGGCCTGTGGGGTGCAACCCAACAATGTCAGATAAAATAATATTTTGAGAATAATGGTTGATACATCATGAAAATTATGTAAATGGTAGCTGTTATTTGAGGAGGCTTACAAGCAATGGGATAAATTTGATAGATAGATAGTAGTGAGAAAATTCCAGGAGATTATAGCTTGACCAACAAGGTCAAGGTAAAGGCTACCATGCATGTTTGAGAAGGATTGCCCAGAATGAATGGAGCCTAGAGTGCATTGGGGTATGAGGGAGGAGGTAGGTGGAAAGAAAGACAGTGACCATCTGGAAGGAACCTGTATGCCAAGTAAGAGAACTTGCAGTTTATTTTGTATTTAAAATTGAACAATTAAAGGGTTCTAAAAGTGATGTGTCATGATGAGGGCTATTCTATCAGAATGTGGGCTCAAATTTAATGCATAAATTGGTGCAGAGAAATTCGTTAGGCAGCTGCTCTAGTATTACACAGGAGAGAGGAAGTGGTCATCAATGAATTTGAAATGAAGATAGGGGCAGTTGGAGTACAAAGCCTGGACGAGGTGCTGGAATTTTGTGAAATGATTGGAAGTGAAGCACTGGGGATAGGAAAGGGGCAAAAATGACTGAGGTTTGGTATCTGAGTACTGAGCTTTGATTAAAAAAGAATATATTCCTTTTGAATGGAACTGGGTCCACATAGCCTCTTTAATGGAATTGTGACAGCATTCTAGAATAACTTCTATTGGATGCTTACAATGAACCATTTCATACATATTATAGCATTTTTTCCTTATAAAAACCTGACAAAGTTGATATTACTCTTCTCATTTTAGACATTAGAAAACTGAGTTGTATAATAACTTCCTCAAGAACACACAACAGCAAAGTCTGAGTGTAGTCTAGAATTACTTGATATCGGAGCCTAATACTCTTTCTAATACTCCATTGTGCCTCTCAAAGAATAAAGTGTAGCATTTTACGGGTAAGTGGTTCCCTACAGGTCTGAGTGAATATGTCAAGGAGATCATCCTCAGGACAAAAAAGTGAGCCGTAATTTTTTTTATGGTATTTCAAGTTTAAGTTCCCCCAAAGCATAATTGACATAATTTAAATAACTCCTATATTGGTATAATACTTGGTAATTTAAACTATTATTTATATTTATAATCTCAATGTATTCTTATATTAGTCCTCTAAGGTAAGCAAGGCAGGTGCTATTATCAACATTTTGCAGGGGGATGACACTGGGACTTGTAGACAGATTACAACATCCAAGCTCATGCATTCAGAAAATGGTAATGTTGAATCCAGAAGCCAGTCTTCAAACCACTCTGAGTGTTGCTTTCTGTACTTCAAATAGTTGTAAGTAAAAGACAGTAACTTACCCAGTCACAAAAAAATTGGCTATAAAAGATAGAATGAATATCAGAAAGCATAGCTATTCTTTATACATAGCATTTTAACAGTAGGTTGAAGGCGGGGATATGGTGTGAGACATTTTTCCTTTCTGTATTGCAGTAGTCAGACCCCAAAACAAAGTGTTCTTGGTATCACTGGTTACTCCCATTATATAAATAGCTACATGGGGAGATTTCTCCTTCCAGTCAAAATGGGGTAACAAAATTGGATTTACATTTTTTCTTGAAACAACAAAGACATTTTCAAAACACTGGAAATAAGACAAAGAAGGATAGTGATATCTGAAAAATAGAAATAAATGATATGAGTTCTATGATTGCCTCAGCTTAAAACCTTGAGATAATTGTCAAGCTTCTGAGTAGGGGAAGGAAACTGAGGCACAACCCAGGAGACTCCCTGAGTTGAGGAGATTGGAATGAGAGTGTAAATTCACAGGATAAAGTATGAAAGAGGAGAAAACTGCAGATAGAGAAATATAGATATCTCACAGGGTAACTCTCAAGAAGTCAGTTGAGTACTGATTAGTGCAAAAGTTGTGAGAAAATACACAAAACTGGGAAAAAATTATCCAAAAATCCTAGTACCTGGCGCTGAGGACCAGGAATAATGCTAGTTTCCACCAGATGCATTTGGTATTGGGCAGAGTACACAAAATAGACTTGGCTCAGTAGTAGGGAAAAATTAGCCACAAGATTGGCACTGTTTCAGTCCTACCTAAAAAATTGTAACAGGATGTAAAAGGATAAAACTACTTACAGTCTAATTAGATGTGTTGCAGAACAAAGCTCAAGGATACTCATTTGAATATAAAAATTATCCAACACCAAAAAGGTAAAATGTTTGGCATCCAATTAAAAATCATCAGTTATGCAAAAAAGCAAGAAAATAGAATCTTTCATGAATAACTAAATCGTAACTTACATAGCTATTAGAATTGAGAGAAGGGCATTCAAAGGGTTTTATAATCGTGTCGCATATGTTTGAAAGGTTAGGAGACATGAAAGATAAAAATTACCAATATTGAATTTCTGGTAATGAAAACTTCAATGTCTGAGATGGAAAATTTTATGTGTAAGATTAATGGTAGATTAAATATTGAAGAAAAGATTAGTGAACTTGAAGACATAAAATAAACTATCCAAAATAAAGCAGAGAAAAAGGAATAATGAAAGCAAATGAGCAGACCATCAGTTAGCTGTGGGATGATATGAAGTAGCCTAATGTATGTGTAATTAGAATTCCTTATGGAAATGCAAAAAAATATTTGAAAATATAATGGTCCAAAATTATACTCCCATAAATGCAAAAAGCTCAATGAACCCCAAACACAAGAATATTAGGAAAAATTACACCAATATATATCATAACCAAATTAACCAAAACCACTGATAAAAAGAAAAATCTTAAAAGCTTAAAATATATTTAAGTATAGAGAACCAAGGTAAGGATTACAACATATTTTCTTGTCAGAAACAATGGAAGTGAGAGAGAGTGGAGCAACATCTTTATAAAATACTAAAAGAAAAAAAATAAAACACAAACTAACAATAACTTTTGGAAATTCTAGCCATTTAATAAGGATATTTTAAAAGGCATACAAATTGAAGCAGAAGAATTAAAAACTGTCTTTATTCACAGATGACATCAGTGTCTATGTAAGGAATCCAATAAAAGCCACAAAAATCTAGTAGACTTAAAAAATCAATTTACCAAGGTTGTAGAATAGAAGATCAATATTAAAAACTCAGGTATATTCCTATATAGTAGCAAAAACAATCAGTAACTGAAAATTTTTAAAATACAATTTACAGTAGCATTAGAAATTTGGACCACTTACAGATAAAAAGAAAAAAGATATGGAAAACCTTCTCAAATGGACTCTCTAAAACTTTGCTAAGAGAAGCTGAATAAGATATAAGTTAAAGGAGAGCTATATCATCTTCATGGGCTTAAAGACTCAATATTGTTAAGATGTCAGTTCCGCCCAAATTGACCTAAAGATTCCGTGCAAGCCCAATCAAAATTCTGGTACTGTTTTAGAAATTTATAAACTAATTTTTAAATTCATATGAAGATTCAGAGGACCTAGATTAGTGAAAACAACTCTAGTCAAAACAGCAGAGTCCAGAAACACTCTCATCTATATGTATAACTTATTCTCAAGAAAGTTTTTGGTTGTGGTGGTGTGTATGTTCACCACACTGGTTGTCATTACAGTTTTTCAGTGTCAGATTTATCAAATTAAGCACGTTAGTTATGCACAACCTACTTGGTGTCAATTATACCTCAATAAAGCTGTTAAAAGTATATTTCTCTCTGTACATAAGGGAGATAACATAAACGTTAATTTCATGGCTGCATCCTTATTTTTCTATGCTTCTCCTTTTATGCCTCCTTCACTCCTTTCTCCTTTTGAATCCTTCACCCTCCACGTATTTCCTCCTTCCTCCCTGAAACTTCTTTTTCTTATTCTATAAAATAGCTTCTGAAAAAGTTGAAGGGAATTTTTCATTTGATTCCTGCATGTTGCTACTGTAGGTGGTTGTTCCCAGAGTTAACATGGCCAAATGGAATGAGCACAGGCTTTGGGATTAGATGGCAGTAAATTCAAACCCCTGCTTTATCTTTTTCCATCTGTGTGATTTGAACTAAGTCACTTATTCTCAATTAACCTCAATTTCCTCATCTGCAAAAGAAAAATAATTATAGCTATTCTGTAAGGATAATATATGGTTTAAAATTAGATAATATGTCAGTTGAAGAAAATTCTTTATCTCCTTGCTCCTCAATTTCCTAATCTGAAAAAAAAAAAAGAAATTAGGGAAAATTGCAGCTATTCTCTTAAAGATAATATAGGGATTAAATACAGATAATGTATGCTAATGTTTCTGGCCCTTAATTCTAAATATCATAATTTATCTTCCTCTTTATAAAGAAAGGTCTCCCCGTTGTCTCCCTCCAAGAAGATATAGCACTAGTGTTCTCTTTTGTGCAAGGGTAGAATTATACTTCTAATAATGTTAGAGTTGAAAGGTACCTTAAAGATAATTTGGTGTCAAAACTCATATTTCCATGATGGTAGAAGGCTGCAGTACAAAAACCCCAGAAAAGAAATTTGGCAATTCAAGCCTGCCTAGAAATTTGTGTGGCTCTCAAACTACTATTTTTTGTGCCATGAATTGTGTACGATTGAGTAGAAACCTCCTTGGGTCTCCAGCAGTGCAACTGTCCTGATTCTTCAGGAAAGTTGGTGATGACTGTTCTTCCTAGGCTTAGTTCATTATCGTTGCTTGCCTTGAGAAGCCAATTCTGTCTCCCCTGCTGCTCTTTTCCAGTCTGACTGCTCAGAGTAATGAGGTCCAACTGGAAGCCCGAGTTATTCCTCATTGATTGTAACTTTTTATTTATGCCCTTGCCTGCACTACCTTCTGTCAATAGAAACTAAGTTAAGAGCCATAGTTTTCAAGCAGCCCAGCCAGGCTCTGCATTTTTAACATCATTTCACCAGGAATTGAACAGATCTCTGGTTGGGCTGAATAAATTGTCAAAATAGAGTTGAAATATGTCACAAGCTGATGAAACCAGCTGGGGCGCTATTTTCAAGCAGCCCAGCCAGGCTCTGCATTTTTAACATCATTTCACCAGGAATTGAACAGATCTCTGGTTGGGCTGAATAAATTGTCAAAATAGAGTTGAAATATGTCACAAGCTGATGAAACCAGCTGGTCACGAGGGGAGAACAGGAAATGTGCTTCCTACAGGGATCCAGAGTTGGGTGTAGAGAACGGCAAGCCTTGGTCTCCCTTCTCCTGGAGTTAGGATCTGCACAACCCCCTGGGGCCTCTCACCAACTGGAATTACATAGGCATCTTCAGCTTTGCACAACCTAAAGAAAGCATATTATCTTTCCCTTCAAACTTGTTTTACGACATCTCATTACCACTATCTCGAGTCCAATAACGTGGAAAGAAGGGATGCTGAAGTCTGCCTGGGCAAATGTAAGGGGAAGAAGCCATGTAAGGGAAAAGTGAAAGTGTCTTCTCTGAATTAAGACTGGCCTGGAGACTTAACAATTAAGATCTCCTTTAATCATCAAACAGTACTTGGAGATATCGTTATCCCTATTCCTCAGATAAGGAAACTGAGTTTTAGAGAACTTCGTGACACACTGAAAGGCACAGACCACGTGAAAGTGGAAATAATTGAATTTTTGTCTGATGAATGACAATATAAATATATATTCATTGCCAAATATATGTTTATCAAAATGTACATTAGGAAACATTGTTAAATACTGTGAAGGACAAATGTTAGCATGAAGTTATTCTATATTTAAATTGTCTTTCTAGATATGATCATTGTAATATATTTAACACTTTAACAACTTGACTGTTTTTTACCAATTTAGTATTCCACTAGTTTTGTTTAAGGGTTTTCATGTCCCTTTACTCTACCAAGCTTTAGATTTCCAGTTGCTTCAAAAGATCAAAACAATATCAAATAAAGCTGAGTTCAAGGATTAACAGGGGGGACTGAAATAAAAACTCTTATTAATTGAAATAACCAACATTTATGTAGCACATTACAGATTATCAGACCTGTCCTTCTGGATAACGTCATTCATCCTTACAAAAGAAATGGTATGAAAGAATATATTTAGTCTTTTTTATAGTTGAAACTGCAGCATTAAAAAAGGAAAAGCGCCTTGTAATATATCTAACCCTTATTTTTATCAAATTGGGAATGGATGCTTACAGAACTTAAGCAGTCTTAGTCACTCAGCCAATAGATAACTGGATAAGACACCTACCAGCTTTATCTGTCTCTATCCATGTCCTTTCTGCTAAAAACATTTTACCTCTTTTAAAGTAATCAGTTGACTCATACACAACTATTAACCTCTAAGCTCTCTACAGACTTTACAAAACGTGGACTACATCCCCTTTGGATTCCTTTCATCATTGGAATCGTTCTTGCCTCTTAAATTTATCTAGTATTGGTAGCTGATGTATTTCAGTTATGATCAACATTTGTGATAAGGATTAATAAGACTGCAGAACTGACCACAAATTATCCCTCACCTTCCATGGCCTTTGGAAGCGCTCTCTCACATTGATTCTGGGCTGGCCTGTCACCTGCTTTGTCTGGTGAGACATTAGCAAAGTGAGCAAACAGACTTAAAAAGCTCTTACGTGAGGCTTACTGCTGTTGGGACTCTGCCACGACCACAATACGAAGAAGGCTGGTTAGCCTGTGAATTATGAAATATGATGTGTCCCAGGAGCCTCTTTCATCCTGGCTGAGTGTCTGAGTTCCAGACTGAAGCGAGGTCATCCCTGATCATCTAGCCACCAGCCAACCACCAGTTGGCTTGAAATAGATGAGCAAGCCCAGAAGAGATCTGCCAAGCCAGACCAGACCAGAAGAACTGCCCACATGTCTCACAGATCATGATTTAAGTGGAACTTGTTTTCAGCCACTAAATTTCAGAGTGTTTGTTACACATCAAAAGTGAACTAATGTGAAAGGTCTCTACTTACATCCCAGCAGATATTTGCTACTAAAGGGCGCTGTATTTTGAAGCCCTCTCAAGTGTGAAGCACAGGCTAAACAGGTCACTGGTCTCCTCCTTCCAACAAATTCTTCTTATAATTCTTCAGATAGAATATAAATTTGTTGATTCTAGCCTCATCTAGTTTCATTGTCATGGAAGCCTAGACTGTGCTACATTGATCTAAACCTTGCCACAGTGCCCTTAATCGTTGACTTTGCTGTTGTATGGTGTTTCTTTGTGTGTCAACTCAAAGCCTTTGACTTCAAATAATATGCACTCATACCGCTATATAAACTGCTCTTTGTTTATGTATCATGTGAAAATATATGAGCATGTTTTGTGAGGTTTGTCTGACACGTTGTCTCAAAAGTTAGTGGTTTTGGTCTATCATCGATTTATTTGCATGGGCACTGAGGGGTACCTCGAACAAACCAGAGTTCATCTCTTAGAAAAATTGCTATTAAGCTACTTCTTACTTAGGCTACCCTATATAGTTTGCTCCATGATGATTTTTAGCACTTATTTATGTTTTGGGCAGGCTAGCTAATATAGTCAGTGTCTTCTTTCAACTCCAGAATAAGGTCTTTATTCTCAAAACTCCAAAAGCAGCATGAAATGTCATCGGTAGCCTAGCATTGTGGTTAAGGATGTGACACTTTTAAGTCTGCCTAGGATCAAGCTAGTACCACCACCTCCCTGGAGATTTACTTAATATTTATAACTACCCCCTAGAGTTGTTTTGAGTGTTAAATCAGACAGTGATTATAAGGTGCTTTGTCTGCATCTAGTAAAAAGTAAATTCTCAAGGATGCATTAGTTGTATTCATTTATCTATTCTAGTTGAGGACATTGGAAGAAAGTAAATCAGTGGAAATGATGATCTGAAGCGCTCTTTCACTAGCAATCTCAATTCCCTTTCATCCCACCTGTCAGACAAAAGTCCAGATTTGGCCTATGTTTAGTCTGTAGTCTCTGACCAGTATCCAGCCCTTGATGTGGACTGAGCAGTATAGGGTAGAGATTAACACCACAGGCTCTGAAGTCAGACCACTTAGGTTTAAATACTTACTCAAGCACTTATTCATTATACACTCTGGGAAAATTAAACTATCTCATAATTTCTTTATCCACAAAATGGAGGTATAATAGTATGTTCATGTTATTCTTGTAAAAATTAAATAAAAATATAAATGTGAAGTATTAAAATCAGTGCTTGACACACAGTAAGCACTAAGTTGCTATGAATATGATTAGACCCAGGTTGCTGAGTGGTGAAATTAACTAATGTATATATTGGAACTGCTGCAAAGCCGCGCCTTCCAAATTCAACTGGATAGAAAGATTCTTCTCGTTTTACTTAACTTTCTCTAATTTTCTAAGGATTAATCCAACAGCATCATGAAAAAATATGGATTAGTCAGCTATCCATGGGTTTACATCCAAGCTCTCTCATTTGCTGGATGTGTAAATTTGAACAATGTAACCTCCGTGTGTCCTAGTTTATTCATCTGTAAAACTGAGTAATAAAATATAAGTCCTTGGATTGTCATTAAGGATTAAATTAAAAAGCACATATAAAATGTCTGGGACAGATATTCTCAACAAATATGATGCCTTCAATTTTAGTTAGACCATTTTTGATACTCAACAATTTAAAAAATTTAATAAAGTGATAAACTGATAAAGCTTTATTTTAATAATAAGACTCTTCACAAGTTTGTGGAAAATGGCTTTCTGTTAGTGGGAATCAGATTGGTAGTATTAGGGACTATTGTCATAGTAACCATAGCCTAGCAAAAGAAAAAGAGACGGGAATACCTGTCATGCCATCATGATGCCGCTACATTTACATTTTCACCCAGTAATATTTCAAGATCTCTACTGACTAGATCAAAGTGGTGATTGGAATTAAGACGATACTGCTTGTTAGCCATAGTGAATTGTTCTAGTGATTACAATTCTCTGTTCACCCTGACTTTATTTTAGTAGTGGCTTCTATAGTACTAGTGCTCAACAGCCCCTTTCCAGAAGCACCTGGATATTCTATGTCACATTCAGAGTGCTGAGCTCTGGGGACAGGTAGTAACTTCTTTAAATATAAATATCAGAGCAATGAAGGCCAAAGGTAACTGAAAAGTCTGTGAGGTCTTTTGATCAGCAAGGGAAAAAAAGAATGTTGCTATCTAAAAATTATAAAGAGGTATAAAAGGCATGCTTTTCCTGCTTGGAATATATCCATTTTCATCCTTGTCACCCTTAGTACATGGGCTCCAGTATCAAACAGAGTCTTTGGTCTTAGTCATTAATCTCTTCATTCTACCCAGAATCTACTATTTTGCAGACAGTTAGCTGGACTTCTGTTAAAAAGAGATTGATAAAAATATTCAAATTATAATTCTGTCATTCTTTAAAAATAATCAAGAAACTCAGAAGTATATTTTTTCAATTATAAGAGAGCATGTATCACTATGAAGATTCAAATACACACATATAATAGTTAATACTATTGTGTGCACATATGAAAACTACTAAGCACCTCATGAATTAACTCATTAATCCTCCTAAAGATTACAAGATGGGTACTATTTAAGCCTACTTTATAGAATAATGAGTATTATAACTATCCCCATTTTATAGGTGAGAAAACCAGAGAGATTAGATAACTTACCTAGAGTCACACATCTAGTAAAATAGTAAAAACGGGGTAATAACCCAGGTGGTCTGACCACAGGGCTCACATGCTTTATATTAGTCAATATAAATCCTAGAATATAGGAGTTATTCAATCAGTGGCCCTCATCCCCTAGTTTAATGCCCAATCTCTAGTTACATAGGAGCATTTAATTTTCAAACTGTAAAAAATCCAGAGAACACCTAGTCTTACCAATTTATTTTACACATGAAGAAACAGACACCAACAAATGTGTTTTGTTCAAAGTCACAACAGGGTAGCAAAGCTATAGCCCCAATTCTGGTCTCCAGACCTCCAGACTGTACTGTTTCCATTATATGATACCCCACTGCTACACTCAGTCATATCCATTGATTTCTTACGTAAAATTCAGCAAAAGTCATGAGTCCAGAAGAAAGGCTAAAACATCATCTTTCTTATTTTCAACATATGTTTATCCTTGCAAATGCATCAAATGATCTATCTCAACTGCCAAGTACATTGCTTTTAAGTGGTGACAATTTCAACCTGAATCAAATTTTAATGGCATTATTTTCAAACCAAGAAAATGAATTATATAGAAGGGAATGACCATGGGATCCTTAACTACCACACAGCCTCCAAGTATCCGTGTATGTCAGCCTTCTGAGCACACCCTTATCTATCAGTGGAGAACAAACTGGTCACAAGTGTTATTCTATGGTTCTTTACTATACCACCGCTTTTTCATTTTTGTTTTTGTTTTGTTTTCATTTTAATTTGAGAGGATACTTTATTCTTCTCTCATTCTGCCTTTACAAGATCTTCACCTTCTGTGCAACCAACTCAAAACTGGAAATCCCTATGGTCTTTATTTGCCCTCCCTCCTAGGGTACCAATAAATTCTCCATCTGTATTTTTAAAAATTAATATTGGTGTGCAGATTGAGTATAAAAATGTTCCTAGGCAAGTTTCAAATAAGTCTTAGTGATTCCATTAAGTCTTTTTAACACCCCCTGTCAAGCCAAACCCCATGTTCTCAGAGAAAGTGATTTGCAATAGTTTTTCCAAATAAGTATTTGATTTTTTTAGGAAATAGCCTAAAGCTAAAACAATAGAAAATTAGTTTGCTTAAGACCAAATTAATTAAAACTCACCGGCTAAGTTTCTTTGTGTAACATTTAATAAATGTGAATGTTTCAACACAGAACAAGGAATCTAACTTTGGAGACTTGTGCAAATCATTGGTTCACAAGAGAATCCTGTTTCCTGGCTCAAGGGTGATTTTAAAAGTTGAAAGTCTGGAAAGAAGTGATAACCTGGCATTGGAACTCTGCTGTCTTGTGATTGTAATTGGAATCCTCTAGCAGATCTGTCAATAATCTATAGATATCTTCACTGCTAAGAATATTCATGGGTTATTCACAGTTTTTCCACAATGCGTGCATCTAATCAATGGATGAATTGAGCCTTCCTTATCTAGGTTTTAGTGTGTGAAATATTTTAAATATACTTTTGTAAAAGGTTTTAGTGTGTGAAATATTTTAAACATACTCTTGTAAAAAGTTATCAATAATTCACCTGAATAAGGTTAGGTAGTAAGTGTCAAGGTAGTTTTGCCCAGTTAATATTTTAGACTAAAATGTGAAGATGGGCCCAAAGGGGAGTGATGATAACTGGAAAAAGATTTAAAATTCACTCTAAAAGTTTCTGGCACTCCTTCCATGAGGATATGAAAGATTTTTTTTTTAAAGTAGAAGCAAAATCATTGAAATAATGTATGTAAAAAATGGAGAAAAGATGAAATAAAGAAAAACAAACTAGAGTGGAGAAGGATGAGTGCAGATCAGTTCAAGAAAAATTTACTTGGCATTTATTTTGCATCTGGCACAATTCTCTGTGTTAGGCATAGAGAATATACAAGTAGTGAGGGCAATAGATGTGAATAATTATGATCGATGTGATAAGTACTATGATGAGGAAGATGTATATAAAGTGCTGAGGGAACACATAAAGAAAGGAACTCACTCTACCATGATAGAGCTCAAGAGAAGAAGTAACATTTTAGATCCTCTTTTAAAACATTTTTACTTTTAGCAAGTCCTTTAGTTACCATCCTTACTTTGAAGTTGTTTCCTAGGGGCTTTCAAATCTTTCAACTGTTTCCTGTTACTGATGTCATTGTTCTAAATTCTGTTAATACCATTTTGTGTGTGTTTTTTATTTTTGATATCAATTGAAAGGTTTCTGTTCACACCTCTCTCCCTATTTTATTTTTCCCAATATAGTTAAAACAAATTTTTATGACTCTAAATGTCTGAAAGATACTGAGGAATCAAACTGAAAGCTGTGTTTACATTTCTTTTGTTTATTTTGGGGGGTTCAATTTTCATCAACAAATACTATTCTAGATTTTGCATTTCTTTTTTGTTTATTTTGCACTTATCAACTTATTGTGAAATTCTTTGAAATGCCCCCTAAGAACTGTAAAACATTTGTCAATATTATTTTCTAGACGCTCAATTCTTCAGATATGCAACCAGTTTATTTTTGGTCGTTGTTTTTGTTGGGTTGTGTTTGTTTGTTGCCTACAACTCTCCCAGAATTCTCTATCTTCATCCTCCATTGTAGACTTCCTGTTGTGTATACAGCCATCCTTCTGATTTTCTCTGTATCTTCACCCTAAGACTTTTCTTCTCTGCTTTCTACTAGTTCCCACGTGTAGTGAACATTTGTGTTTCTCTTGGGTGCCCAGTATCTAAACCCTTCCTATGTAGGTAAAATCTTATGTTTACTTCATGAGCCGGACTGCCATTACAGAAGTTGAAATTGTTAGATAAATGATTTTTTAGCCTCTCTTGCAATAAGGATATGAACACTTCATCTGTTTTCCGTGAATCAGTTCCATCTCCTCTGGACTTTGGATCACAAGCTTTGACAAAAATAAACAGGGACCAGGCAGCTCAATCCAGTTGTGGCAGCAGTGGCAGGAGTTGTAGCTATAACAAATCCTGTCTATGCTGATGGTCTTAGCAGTACAATCTGTAGTTTTTTTATGCCCAACTAGCAGTAGCATCATGTCTTCGCAGATCAGCTTGGATGACTGGTCATAGGTGTTATTTTTGGCTTCGGCTTACCTTTCTGGAACTTCTTTTAGTATAAGGGTGGATCACCTAATTTTCTTCTTTCTTTCCAATTTTTAAATTTCTTTTTTCAGTGTTGTGGGGGAGGTTCTACTTTCACAGAGATTTTCTCAGCTTCATCTTTTAACCCTTCTATGATTTCTTCTTTAAATTTCACCATTTATATTTTTATTTTCAAACGATGCTTTCTTGGTCTCCCATTTTTCCTTTATTACCTTGGTATTGGTACCATGGTATTGGTTTATGGATATGACATCTTCCCTTAACTCTCTAATAAGCATTTTATTTATAGACTGTTTTCATTAAAAGTTTTTCTGCTCCCCTACATTGTGGGTGAGTAGGCCTGGTACCAAGGTCCACGGGTGGGCTCAGTGCTAGGGTCTACAAGCTGGCAGGTCCAGGTCCACAGACCCTCGCAGGCCTGGTATGAGAGTCTATAGCAAAGTCAGACAGTCACTTGGCTTTCTTTCCTCCACAGGAGAACTTCTGGGTTGAGGGGATCTGTCTTAGCACTGCACTGAACAGGCCTGGAGGAAGCATGATGCAGATTAAGTGAAACTGGCCTTCCTACTCTCTTTAACATGTCTTTTCTCATTTCTGTGCTACTCTTGAATGCTGTAATCTCTTATCTGGATTCCTGTGCTCTCGTGAAGGTATTTTCCTCTATGGATGGTTGTCAAATTTGTGTTCCTTAGGGGCAGTGAAGGCTGGAGCATCCTATTCCGCCATCTTGCCAACATCACTAGCTGATCCATTTCTTTAGTGATATCTTATTTAAGTAAATATTTCATACCTTCTCTTTCAGTTTTCTTCCCATCTTTCTCATCTTCAGATATCATATCTCATTATTTAAATAGAAAAGTATATAAACAAAACATAAATGTGTGTGTGTATATATATGTATGATACATATGCATGTATATATTTTGTCTTTGCCATCCTTTCTTTACTATAAACCTTCTAAATATTATGTTTCTAAATGCTAATTGCTCTCTGTTCTTTCTTACACTAGCTAGATTTCCTGTTTAGTATGGCAGTCAATAGCTACATGAAGTTATTTAAATTTTAATTAAAGAAAGTTAAAAATGGGACTTCCCTGGTGGCACAGTGGTTAAGAATCAGCCTGCCAATGTAGGGGACACAGGTTCGATCCCTGGTCTGGGAAGATCCCACGTACTGCAGAGCAACCAAGCCTGTGCGCCACAACTACTGAGCCTGCGCTCTAGAGCCTGTGAGCCACAACTACTGAAGCCCGTGTGCCTAGGGCCCATGCTCTGCAAAGGAGAAGCCACCACAATGAGAAGCCCATGCACCACAACAGAGTAGCCCCCACTCACCGCAACCAGAGAAAGCCCGCGCACAGCAATGGAGACCCAATGCAGCCAAAAATAAATAAATAAATTTATAAAAAATAAAGTTAAAAATTAAGTCCCTCAGTCACATTAGGTATATTTCAAGGACTCAACAGCCACATGTGGCCAGTAGCTACTGTATTAAACAGCAGAGAAATAGAACAATTTAATAATTGCAGAAGGGTGTATTCAAAAGCACTGATCTAGATTAATGGATCTCATTCACTCCCATAACTTTAAATATCATATGCTGAAGATGCCCAAATCTGTTTCTTCAGTTACGGAGATCGTATGGGTGGGCTCACTCAACTCAAAATTCCATTTCCTTTCTGTCCTGTCTAGCTCTATTTTAGAGGCTATAGAAGTAAATATTTACTTTCCAACCTCCCATGTGACTACAGTAATGGGGAAGGCATTGTGTTCTGGTTTTGGCCAATGAGAAAAACCTAATGTGTACTTTCACTCTTCCCTTTTTTATCCCCTGCTTTGTCAGTAGGTCATGGTTGGAGCTGGGGCCACCATCTTGTATTCATGAAGAAAGATAATAAATCACATACATGCAGACCCTGAACCAAAGTTGAAAGTTAGCTATTTGCATAATTTTGTTGTATGAGAAATAAGCCACTATTTAAGCACTGTTATTTTGTTGTCTGAAGCCAAAGAAAATTTCCAATGGATACTCCAGCTAAATCTGTTATAGGATAATAGGTATTATTCAGAAAAAAACCTATCGTCTTCCTCAGTCCTACTACCTAAAAAACATTTTTGTACACCACCTCAATGATTACCAGTGACAGAACTGGCACTGTCTCTGCCCTCTCTGGAATGTAGGCTGCATGAGGTCACAAACCTGATCTGTTTTCTCCATCACTGTATATGCAATGTCTAGAATAATACCTGCAGTATAGTTAGTACTCAATAAATATATGCTTAATAAAAGCTAAACAAGATGCATATTCTACTTAGGAGACAAAATAAATCCAGACATAAAGACCCTGAGGAACATAGACTGTAAAATGAACTCAGATGATGAGTCACCCAGCTAAAACCATTTAAAGAAAATAGGAATGTCCTATCTCTTTTAGACTGGGAGATGACGGTTGTACCTATGAAGGAGAGTGGTGAGACAGATTTCTTTCATGCCTTTGTAAATTCCAGGAGATGTGCTTGTATTTATTTATTTTTAATTTGTTTGACTTAACTGTATGGTATAAATAATAGAGGCTGTTCTAATAATGATAATGTCTAATGGAATCTCTGCCATATAAATGCCCCGACTCTACCTTCCATAACATTTTGACTATGATTAAAACAGTAATTTTCCTCATTTCATAAGCACATTGAAGTGTTGAGAATTTGCACTATTTTTGTAATATTTACAGCCCTCTAGAAGCTGTGCCAATCCTGGGACAAATCATTGCCCATAGGATGCAGTTTTATTAGTCTCATGACATCAAAATATGCATTATAAATTGTTCTTTATGACTACAATAAATTTCACATCTTCCCTCAGAGGCTGAAATTTTTTTGATGATCAGTGTTCTAGAGAGATACACAGTTGGAAATGTTTGTCCTGTTGTACTCTGATTCATAGTAAATTATTTATAGTTTGCCAGGTAGTCATAATTTTGCAATTTGTATGATATAGTGAAACTATTTAGTTCTCTGTGATGGAGAAGTGATCTACTGCTAGATGTTAGCTGTCCCCCGAGTTTCTCAGTTTATCCATTATTAGTCATCCTGTGTGTGCTGGCACATGGCTCAAAATCTAGTTCACACAAAAATTTAAAATATTTCTTAGACAGTAATCTTATCATGTATTGTATTTAAATGTATTATATGTACCTTACTGTCTACCTATCAAGATAGGAAGAAATATAATTCAATGGAAATACAATTAATTTGGTACTTACCATGTGAAAGACACTGCATGAAGTGTTGCAACAGGAAATCAAAATTTAAGAAGTGCTCCCTACCCACAAAAGCCTCTTAATCCAGCAGAAGGAATTATTTAGCAAAAAATAAAACTATGCTACAATGTAGAATCCTACACTCAAATAAATATAATAATTTATTTCTATTGTATTATAGTAATATATATGATTTTTCTTCCATGAAAACTTTTGATGGTTTATTTCAAAGTTTTTGTGGAAGAGAAACTATAAAAGTAGGCATTAAAAGATATGATACATCAAATTGTAAGAGGTAGAAATGATGGGGAAAGGTATAGCCCTGTAGTTAAATAACTCTGGATTTAAATATAAGATGTGCCTCTTACTGGTTGGGTGATCTTGGGTACAATACTCGATCCCTGTGATGCTGTTTCTTTACCTTGCAAAATGAGAGAGAGTACTTATCAAACAAAGTAGTAAATATGCTAAGTTGTGAGAAATTTATAAGACAGGTCATAATACTGTTGTTTTCAGTAAACGGTAAAAAGACTGTTTCCAGAGAAATATTGGGCAGAGATATAAAAGTTTGCAAAACATGGGATGTCATTTTATTCAAGTTTAACTTATGTGAAAAAGTACATATTTCATTGTATAAGTAAAATTCAAATTATTCATCTATTCCCACTTGGGTTGCTTTCACCGTTTTGCTCTGGCAAACACTGGTGCTCTGAACATCCATGGACTTGACTTCTGGTGCACACATCCCAGTGTTTTGCTAAGAGGGGAATAGCAAAGTTACTGAAAATGCATGTCTTCCACTTCACAAGATAATGTTAAATTGATTTCAAAGTGGTTTAATGATTAGTATTTCTGTCATTAGTATCTAAAGTTTATATTTGTTTCTTAGTTTCACAAGTATTTTGTTTTTGTCTTAATCTTTAATTTTGGCCACTCAGCTGGGTATAAAGTGCTATTATATTTGGTTTTCACTTTTATTTTCTTGATTACAGTTTCATTAAAATGTTATATTTATTGGATATTAAGGCTTCTCCTTCTGTGGAAAACACTGTGCATGACCTTTGGCCATTTTTCTGTGAGGTTATTTTGCCTTTTTTTGAAAATTGACATTTAGAAGATAGGTATGTATCTAGATACTAATCCTTTGACAGTTCTGTTTCTATAGACTGAATGTTTGTGTCCCCTTAAAATTTATATTTGAAACCTATCCCCAATGCAATGTTGATTGGAGATGGGGCCTTTGTGAGGTGATTAGATAGCATGGGTGGAGCCCTCATGAATGAGATTAGTGCCCTTATAAAAGAGACCCAGAGAGTTCTCTCATCCCTTCTGCCATGTGAGGATACAGTGAAAAGACAGTCATCTATGAAACAGGAAGCATGCTGGCACCAGACACTGAATCTGTCAGTGCCTTGATCTTGGATTTTCCAGCCTCCAGAGCTGTGAGGAATAAATTTCTGTTGTTTTAAGCCATTCAGTCTATGGTATTTTGTTATAGCAGCACAAATGGACTGAGACACATGTATTGCAAATATCTAACTAGAAAGTAAACTCTACAAGGGGAAAAAAAAATGTTTGTTTTGTTCAGTGATGTATCCATAGCCCCTAGCACAATGCCTGGAATGCAGAGTAGTCAATGAAAATTTGTTGAATTAATAAACAGAATTTAAAATTTACTGCATCCCTTTATGGGTTGCACATTTGAAATCTTAGAATGAGAAGTCCTTCATTAGCCTGAGGTCATATAAATAGTTTCATATATTCTCTTTTAAAAAGTTCACTTTTCTTCTTCATATAAGGTTTTTTCTTTAATCCACCTAGAATTGAATCTTGCATATGATGTGATAATTTTCCAAGCATACTTAATTCATAAACCTATCTTTCCCCAGTGACTGGCAAAAGAGACTTTTTTTATATATCAAGTTTTTATATAACAGTGAAAATATTCCTGTGTTCTCTACTGTTTTATATGGCTCTTTTCTATTCCCAAGCCAATTATTTCTAATTCTTAGCTAATATTTTAGTTATTGTAATCTTTGAGTTATTCTTGATACCATGCAGGATATATATCCTTCCACTTTCCTCTTCATTTCCTTCAGAAGTGGTTTGGTGTTTCTTGTGTCATTCTTATTATATAATTCTTAAATGACCCTCAGGTTTCTTTTAAAAAAAAAGAAACTTTGGGGGATTTTATTAGAATTTTATTGACACTGATGGTTCTGAATGTAAAGAAAAAATTATCTCTGGAATATTGAGACTTTTTATCCAAGAGCAAAGTATATTTCCACACTTATTTCGGTCTCTTCATAAATACCCTTCAATATTTGTTTTTCAATTTTGTGGTTCAATCTTGTACTTCCTTGATTAGTTATATTGCTATGAATCTTACATTTTGTTACTATTTTGTAAATTGTATCATTTTACAAACTATAATTTGCATTTGTGGCTGTGTAAAATTTCCACTGATTTTTTTGTATATTGGTTATACCTCTAGTTTCCTTGGTAAACATTCTTCTTCATTCCAATAACTTGTAGAGTCTTCGAAGTGTTTCTTATTTCAGATAATTTTATCTGCAAATATTGGTGGTTTTGTTTCTTGCTTCCTGATCTGTAAACATTTAAGTAAGTTTTTTTCCCTTGTGTTTACTCTAATGACAAGAATTTCTGGCAAATTGTCCAACAGAAACAGTTCATGAGCATCTTCTTTATTTTAGTAAACAACTTTGCTGTAGGTTTTTGTTAGATAGTATCTAGAAGACTAAGGAAATCCTTTTTATTTTTATTAACTAAGACATCTTGAATGTATGTTTCCTATTACCAGATACTTTTCTCTGCATCTATGGAGATAAATCTTTTTTTTCCTCTTTCAATCAGTTAGTGTGATCATCTTCACCATCAGATTTTTCAGTGTTAAACCCACCTTGCTTGCCACAGATAAGCTTTACTTGCTCATGAGTTATGGTCTCTTTTCTATACGTTGCTGAATTTAGCTGGCTCATATTTTTACTGAGGGCTTTACAAATTTATTTAGGAGATGATTTACTTGTAACATTCCTCTTTTATACTACCCTGACAAGGTTTGGTTATCAAGATTATATTAGCTTCATAGATTTAATTGAAGACAGTCCTTCTTTTTTCTATACCTTAGGAGATTTGTATAAAGTTGCAATGATCCATTTTGTTAATGTTTTGTCATATAGTCCTTTAAATCATAAAGCCTGGTGTTTCTCTTTGAAGAATATTTTGAACATCTGAATTAAACTTAATTTAATTAATGGAATTTTGGTTTTCTCCTTTTTTAAGAGTGTTTCTAGGAATTTGTCATGTGTATGTCAAATGTGTATATATACATATTTACACACACATATATATAATATATGGTATTATATAAATATGTAAAATATTGGCACATGTTTCTTAAAGGTATGCTCTTATTTTTAAAAATTTCTGTCATATGTATGATAATGTTACTACCATTTTCATTTTCTAATATACTTTTATTTGAGTATCTCTCTATTTTCTTCAATTTGTCTTGCCAGAACTTGGCATACTTATCTCTCTTTTAAAGAAAAATTTCCATTTATTTTTCATCTTTACTTTCATTTCTATTCTTACCACTATTTCCTACTTTTTCATTCTTAAATTTGATTACTGGCTTATTAATTTTCAGTAGTTTATTTCCTTCTTAATATAATGATTTAAGGCTATATATTTATCTTGAATTATTGTCTCATCTTCATGCTAAAAAAATAAGTTTAAATGTTAGTCAATTTCAGTTCTAAGCATTTAAAATTTTATTACGATTTCTCTTATGAACTATAAATATTAATAAATTAGAAGTGTTTGTGATAATTTTCAGATTGATTGGGGGGTAAAGCTATCCCATACCTGCTGATTTCTGATTTAACTGCATATTGTGTTCTTAAAAAGTGGAATATGTAATAAAAATGTTTTGCTCTGTTGAGACTTGACTTTATGGCTGGGAACACAAATTGCTTTGTATATGTTTTATTGTACTTCATAAGAATGCATTTTTTCTAATTTGTTATACAGCATTCATATATTTCCATTAAATAAAGTATGTTAATTGTTACTAAATTTTTAATAATTTCACTAGCATTTCATCTGTTTTATCAATAATTAAGAAAATTATGTTGCACAGGGTTTGTATAATTCTCCCTCTGCCTTCAATGTATACATATTAGATTATACACGTATATGCACATATCTATAAAATATACATTATAATTGTATTAGATGTGTATATTTTATATATACTAGCAGTAGTTCTATCATACATATATGAATATATTTATAAATATATAAATAAATTTATGTATATATTTGAGTATTTTATTAGGTTCATAAAATTAATACTTGCTATTCATCCTGGCAATTGAATTTGCTTTTTTTTCATACTAAATTTCTTAGTCCCTAGTGATGTCTCTTCTTTTAATAAGCATCCTTTTAGAATATTTTAGATGTCCAGAAAAATTTTGAAGATGATATAAGAGTTCCTGTATTCTATACCCACTTTCTCCTATTAGTAACATCTTGCATTAGTATGGTATATTTTTTTATAATTAATGATCCAGTATTTATACAATATTATTACCTGAAGTCCATTCATTTTTCAGATTTCCTTATAGTTTGCCTAATGTCTTTTTTTTCCCTGTTCCATGATTCCATCCAATATACCACATAATATTTTGATGGCACATCTCCTTAGGCTACTCTTGGCTGTGATAGTTTCTTGATTTTCCTTGTTTGTGATGACCTTGAGAGATTTGAGGAATACTTGTCAGATATTTTGGGTCTATTGGCATTTGATGATTTTATATCAACATGATTAGACTGGGGTTATGAGTGATTGGGAGGAAGACCAGAGATAGAAAGTGCCATTTTCATCATATAATATCACGGGTAGATACTATCAACACAGCTCATCATTGTTGACCTTGATTATCTGGATGAGGTAGTATTTGTCAGTTTTCTCCATTCTAAAGGTACTGTCCTCTGCCCTTTCCATAGTGTCCTCTTTGAAAGGAATTTACTTTGTGCAGCCCAGAGAGGAGATATGCTCCACCTCTTTAAGGACAGAGTATCTGTGTAAACTTTTTGGAATTTTTCTGCACAGATTTGTGCCTACTCCCCCCACTTCTTTAGTCACTCATGTGTTTTTAGTATGAACTCTGGATATTTATTTTTTACATTGGGTTATAATTCAGTACTGCTTTATTAGAAATATTTGCTCAATTTTTTTCAGCCTTGACCTTTACAAGCTCTATCAGTTATCTTCTGTGTCTTTTGGACATACCTCCATCATTGTGGATATATTTTTTTTGATTAATTAATTATATTTTTGAATACTTCCCTACTTTATTACATTACGAGATGTCCCAGGCTCATATTATATATTTCTTGCCCCAGTCCTAGAATCAGCCTTTTCTTCAAGCAGCCCTCTTTCCTTTTATTGAAGAATGATATTAAATTGTCATGTTCATTGCTTCTTAGTGTCACTGCTCTAGGCCTTCTGAACTGACAGGGCAAGGAAACCCATGTTTTTACTAACCAATGACTATATATCAGCACATATCTATACATATTTCTATATATAACTATTAAGCTAAATGTGAGTTTATACTGATATCTCTAACTCTAATCCACTACCACATTGATCACTGTAGCCTCTTCTCTTGCTTATTTGTAACATCCTGCTCCAACAATGAGAATCCTGGCTCACACCATTAGTTATCCATTTATTTAATTGTTCAATCCCAGGATACATGAATAGTAATATTAAAATAGTTAATCCATACCCCAACCTCAATACAGTGCTATCTGTGTACAGTTTCTTTTACTTCTACTTTTATAGACTCCACTCATTGCCTAGTTTGCTTAGTTCAGCATTTCTCCCCAGCCCCTTCTGTGAAATACTAAATATATTTGTAATACAGTTCAGTTCTTTGGTCATAGTCTGCACTCCATGCTGGTATCCACTGACCTCCTAAATAATACTTATAAAATTGTATAACTAAGGTTCACACTTTTTACTAGAAAGTTCTATGAATTTTGGAAAATATTTAGTGTGATATATCCACCAGTATAATATCATACATAATAGTTTCACTGCCCCCAAATCCCCTGTGCATCACCTATTCAATCCTCCCCCCAAGAGGAGATGTGTGCAAGTGAGTGATTTCAGTGACTACAAATGGAATTTAAGTCTGTTTCTAACTTCTCACGCATATTTTAAATTTTATTTTATTTTTTAGCATTTGAAACTTCATTATTCTATATTCTGTGTCTGACAATTTCAATGCCTGTAATCTTTGGTGATCTAAAACTGTTGTTCACTGTTTCTATTTACTCTTATGCAGAATAGTTTTCCTCATAAATAAAGTAATTATTATTATTTTGTATTGTTATAGTTGGTTGAAGTTTATCTGTGGGATCCTGAGGAGCTTGAGTTGCAGATACTTTCCTCCTGAGAAGTTCTGCATTTGTTTGTTTTGCCAGCAGATGCTACATAACTGGGACTATTTCAATACGATGAATTTGTTGGAGATTTCCCTGAATGCACGGGCAATGCATGTTTGACTTCCGTATCCATTTTAGACCAGGTCAATGATCGCAATTCTCAACAGATGATAATTATTATTATGTCATGTACTATTCACTGCTCTCATTTTATTAAGATTCCTTTTGGAGGGAATACTTGTTTTTTTTCTTATTTTGTTCACCACAGGTAAATGATTTTAGAGTTGGGGTGTTTTTCATTTGTTTTGTTTGTTTTTGCATTTACCTAGGATCGAATTATATTAAATTAGGGGAGATATTTAGAATATGTTTAATGACACATTTCCAGAAGATATCCCATTAGTTCAGTTTTAGCCATGCAGATGATAATGAATCCATGGAACATTTAAGCTGTCATATCTAGCAGGTACAGAGAAATAAGAATGAGCCTCAAGCTCTAGTTTTGAGAGTCATCAGCACACAGATGAGAAATGGAACTATAGAGTTAAAAGTCATCATTCGAGGACCATTCAAACTATAGAAAAGTGCAGAGACTATTACAATTCAGTGTCACACATACAACTAAACATATGTGCTAGGTAAAATGGGGACATAAAAAGGTTTGTTTACCCTTTTTTCCAGGGAGAGGAAAGCTTTTGTTTGTTTGTTTTTTATAGATGACAACAAACCTCTATCAGTATATGTTAGTTAATAATGCTCAAAAGGGCAGGTTGTGATAATGCTCATATGCCAGTTAATAATGCTCATTTTCAAAAGGGCAGGTTGTGATAATAGTCCTCAAACTGACATAAAACTATGTGCATCTTTTCCAGTTTTGTATGACTTTTAACATTACTTCTAAGAATTAATTTTACTGTTGAAAAAATCCACGTTGTCTTCCATATTAAGTTCTTTGTTATTTGGTCCCACTATATGTTTCCAGCCTTATTTTTTTTACAAGCTTTTCCTTTACCAGTATACTTCATGCATTCATTTGTCCCTGGAGATTTGGGATTGTTCTTCTTAACTATTTATGTGGATATTCCAACTCATCTTCCAGAAATAAACCCTTCAGTATCCTCTCAGGTAGTGAGCTTCCACATTTCCTTTGCTTAATTCCGTTGTATTCTACATGAGTAAATTCTGCTTCTATTCTGTTTGTATATTTTCTACTCTGTGAACTTATTCTCCAGTGGCCAGGACAGTATACAGGAACAATATTAAGCAATAAATACTTGTGGGTTTAAATGAATGTATGAATGGATATGTATATGATTAAATTTTGATCATACCACTTACCTGTAGTGCTAAAGAAGCTCAGGATAAAACAAAGGCAGTTAATGTAGGGTTGAACTATACAAATTGAGTGACATCAAGTACTTGGTGGTCAGAAAGTAACAGCTGAATGCCAAATGTGGTTCCAGTAACAATAGGAAATAGATATGTTCAGGAGGTCTAAGCCAAAATCTCAAAGGGTTTAATTAGGGACTGCTTTCAGGAAAGTAACCATGGAAAGAAACTAATGTCCTGAAACTGGGAAAACAGATTATACAATAACACTTGGAGCCATATGTAGCAAATGTTTGTTAGCAATTTAGGTGGACACAGTTTATCTGCCCATGAGGTGTTTTTATTTACTTATTATTCTTTTTTTAAATAAATTTATTTATTTTTGGTCGTGTTGGGTCTTCACTGCTGCGTATGGGCTTTCTCTAGTTGTGGTGAGCAGGGGCTACTCTTCATTGAGGTGAGCGGGCTTCTCATTGCGGTGGCTTCTTGCTGTGGAGCATGGGCTGTAGGCATGTGGGCTTTAGTAGTTGTGGCACGCAGGCTCAGTAGTTGTGGCTCATGGGCTCTAGGGCACAGGCTCAGTAGTTGTGGCGCATGGGCTGAGTTGTTCCGTGGCATGTGGGATCTTTCCGGACCAGGACTCGAACCTGTGTCCCATGCATTGGCAGGTGGATTCTTCATCACAGTGCCACCTGGGAAGTCCCTCTTTTTTTTTTTTTTAGATCTAGTTCCCTGGCTAGGGATCGAACCCCGGCCCCCTGCGTTGGGAGCGTGGATTCTTAACCACTGCACCACCAGGGAAGTCCCGAGGTGTTTTTAAAGGGCTGTGCTTTCTTGCTAGTTTGAGTTACATTTCATCTAAAAAGTGCACATAGTGCCTAACATAACCTTACTGGCAAAGTTTCCCCTGTGGTAACATAAAAACTTAACTTCTCCCAAAGGAGAAAGAACTTAATATTCAGTTTGCACTCTACAAATGTTGAGTTATATTACACACTTCTTGAGCAGCCAGCCTTAATGAATGAATCCACATTATAAGAGCATTTGAAAAAGGAAAAACTATCCTTATTACTTTGTGTGAGTCACTATAATGCTCATACCAGTATAACAGATATTTGAATAAAAGTAAAGCAAGGTGTTTAACTTATTAACAGACCAAGATGGATTGAGAGATGCTATCACCCTGTGCAATCCTACCCTGGGAAACATATCTAACATTCATTTAATTCTCAACGCTACACTACAAGATGGTTCAAAAAACCATTTTTATCGACTAGAAAATAAACCTTAGACAGTTTGGTTACATACCCAAGGATACACAGCTTGCAAGTACCTTAAATTAGAACCAATTTTCGGACTTTTTTCCAAAGCCCATGATCGTTCCTGCAAATGTTGACAAAGCCAGTTGCTGCTGAGAGATAAAGATGGGAACTAAAAAGAGATCAATGCATTCAGTGATCAGAAGCCCTCTAGCCACCTTGGAGAGCCTAGTTACACTACAGAAGAAAGGATAGTAAAACATATTTCAAAAGATCATAGAGGGCTTCCCTGGTGGCGCAGTGGTTGAGAGTCTGCCTGCCGATGCAGGGGACACGGGTTCGTTCCCCGGTCTGGTGAAGGTCCCACATGCCACGGAGCGGCTGGGCCCGTGAGCTATGGCCACTGAGCCTGCACGTCCGGAGCCTGTGCTCTGCAACGGGATAGGTCACAACAGTGAGAGGCCCGCGTGCCAAAAAAAAAAAAAAAAAAAAGATTATAGACCGTTTTGCAGAAAGAAATTGTCCCTGGCCCAAATATATAATAATGATGAGTCAATTCTTCCAGCATTTGAAATCCTTTTTATTTTTTGAGAAAATATTTTATTGTTTTAGAAACCACTAGATCACTATCCTGAAACCAGGGGATTTGTTTAACATTTTGAGACATCCAGAAGAAGCAAGAAGATGTTAAAAGTGTTCAGTGAGGGGATCCTGGCCCCCAAATCTGGCCTTGGGTCTAAGGTTTGAACTCTGAAGGTGTTAAGCATGAAACAAACCAGCCTGATAAATGGTAAAACAGGCAACTTGAGTTATGAAGACAGCCGGGTCTTGAAAAGTTTGTAGAACCAAGAATAGGCAAAGGAGTCGAGGGATGTTGTCTACAGAAGGAGCAAGCCATCAAATGAGGAAGACAATCATAGACCAGTGCGTTAAAAATGGTAGCCCTGGAGACCAAATGGGAAAGGATTCATGTGTCATCTCTGCACAATCAGATGGACTCTGACAAGTGGAAGATAGATGTCTTAAACGTTTATTCATCCATAGATGTGAGTTTTGCTTCCATCTTCTAAGCCAGAAATGTAGCCTGCTCTCTAGATAGACTGTTTTACCTATATCGATTACAGTTGTAAGCTGCTTTTTCAGCATGTTTTATGAATCTTATTTCTGCCATAGCTGTCCAGGATCACTGGACTCTGAAAGTACTACAGTACTGTTAGACTCTGCAAGGTATGTGACCTATGACAAGTTCCTTCCCTTTTTGTCATCTATCAAATGGAGGTCATGACAGGTACTGTGCTCAACATGTAATAAATGCTTGATAAATATTTTTGAATGGATACTTTCATAAGTGATTTTATGAAACCCTGTATGTAAAGTGAATAGCACAATGTCTTGTGCTTACTAAGTGGTCAAAAATGATAGCTGTTAGGGTTAATATTTTAAATATCATAATGCAGTAAGATAAATGGCATTATGACAATAGAAAACTGCCTCTTTAGGCAGTTTTTAAAATTATAAAAAGATGAAGAAATATTTATGTACGTATGAAAGTAGAAAGGAAGAAGTTATATCAACATCTGATTTTGCATCCAAAATAAGCCGTTCTTCCTTCTGTAATTTATATAGACCTGACTGTAGGCCCATACTCTTCTCTAACCCTCCCGTAGATACGGGAAACTTGCAGATCAAAGGAAACTAGGAAATGGCTAATTGGGTATGTTATCCTTCATATTGCCCAAGAAGAAATGCACACCCGAAGATACTGAATAATGGTCCTCATGTGACACGGCCAGTTAGAGTTTTCTTCTAAATAAGTCCAGGGCACCTTACCACTGCTCTCTAAGCTTGCATAGTTGATAACATCTTTCAGCTTTCAAATATTCCAATCCAGTGAAACTGCCATTAATTCAGTGGTCTTAAAATCAGCTGAAAATACCTCTGGCCTATCCTTTGATGATGCATGCAGCATTTTCAAAGTGATTCTTCTCCTTGATTATGTTTTTGGAGATTATTTTGGATATATAAATCCATTCTCTCAAAGAGAGGGAGATTGCATTGTGCATTTGACTGACAAGAAGTGATTTTAAATTGTTTCATAACAAGCAGTTTATAAGGAGTATTTTGAATGCAAAAGCTTTTCAATAAGGGTTCAGTGGTATATGAATGAAAAGAGAAGCCATGAATAGATTACATATAGGATAAAGAAAAATCAGGTATGAAAAACATACCTGATGTCCTTGAAAGAATGATCTTATTTTAAAAATACTCACTATTTTGTTGTTATTTTTAATATGAAAGTCACTCAACTATCTGTCATGTTAGTGGTCTACATAAACAACTCCAAGGGGCACCTTGTTAATATTTTTACTGTTGTCTCTCTTACCAGCCCCCACCACCAATCCTGTAGTATGTATTTTCTCTGGATTTCTTAAGAAAATGCAGTACAGTTCAATGACTAGAGTCTTATATGTAATAAATTTTAAAAAAACAAGAATTCTAGATTGAGATAATCTGTGTTTGTGCCCCAGAATCGCCATTTTTCTTTACTCTTTTTTTAATGAGATATAATTGACATATAACATTGTTAGTTTCAGGTGTACAGTATAATGATTTGATATTTGTATATATTACAAAATGATCACCATAATAAGTTGCTATTAACTAAGTCAGAAAGTGAAAAGTAAAACAGGAGTGGGGTGAAAAATGAATTACTTTGGAAGCATTTTCTATTGGAAGAGCTTTGGGACATTAGGGTGGCATATAAAATGGAAAACTTAAAATTATGAGTGCAGCATAAATTTGTGACTACTAAAATCACTGAACAAAGGGAATCGATTATTAGACTTCCATCTTAATTCCTGTGTACTTGGGAGAGACTAAACTGGCAGCAGAATTCAGGAGGCAAAGTGATGGTTGGCATCATCCAGATGACTGATGCAAATGGCTTCAGTGTGGTAGTGGCAGTGGAGACGGAGATGGAGAGAAAAATTAGGAGTTATTAAGATGTCAATATTAAAGTCTTACACATTAAGATGTTACAGTCACTGTTTCACTAACAAAGGTGAACAAAAGAACGCTGAATGGCCTGTCTCCAAATTGCTACTTTAGAAACCTGGGCAGGGATGGTACTATAGAAGAAAGCAAAATAGGAGAGGGAGAATCAACTAGTCAGAATATTTAGTTGCATGTACAGAAATCTCCCTTCAAATTAGCTTACACACGTGAACAAGATAATGCACTGGAAATGTACTGAAGTCTTTCACAAAACCAAAGGAAAAGCTATGGGAAACATGGAATCTCGAGATACTTCAAAGATTAGATCTGGGGGGATTCAGACACTTGTCTCAACTTGATTCCTGCTGTATTTGTTCCTACCGAACATTTTTTAAAAATGTGATTAAAAACATAACTCCTGGCATCTCAGGTGCAAGTATATCTCCTTCAATGATTCAAAGGGCAAGGAATTTTCCTTTCCCAGTTTCTGGTTGAACCAGCCTTGCTTACATGCCTGCTCTTTGAACACGTTTCTGGAACTAAAGATAATTGCAAATAATGCTGCATGGGTTGAATGGCCAAACCTCTAGTGGGGGTGAAGGGTGTGTGGTACAGAGTGAGTGAGTGTTTGTTGGGCAGACAAAACAAAGATTGTCAACTGTAAGGTTTGTGAAATAGAATCATGAATTCTGATTGAGAAATACTGAAACTGAAGTAATAGTGAGGTAATTGAATAGAATTGTCTAGTGATAGTGGAAAGAGGAAGTAAATGCTAGCCTTGCACTCAGGGGAAAAAATGGCTTAAGATAGAGTCGCCTGAATGCACCGATAACATCCTTGATGATTTCTATGTAGTGGACGGCCTGACAAAACTGTGCCTTAAGAACATGGATCCCTCTGTCAGGTGTTAGAAGGGTTATATAAGGCAGTGAATGGAGGCAATTGAGGAAGAATTAGGAGGCTGTCCATGGTGCTTTTTAGCAGGCAGTATGCTGATCTAGCAAATTCATATCTTCAAAGCATATCATCAAGAGTCCTTTCCCCAAATGGAAAGGCACATGCAGGTCACCTCTGAAATCTGCTTGCAAGAAACCTCTATTGTTTCCACATCACATGAAACCAGGAATCGCAGACCTGTTCTTTGTGAAGGTGTTCTAAAGGAGTGTATAAAGTGCTAAATTTTGCTTGAAATTTGACGAGTTTATTTTCTTCCACTTTCATTTTCAAGACCCTCAATTCATCATTTTTGACAGGTGTCTTTTACTCTTTATTTTACCCCCATTTAAAAAAAAATAAGCTCTAGGCTGGGGTTGTAAATTCATTGTCTGTTTCACACTTTGCTAGGAATGTTATTTCTACACAACTGCTACTCTCTCAGTAGTGTCTTCTTCAAGGCATCCTTTGAACCCTGTGGTCTGATACAGTGGAATTTCTAGCTCCATCACTGACCTCTTTCATATGGCAGTACTGAACAGGAGGACTTGTCAACTAACTCTTTCTGTCCAGTGTGGATAAAATGTCAATTTTTCTTATAGATGTTGTGTGAGAAACATCCCACAAATATGTGAGAAGATTGACTTGCCCTGTGTGAAAATCCTTCTAATACTATTTCAGCCTGCTAACCAAAATCTAGCCAGCTTCCCATCATAGACAAATATCTTGGTACTCAGTATACAAGGAAAAATTACCACGGTAATATTTTTCTGCACTTCTATATTTTCCATATATCAGTCTGCTGGAAGACTCTGGAGACCAGCACATACTAGTTCATCTTGAAAACGCAACATATAGTTTGAAATTTAAGGAAAGACTCTTGCATCAAAATTACAGAACAACAACAACAAAAGGAATGTGGGAAGGAGAGAGATAGTCAAGCAAAGAATTACTCAGACCTAAGGAAATAGGTAAAGAATGAGACCCACACTTTAAAAGAGATATGGGAAATTCAGAGTGAGCCCAGAATTTTTAAGCCTTTCATAAAAGTGGAGTTATAGAGTATAGCAAACCAAAATCACAATAAATTAAATAGTGATACAATTCTAAAACTGAAATCTCTATGAAATGAATGGTACTAATAGATTTCCTACACTATTGTCTTTCCAAATACTGATAAATGTTTTTTATTCAGTATTCATGGATTCATTTTATAGGCTTCATGTGATTGAAGCAAAATCTCCTGAGATGTGATGTTCAAATAATAATTATAACATTCTAAAGCAAGGAAAGGAAATGGTGATAGTTTCCGAAAACACCATTATTGGAAAACAACTGACTTCTTTCTAAGCATGCAAGAATATGAAAAACCCAACAGTAATTTTCCAAATGCTGACTGCAATCTGAAAACTAAAAAAGTTATTTTACTAAAATGATACATATTCTTATTTCTTTGCAGACCTAAATATTCAAACCAATAGTTACTACCACATTTATAATTAACTTGAAAGTAATACAAATGGATACTTATGTAAAGGAGATACCATTTTATGACAGAAGAGTTAATTTAGAGCATCCAGGTACTACATGACTCTCTTTAATCACAATAAAAAAATAAAATATCAATAAATCATGTTGTCATTTCTAATTATATTAATTATATGAGTACCAAAAAGTCTTCTTTAAATTCTGAGAAAATTAATATTCTCTTACATCTTAATTTATATTATGTTAAATTTTGTTCTTTACTAAGTTCTTGTTTGAAAGTGTATTTGTTTACTTAAATTGAAGTCCAATTAAACTGGTGTTAGATTTTTACCCAAAGAGAAAAGATTTAAAGAGGATAGTGCAGGATATACCAATGTCAAAATTATCTCAGATTTGAAAGAGCTCTGGAATTTTAAAAAATTACAATAAAACTTTTAGTATTTGAACATTGATGTTTCCAGATAAATTTATTTTTTATTGAAGTATAGTTGATTTACAATGTTGTGTTAGTTTCAAGTATACAGCAAAGTGAATCAATTTATATATATATACATACTTTTATATATATATAAATATATATATACTCTTTCAGATTCTTTTCCCTTATAGATTATTACAAGATATTGAGTATAGTTCCCAGTGCTATACAGTAGGTCCTTGTTGTTTATCTATTTTATATATAGTAGTGTGTATATGTATAATCTCAAATTCCTAAATTTATCCCTCCCCACTGTTTCCCCTTTGGTAACCATAAGTTTGTTTTCTATGTGAGTCTATTTCTGTTTTGTAAATAAGTTTGTTTGTATCATTTTTTTAGATTCCACATATAAGTGATATCACATGATATTTGGCTTTATCTGGCTTACTTCACTTAGTATGATCATCTCTAGGTCCATCCATATTGCTGCAAATGGCATTCTTTTATTGTTTTTTACGGCCGAGTAATATTTCATTGTATATATATACACCACATCTCCTTTATCCATTCATCTGTCAATGGACATTTAGGTTACTTCCATGTCTTGTCTATGGTAAAGAGTGCTGGTATGAACACTGGGGTGCAGGTATCTTTTCAAATTACAGTTTTCTCCAGGTATATGCCCGAGTGGGATCACTGGATCATGTGGTAACTCTAGTTTTAGTTTTTTAAGGAACTTCCATACTGTTCTCCATAGTGGCTGTACCAATTTGCATTCCCACCAACAGTGTAGGAGGATTCCTTTTTCTCCACACCCTCTCCAGCATTTATTATTTGTAGACTTTTTGATGATGGCCATTCTGACCAGTTTAAGGTGATACCTCATTGTAGTTTTGATGTGTATTTCCCTAATTAATAGCAATGTTGAGCATGTTTTCATGTACCTGTTGGCCATCTGTAAATCTTCGCTGGAGAAATGTCTTTCTAGATTTTCTGCCCAGTTTTTGGATTGGGTTGTTTGTTTTTTTGACATTGGATTGGGTTGTTTGTTTTCTTGACATTGAGCTGTATAAGCTGTTTGTATATTTTGGAAGTGAATCCCTTGTCAGTAGCATAGTTTCTCCCATTCTGTAGGTTGTCTTTTTGTTTTGTTTACGTTTTCCTTTGCTGTACAAACTTAAGTTTAATTAGGTCCCATTTAAAAAATTTTTGTTTTTATTTCCATTACTCTAGGAGACAAATGCAAAATATTGCTGTGATTTATGTCAAAGAGTGTTCCACCTATGTTTCCCTCTAAGAGTTTTATAGTATCTGGTCTTACATTAATCCATTTTGAGTTTATTTTGTATATGGTGTTAGAGAATATTCTAGTTTAATTCTTTTACATGTAGCTGTCCAGTTTTCCCAGCATCACTTATTGAAGAGAACATCCTTTCTCCATTTGTATATTCTTGCCTTCTTTGACGTAGACTAATTGACCATAAGCGTGTGGGTTTATTTCTGGGCTTTCTATCCTGTTCCATCGATCGGTATGTCTGGTTTTGTGCCAGTACCATACTATTTTGATTAATGTATCTTTGTAGTATAGTCTGAAGACAGGGAGCCTGATTCCTCCCACTCTGTTTTTCTTTCTCAAGATTGCTTTGGCTATTCAGGGTCTTTTGTGTTTCCATAAAAATTAAAAAAATTTTTGTTCTAGTTCTGTGAAAAATGCCATTGGTAATTTAATAGGGATTGCATTGAATCTGTTGATTACTTTGGGTAGTATGGTCATTTTAACAATATTGATTCTTCCAATCCAAGACCACAGTATATCTTTTCATCCATTTGTGATGTCTTCAGTTTCTTTCATCAGTGTCTTACAGTTTTCCAAATACAAGTCTTTTGCCTCCTTAGGTAGGTTTATTCCTGGGTATTTTATTCTTTTTGATGCAAGATAAATTAATTTTAAGTGTGCAAAATTTTTTTAAATTGTAGGAATTATGATCATCACACATTAAATTTGCAAAACGCTTTAGGCTTTTCAAAGGAATGAGGAATGTTTTTCATTGTACTCAGGAACATTAGTTATTTAGAAATGTTCTTAGATTATGCAAGAGTTAACATTTTTCAGGTGAGGAAATAGCTTGTATTGGTTAGCTGACAAACCAAAGATGCTGACAAGTTCTGCAACTGTGAATTAGTATTTCCTTCTACTGTATGTTTATATATAACTCTTGGTTTCTTTTAAGATTTTTTAAGTTTGATCTGAATTATATTACTACTAAAGATACAATGTACTCTTTGTTATTCCTGAACATTCTTATTTTCAAAAAAATTGCAAAATATTTCCTGTCTCAAAAATGTGGTCAATTCCCTCTTTTGTCTTCCACCATAATCTGTGCTTTACTTTGTGGCCACATTCAAACTGGATAACGATTAGTTGTTTACACAATATCTCTCTTGCTAAAAAGTAAGATATAAAAGACTACAGCCAAATCCCCACCAAAATCATGGGATATGTGAAAAACAGGAAAATGTCACGTATACTTAAAAAATATCAGTCAATAGTAATCAAACCCAAGATGACCTTGATATTATAACAATAGACATGGATTTAAAAACAGGTATTATAAATATAGTCATAAACTTAAAATAAGCATAATGAGTTAATGGATAGGGAATTTCAGCATAGAAATAGAAACCATAAAAAGGGCAAATGAAAAATCTAAAACTGGGAGGTACAACAACTGAAAAGTAAATCACTAGATAAGGATTAATGGAAGATAGAAGACAGAAGAAATTCAGTATACTTGAAGATAGACCCATAGAAAATTATAAATCTGAGGAAAACAGAGAAAAAGACTAAACAGTGAACATAATCTCAGAAACATGGGGCATGATATCAAGTAAATTAACATAAATACAATCAGAGTCTCAGAAGGAGACAGGAAGAAGAATAGGGAAGAAAAAAATAGGAAAAATAAAGGCCCTAAATTTTCTGAATTTCAAGAAGGAAATCAACTTCCAGATGCAGAAACCTAGATGATACCCAAGCAGGAGAGAGAGAAAGAAGAAAACCACACTCAGGCACATCATATACAAATCATGGTTTTGATGGGCTAGTGTAATCGATATCTAGGTAAGGTCATTATAGAACTGCAAGACAGTAGAATGGTACTTAAAAATCTGTTATTGACCCAATGTAAAGGTAACAAGTTCAGTGGTAGAATCTGAAAATAAATGTATCAAGAAAAGAGATGAGTTTTACATTTGGTAGTGTATATATGTCCATGCCACTCTCTCACTTTGTCACAGCTTACCCTTCCCCCTCCCAGTGTCCTCAAGTCCATTCTCTAGTAGGTCTGTGTCTTTATTGCTGTCTTACCCCTAGGTTCTTCATGACTTTTTTTTATTTTTTTAGAATCCATATATATGTGTTAGCATACGGTATTTGTTTTTCTCTTCACTCTGTATGACAGACTCTAGGTCCATCCACCTCACTACAAATAGCTAGTGGGAAGCAGCCGCATAGCACAGGGAGATCAGCTTGGTGCTTTGTGACCACCTAGAGGGGTGGGACAGGGAGGGTGGGAGGGAGACGCAAGAGGGAGGAGATATGGGGATATACGTATACGTATAGCTGATTCACTTTGTTATAAAGCAGAAACTAACACACCAATGTAAAGCAATTATACGCCAATAAGGATGTTAAAAAAAAAAAAAAAAGAGATGAGGACGTATCAGACATCACTATTTTAAGAAGGAAGAAATGTTAACACAGGGAATTAGGCCCTTAAAAATCACTCCAAGGCTTGGAGGAGTAGACACAAGGAAAACCCAGTGGATGTCACAAAGCATCAGAATAGTTAACATATAGTGGAAACAGTCTTCTGAGATCAGATCTAAAAAGAATCCAGGTTATACAATAAATACGTTTAACAAAGTTAGTCAACTGTTCCCTATGGTAGGAAGCTAATTCACTTTAGAGCAAATTATGCCATTCTCACTACTGTGATGGAAAAATAAATTCAACTTCATTAATCAGTATGTTAATTGCTACCCATGAAAAGAACATACTGATCTGGGAGGCAATATAGTGTTAGGTTAAAGTACAGGTTTTGGTTACAGACATAGATTTAAACCTCTGCAATATCACTTTCCAGCCCAATGATGTGGTACAACAAAAACATCATAACACTATAGAAAATAATAATCATTTCTTGAGTAAGGCACTGTTCTAAGTATTTATGTATATTAGTTTATTTCGTTTTGTCAGGGAAGGGGAAATTCCCCACCTCTACCAATCTTGTGGTTAGACTGATAATTAACTTGATACAAAACAGATTAACATTAGGAAAAACAGTTTATAGGAAGGTCTCATGGAAGTAGGACCTAAGAAGTGGCCAAAGCTGGCAGCTTTTACATTTTTTAGACAAAGAAACAATAAATTTGAGAGGAATTGACAAGACAAAGAAACTTATGTTTGGGTGTTTAGTTAGTAAGGAATTTAAGCAAAGTTTGGGCTTGGGTAGTAAATTAATATAGAAGTAACAAGGTTTGTTTATGTAGGCCTCTCAGCCCTGACTTCCCTCTCTCTGGTGATGTCTTTCTACCTCCCAATACAGGGAGGGCATCTTTCACATGGGAGATTTATTTCCTGCTTTCAGGGAGATAGAGAAGAGAGTCAAAATGTCCCTCTTTCATCAGCCATTTCTTAAGTAATTTTAATCCAAAATAATCAATATGTATTGAAGCATATTTTGAGGTGGCTGCCCTTGGCCCCATTAGTTCTCATGAAAACCCTATGAGATTTTATTTTGTTCTCAGAGTATTCTTGTTATTTCCATTTTGCTGTTGAGAAACAGATACAATTTAAAATTAATTCTGTTAAATTTAGGGCCCTTTATCCATCATTTCTACAACAAGGTTAATATTAGGGAAACATGAGGTGTTACCACCAATGCACCAATATTACTACCACCATCCTACCTATATCCTTTAATAATATTCCTCTACTACTATTTTTGCTCTAACTGTAACAATTACTACAGCAATCACTATGCTTACCATGTGCTAGGCACTGTGACACATAATTTTATAATTTCAATCATTTAGTCTTTATAAAAACTCAATACATAAGTTCTATTGTTATTCTCGTAATTGAAGACCTGACTTTGTAACTGCTCAATGTTTTGCAGATAATAAGTTCTAGAGTCAAGGTTAAACCTAGATATAAATTCACCTAGGATCTTATTAATGACAGGTATCTGTGGTGATTATAATGATAATAATGAAGATGATGATGAAGATTCTGACAATTCTTTAGTCATGACAGAATTTTCCTACAACAATCACTTACTGACCGTAAAGTCAGGAATCTAACAATCTCACCCATCCAGTATGGAATTAATAGTTGAGACATTGATTTTAAAAAGTAATGAAATCCATGCCATAACTTTAAAAAAAATATTAACAGATTTTTATTAATTATGTGAGCAATCAGATTGTGGTAAATGTATCAGAAGGACATACTATAGATGGGGTTGTCAGAAGAGGAGGTAACTTTTGGATTGAGATCTGGAAAATAAGGTGGAATCAGTTATGCAAATAGTTGAGGAGAGGTATGTTCCACAGCTAGGGTACAGCAGATGCAAAGTACTTACTTACAAAGTCACACACTTGGCATGTTCTTGAAAGTATAGAAGGCTTATGAAATAAAAGCATAAAGGAAAAGAGGAAAAAGGGCATTAGGTAAGATGGCAAAGTTGTGCAGAGATCAAATTGATCAGGCTATGATAATGAGCAGATTTTATTCTAAGTCATTCCATAACTTTTATTTTTTTCTTTTAACGTCTTTATTGGGGTATAATTGCTTCTCAATGGTGTGTTAGTTTCTGCTTTCTAACAAAGTGAATCAGCTATACATATACATATATCCCCATATCTCCTCCCTCTTGCGTCTCCCTCCCACCCTCCCTATCCCACATAACTTTTAAACGCTATTATCAAACTGTATTCAATGCTTGTTCACTACATATTATTCTAACAAACTGAACTATAACATTTCCCTATACACATAATGGGTTAAATTAGTACTTTGTTGTAAGCATTTGTATTGGAGCAATTATCCTAACAGCAACAGAAAAAGAAGATGACAACCTCACAGAAATAAAAATACGTAGTTGCCAAAATTTATGAAACATCACAATGTATAAAGCAAATATCTTCAATTAATTCAACCATCAATTAGGTCATCACAATAAACCAATGAACATGCATAGAGTCCATGGTGAGTTTTCCCAGTCTAAAATATGTTTTGAACACATTTTTTAAGAGTAAGATTCACATAAAACACTCAAAGATTTATCTTTCAATTGGTTATGTTAACATTAAATCTTAACACAGTTTTAACACAGACAGAATGCTATATTGGGCAAAGAGTGAAAAACTGAGTCTCGGGCTGTACTTGCATCTTTGCCAACAACTATTACTATAACTTTGGCCAAAAATACTTTAACAATCTTGGGCCTAGATTAAACTCGCTTTAAAGTGTCTTCTATCTCTTATATTTTATATTTCTATTGTACTTTTAGAAAATATGTTGAGATAGTATATTTTAGTTAGATAAACCAGGAATCCATGTCATGGACAGTAAGATAATGGGTATACTCTAATGCATTACTATTGTGGATACAATAAAATAACCCCATATATTTTGAGTTATTCATCCATAAAAATTTACACATACAGGAAATAACAGTTTACTAATCACCCCAGAAGAAGGGGTTAAAAATACATTTCTTCAACCTTGTCTTGTAACATTATGTGTTTTTTTTTGTTCTTTTTGTTTTTTTTGTAACATTATGTTTTAATGTCAAGGTTATTATGATTATCCACCTATTTATTTACTTATTTATCTGCTGTTTTCTTTGTAAATATAGGCCTGTTGTACAGCCTCCATACTCATTTATAGAAAAGATTAAAACTATAAATCATCACAACTCATAATCTGCCTACTTGGAGCTGAACAGCCAGCACAGCACCAAAACTGATGGAGATTTATGATTCTCCAACAGCTCCTCTCACCCAACTTCATGAAGATAAAGGGAAAGGAAAGCTATCCAATTAATTTGGTGTGCATAGATGACACTTATGTAAAGAGATGGGATCTGCTACGAGGAAAAAACCTCTAGGAACACAAGGAGGGTACATGAGGAGAGTGTATATTGACCCTTGTCTCTTCTACATGTTGAAATCCCAGCTATGTATGAGGCCTAATTGAAGACACCTGCTTTTTTGAGCTTTATCCAGCCAATCATGATAGTCTACTCTTCTAATCTCTAGTAGGTCTTATGCCTTATGCCACGTTCAGGTATATATAACTGCTGTTGCAGTCAAATCATATCTTATTTGATGTATAAATAAAATTTCAAGGTTTTTAGTAAGAATTATGGTTTTTACTTTATTTGTATAGCACACACTGTCTTGTTTCTCCATTTTCTAGTCTTGATGAGTCTTGCAGAGATGAGATGACTGTTAGAAACAAGTCACTCAATTATTTTCTATTGCCTAGCAAAGTGATTTGTAAAATTTTCCTCATGTAGAAAATTTTTCTCTGAAAAAATCCCTTAGAAAACACCCATTATATGAAGTAGATAAAATTATACTAAAATAAATAAACTTGAAATTTTAAAACACTCAATAGCTACAATTTGTATGCATGCAATTTGTAAAAAGACTTAGAAAACAGAGACAGTCTCCATCAGCAGTTGATCAGAGCTTCTTTAGTTTATGTGAAACAAAGAATTTAGCTCAAGACAGAGAAGAAAAAAAAAGAAATAACAAGTTGATTTAAGTTGAAAAAGAAATAACAAGTTAGTGCTAAGTCATAAAATAGGCATAAATTATGAACTATACTATTTACCATATTTGTTACATTTATTACCAAGCATATCTTGTGCTTACCTATGTGCTTATACCTATATATATATAGTTTTTTAAATTTCAGAGTAGAAAATAGATGTTCAGTTTCATAACAACTTGAAAACAGAAGAATTCTTATCATTTTATGATAGATATTGAGAGAGAAAATACAAGGCCTGTTAATTATTATAAAGTAAATTTATTATAATTTAATAATTTTGCTTCAACTTGATCAACCAGCTTTGTCTGTCCTACTGGGTTGTAAGTATTCTGCAGTTTTCAACATTGTTAACAACAGAGAACAGATGTATAACAGAGTATCTGAATAAACAAAATATATCTAAGGTCATGGATATTGTAGATGGGATTAGATATTTTAGAGAAAAATTTATGACATCCGGTTATCCTGATTAAAAAAAAAAAAGATGGCAAAATAACCTGCTTATTATTTCTAAAGGTGCATGAAATAGGCTTCCCTGCTGAAAATGACATTTAAAAGTTGTCAGATTTTAGTAAAGACGTGATTAGGGAAACAAATGTTCTTCCTCAGGCCAGAGTAAGAGAATGCCACAGACTCCTACTGTAAATGGTATGCTTTCTCAGATGTAAAAATGAAGTATGAGGTAAACATTCATGGAAGAATCTTGGCATAACATGATATAAAATGTGGCACTGTAAAATGTTAATCCCATAGTACAGAGTTTGTCTCATGTCATAGTCACAATATTGTTCAATAGTGTCTCCTGATACAATGTAATATGTACAAACAATCATCCATGTGGCATTCTTGCCAAAATATTTATGCTGAATCTATTCAGAAGTAAACATCAGACAGAGCCAGAATGCGCCAAGATAACTAATATGACTTCATTAGAACTTAGAGACATAATAGCTAAACACAAATGGGTAAACACTAATTAGGTTCTATCGATAGATTTTTTTTTAAGGCTATAGAAGACACATTTGAGAGAATTGGCAAAAAGTGAAGGTTTCAAAAATGGATTGCACTTAGATAATATCAAATTGTTAATTTTCTTACATCTGATTATGATATTGTGGCTGTGCAGGAGAATGCCTTTACTGTTAGAAAGTGAGTTTTGAAGTATTTAGTGATGAAATGTTATGAAATTTGAAATTTTGAATGGTTCTGAGGGAAAAATGAGAGAGAGAGAAAGAGGGGAAAAGGGAGGGAGGAAAGAATGAATAAGGAAAGGATGGATGGGGAAGGGAGACATGTGGCAATATGGAATTATGCTCATTGGTAAATCTAAGTAAAGGTAAAGAATATATTGATGTTCATTTAACTTTTCTGTCTAATTTTACTAGGTTTGAAAAATTTGCCAAATATCGAGGAAAATAATGAAATGAGACATTAAAATTTTTCCCCTTAGTTTTCTCTAGCCCTAGTAAAAGGTGGGGTAAATGTGGTATGAAAATTTATGAAATTATTGTTCCACTAATCAGAAAGGAGTGATTATTTTGTTTCTAAGTGAATTTCTCAGTTCAGTAGTATTAAATATGCTTCTCTTTTGGAGGGGCAGGACTGGGTGGAGTAAAGGAACTTGGAATTAAATACTTCAGCGGTGACCTTAATAATCAAAATTAATATTTACTATGTACTTATTAGGAACTTATTGGTTCTGGGTTTTTTGTTTGTTTTAAAAACTCTTACCTGTACAGATTTGGTACCAAGAGTGGCTCTCAAGGAACAGAGTTTTAAGATGGGTTTCCTGAATTTGTCCTGGGGGCTCTGGAATTGACTCTCAAATCTGACTAGAGTTAAAGATGCTAATGATTCTATTTCCAGTAGTAAAGAGAGCACTGGTAGTCCATGGAGTGATCTGGCTATAGAGATATAAATATCACCGTCAGTTACTCCTAATCAACCACTTATAAGAGGCAAGTAGCAGGGTGACTGCGAATATAATATTTTTGAACATTTTGTCACACTGATGAATATGAGATTGGATGGTTGCTCCTAAAGTTGCTGAACAATGTGGGAAAAGTAAAGAATGAGCTCAAGGATTTGAATTTGCAGCTCAAGCACTGCACACATAACCTAAAAGCTTCTGTGTGTCTAGAAGGAGAACCCATCTCCTGTAGCCAAAGCACCAAGATTGCCGGAAATCAAACTGAGAATCTCATCCTGTGACTGGCTGAATTTCAATGCAAGTTGAACTCCCAGCCTTTCAGGGTGTCTACTGTTCAAGTGAGGCCACTGATTAGAAAGCAGTGGGATCCTGAAAGTTGTAATGAGATGTGTGGGAAGACCCTAATGAAGCTGGGGACATTGATCCCCTGATTTCTGGAGCCTTCTTTACCAGTGGAAGCTGCCTCTCCACCCCCAGTGGAAGCCTGGTTCTATTTCTCTGAAGAACCCTGACTAATACAGTACCAAAACTTTTTATTGAATTCAATGGAATACCTTTCTTAACTTCTGTAGAAATGATGAAGCAGTTTTCCACATATAACCCAGATGTTAGGTAGGTTTCCTTGACTTTGGGAGATGTGGTTAAAGTTGGCCAATGACCCAACTCTGTGCTTTCACGGTTTATTTCTCTTTACTTCTATCTCCCTCCTTGCTTCAGTTTTTTCTCACAGTATCTTAATTTACATTTGTGATAACCCAAATGCAAAACACAGTACATTTGCTTCTTTCCGTGAGAAATTTTACTCACACCTAGTAATTAAAGAGTGGTAAGATTACGGGGAGAGGAAACAGCTTTTCTAACATTTCTACCTTTTTCATGTGTGTGCTTTTTTCACATTCCTTTCCATTTATTTCTTATTCTGTTCCTCCCCAGTTGGTCCTAAAGAATGCACAAATAAAAAGTCTCCTCTATGATTAAGTGTGGCTTCTTCCTTCTTTAGAAGCCTTGGCATCAGTGTCCTTCCAGGCCAGGGGAATCACTTGCCAGCCAAAGCATCTTTTAACAAAAGCAGCCTTCTCCCTAAAAAGGATTCTGCTACCAGGGATTAAAGTATAATAATGGTAGCGGCAGTGCTTAGTTTGTTTGTGATGTGTTAATATGAGCCATTATGTTAATAGATAGCCTCATATTCACTATTCATTCTTTGCTGGGATAAGCTCTTCTTTTTCCCCGTCTGTTAATCTTTCAACTTAAGGCTGAACTATATTCAGTGATATTTGACTGAAGACTTTTTTGTGCTATCTTTCTTGGGGTTTTATGTCAATTATGATAATTTTACACAATGAATTGGATAGCTATTCTCAGTTCTCCATGCTGTTCAACAGTTTATATAACATCTTCTTTTCAAGAGATTAAAATACCATAAAATTACTGCTTGGAGATATTGTGACTATTTTATATATATACAACAAAAACTGCATATGACTATAGTACTATATAAATATAACTTCAATATCAAGTTTAGCATTGCTATATTCAGATACAATATTTCTTCTAAGATAAATATTTTTCTAGGAAATAATTCATTTCACCTAAGTTTAATGCAATTATATGCATTATATGCAATCATATGCAGTATTTTTTAAGAAAGTCTCATTGTGTTCATTACTATGCCTTTTATATTTACTTCTCTCCTTTTAAAAATGTTGTAATACTTTGTAAAACAAACCATTTAATGTCTCTAAATATTTGCTTGCAGATATATACAATTTGACACAAATACAAAATGTGATCCTATACATGTAGCTTTTTGTGCCCTTTTTGTACTTAGCTTCTTCCTCTCCCCTACTCCATTTTTTTTTTTACATCTTTATTGGAGTATAATTGCTTTACAATGGTGTGTTATTTTCTGCTTTATAACAAAGTGATTCAGTTATACATATACATATGTTCCCATATCTCTTCCCTCTTGCGTCTCCCTCCCTCCCACCCTCCCTATCCCACCCCTCCAGGCGGTCACAAAGCACTGAGCTGATCTCCCTGTGCTATGCGGCTACTTCCCACTAGCTATCTATTTTACGTTTGGTAGTGTATATATGTCCATTTCACTCTCTCGCTTTGTCACAGCTTACCCTTACCCCTCCCCATATCCTCAAGTCCATTCTCTAGTAGGTCTGTGTCTTTATTCCTGTCTTACCCCTAGGTTCTTCATGACATTATTTTTTCTTAAATTCCATATATATGTGTTAGCATACGGTATTTGTCTTTCTCTTTCTGACTTCACTCTGTATGACAGACTCTAGGTCCATCCACCTCATTACAAATAGCTCAATTTTGTTTCTTTTTATGCTGAGTAATATTCCATTGTATATATGTGCCACATCTTCTTTATCCATTCATCCGATGATGAACATTTAGGTTGTTTCCATGTCTGGGCTATTGTAAATAGAGCTGCAATGAACATTTTGGTACATGACTCTTTGAATTATCCCCTACTCCATTTAGGTACTTTGATCAACTCCTCACTAAGAAAATAAAGAACAATTCATTTGCTTTTATAAAATATCACAATAATCCTCCATTATTGTTATAAGCATATGCACATATTTATAGAGTCATTTAGCACAGCTCTGATTATTTTAATGGCTACGTATTTTATAATTTTGAAATTCTTCTAATTATTAATGGGCATCCACTGTGTTTCCAGTATTTTGCCACTGCAAATAAACCTGAAATAAGCATCCTTTCACACATGTTTTTATTTACTGGTGTATTTTCTTTAGGAGTCAAGTTTAGGAAAGGAATTTCTGGGTAAAACAATGTTTATATGTTTAATTTTGGTAAATATTGCCAGATTACATTATCAAAAATGTGTAACATTTTATATACTAATCCAAACTGTAATCTATCTTCCTATTTGTTCTGGTCTTGTTTTGTGTGCTTCAATACTATTTTCTAGTCTTATTCACATTTGTTTTATGACTTTCTTGTTAAATATATCTTCCTAATAAGTATTGCAAATTTTTGTCACTATTTATTTGAAATATTTTTCTTATCTCTTTATGTGGTTACTCTTGGAGTAGGAAAAGATATATATATATATATACACACACACACACATACATATATATATTTAATTAATTATATGTCAGTAATTCTAGCCTTTATTTCTCTTTGCTCTATTTCCTAGTTGTTTTGTGTTGTTTTGTTTTACTTGAACCTGTGTCCCCTGCATCAGCAGGCAGACTCTCAACTACTGCACCACCAGGGAAGCCTCGGTTTTTTCTTTTTTTAATATTAACTTTTTATTAGTGAAGGCATTTGGGGGCAAAACATTTTCCTCTCAGAATAGCTTTTTCTGCACCCTGAAGGTTTTTATATTAAGCACTCTGATTTTTGTTTTGTTTTGTTTTTAACATAATATATGACATTCTCTTTGAAACAAGCATTATCAAGAATTATTGATGTAATTTTAAAGTAGTTCTCTTATTTTTCTCAACTTTTTATAATGTGTTTCTTATTTTATTGAACAATTCTAGTATGAACCCCCCACAGTTTGTAGATAACGTACTCCCTTTTGCCTAAGTTCAGGAATAGTCCCCAGATGCACTAAATGTATATTTTTGTTCCTCTTGTTTTCCTAGAAATAGGCCAATGTATTCAATCTGCAAAATGAAGCATTTCCTCAACTGATAGAAATAATCTTTTTTATGAGTTAATTTTCTTTCTTTCATGCATTACTATGATTCACAGATTGTATCTTCTGAATATATTCTCAAAACCTCCTATATTTGGTTTTACAACTTTTTTCCCTCTGTGTATTTTCTCTGTGCATTGAAATATGCCTTACACCTGATTTTCCTGGTCACTAACTTGGTTTTTTTTTTTTTTTTTTTATGCGGTACGCGGGCGTCTCACTGTTGTGGCCTCTCCCGTTGCGGAGCACAGGCTCCGGACGCGCAGGCTCAGCGGCCGTGGTTCATGGGCCCAGCCGCTCCACGGCATGTGGGATCTTCCCGGACCGGGGCATGAACCCGTGTCCCCTGCATCGGCAGGCGGACTCTCAACCACTGTGCCACCAGGGAAGCCCCTAACTTGGTTTTTAATAGTGATCATTCTCTCTTTCGTCTACTGAATTTCCTAATCAGTGTGACAGAAACTTCTGCCTCTTCAATGTGTTTTCTCCTCTGTCTTGCTTACAGAATTAGTATTCTTTAGAGTCTGGCAATCTAACCAACTGAAATATTCACCTGCCCAGACTCTTGCATTTAATGGTGGCCAATGGGCTCAGTTCTTTTCCAATAAAGTAGAAATAAATATTGTTGTATGTGAGTGGTGTCCGGAAACTTTTAAAAAATGAACAAACTTATCTGCCATGCCCTTTTACTCTTTGTCCTTCCTAACTTGTTCTAGCTGACAATGGATGGGATGCTTATTGGTACAGAAATCATGTTAGGACCATAAGGACAAGTGTTTTAAACTAAAAAGCATGGATCAGGCAAAGGGGAAAAACTCGGGACATTGATGAAATCCTATAATCACTTGTACCAGTCATTGTCTATTTAATTCATGACTTCTCAAATTGTAAAAAAAAATTAACCTTTTCTTGATATGCCACTGTATGCCAAATTTTATGTTAAGTTCAGCTGAATCCATTTGTAATTCATACAACTGGAAGTCTGGCTTTTGGTTTTAGTTTCCATTTCAGTAAAGTGTGTGTGTGTATGTAAGGGGAGGGGATGTCCCATTGTTATTTTATTAATCTCTTTGATCTTTTTTTAAAATTTAACTTTATATATCTCTACTGCAGTAGTTCTATTATACAGAGCATACATTCTGGTTGACCTATCATCTTCCTCCTTCTGCATCTGGATGTCTTCCATTGGATGCAGTTTTTCTTTGTTGGCTCATGGCTGGTAGGGTCAAGTGAAAGGAATGCCATTAGGATTGGGATCTCTTAGAAAATGGCAGCTGGTGGGCTTCCCTGGTGGAGCAGTGGTTGAGAGTCCGCCTGCTGATGCAGGGGACACGGGTTCGTGCCCCGGTCCGGGAAGATCCCACATGCCGTGGAGCGGCTGGGCCCATGAACCACGGCCGCTGAGCCTGCGCGTCCGGAGCCTGTGCTCCGCAACGGGAGAGGCCACAACAGTGAGAGGCCTGCGTACCGCAAAAAAAAAAAAAAGAAAATGGCAGGTGGAATGTGTGCTAAAGCCCTGCAGTTATGGTACAGGAGCAGCAAAGTTGCCAGGCTCCTGGGTAGCTCCCCTGATCTCTGCTCTCCAGGCTTCTTGCATTCTCTTTCTCTCAAGGCCGATGAGATTCAGTGCGCTCATTCAGCAGTTTCTTTTCTTCTGAGAGTCAGGATGACCTGGCAAAGTCAATCAACTTTGATGATGAATTGTAATACTTTAGGATTTCAGAGATTTTTGAAGTGCAATTTTATGTTTTTATTTGTTGCCATGGTGCTAACTTTCCATCTCTTGCCTGGCCCTCAGGATTAAAAATCCTGGATTATTTCTTTTTTACCAAGAGCCCAACAAAGCCTCATTTCATATACATATAAATTGTTTATCTGTCTATGGCTGCCAAGCACCCCCTTACATATGGAGGGAAATAATTTGAGATTGGCTTGAAAGGTAACAAAGGCATTAAATTTGTCTTTTTTTTATGTTTTGTTTTTGGTTCACTGATTATCTTTAGAATCAATTTTCAGATTTTTATAACATTCATACCATTTTCCTTTTGACAACTTTTCTTCCACCTTTATTTGAATTACCTGATTCTTCATACTTTCTCTAGGACATCTTTGTTTATTAAAGAAAATTGTTTGAGCATGATATTTAGTTTACTTTTTAAAATTATTTTTCAATAAAAATAAAAACTTTAACAAACTATTGGCAGAATCTGTTACAATATTTTGTTCATTTATTAACACTATTTATAGTCACTTTGTATTTTGCTTTAAATTTTAATGTTGTTATATTTCAGTATAAACATTGCTAGTGATTTCCAGCTTTTAGGAAAGGATGTAGCTAGAATAATTGTCATGTTTTAGAATCTGTGGATCATTTTAACTAAGCAGGGATAATTTTTCCTCCCAAATATTGTTCGCCTATTTAAAATGAAGTGATAATCCCTGTGAAAGCTTTGATTGATACATATTAATTAAAATATTAATGTACTTATACATTATAAATATCTGTATATTTATGTGTTTTATCAGTATAATTACCTATTATGAATTTATTGTTTTATTTCTTAGCTTTTATTTTATATATTTTGATATTACATGTTTAATACACAAGGATTTAATACCATTTAGTTTGCACCATTGAGTGCCAGTTTTAGAATTATTAAATGATCCTGTTCATTTTAGCTAATGCTCTTTGTCTTAAGTTCTTCCTTGTTTTCTATTAGCATTTCCATGCTCAATTGCTTTCTTTTTGTCCATGCGTGATAAATTTTATGTATCCTTTTACTTGAAATCTCTCTATGTCATATTTTAGGTGTTTTAAAATTACATTTAGTTGTGTGATTCTTCCTGAAAATATTTCCTTCCTAATAACAAAATAGGTTAAGGCAATTTCCTTTACTGTTATCACTGTTATGTGTAGCTTTAATTCTGTCACTTTTTTTTATGTTCTCAGTTTTGCTTTTTATATTTCTTTTTTGTTGCCTTTGCTTCTTGTCATTTGTCAAGTAGAATCTATATTTGCTTTTTACCTTCTGTAGTGATGTGAAAGGTAATTATCATTTTTAATTGTACTAGTGGATTTTTATACTTTTCAAAATGAAATTTGATTTATTTCCTAACATAAAAATCAAGACCAATAACACTTTTTAAAAATTATCTTGTTCCAAGTCCAACCTTTGCAAAAATTAATTCCTGTTTATGGAATGCTCTTTCTTAATAGCATTGTAGGGGAGGAAGAGATTTTCCTCTACCGTTTTGAGTTCTTCTGGCTGGTCTAATAATTTAATTGACATAAGACATATTAACAGGAGAAAATCAAACAAAAGTTTAATAACATGTATATGTGGGAGAGACCCAGGAAAACTGAGTAACTCACTAAAATGGTTGAAGTTCTCACCTTCAATACCATCTTCAGCTAAAGACAAAAGTAATGTTGGAGGTAGTGGTTTGGGACTTTAAACTGGAGGATTCACATGGAGATAGAAAAGCAAATGTTTAGTAAACAAATGTTTGCTGGGTTATGCAGAGACCATGAGACTCAGAGTTCACTCTTATCTCTAAAGTTCCCCCCACCACAACTAGCCCATATTCTTCACAGGTACCTCTGATAATAGCTCTATTCTGAGAACAGGCTCTTTATATAAATTATTTTAGGCAGTTAAGGGGGAGGTAGCAAGACAAACTTAGATTTTCTGTTTCTTAAAAATATTCAGCCTAAATTAATCCTCATGCCAAAGAGACATTTTGGGGTGGCAACTGTTGCTTCCCCACAGTATCAATATTGGATTTTACGTATTTACTACATTTATATTCAACTTTATGATAATTATTTACATTATTGGTTTCCCTTTAGTGCTTTATGTTTAATGTGTTCATAATCCGATAGTCTTTCATACAAAGATACAGCTAGGCTCTGTTTTCTATTAATTTTGATTTATATAATAGGCTCAAATATGTATCAATGTGTTTTTTCCCATAAGTGTATACTGGTGACACATTTTTTGAAATTTTACATGTTAGAAAGTATCTTTTAGTGTCACATATAAAAGAATTTTAGTTCTAAATAGAATTTTGGAGAAACCACATTTTTCTTCCAAAATTCACTAACAACTTCTCTATTATTTTTTTCACACACTACCTTTGAAAAAAATTCTTTGCTGGTAAGAACACTTAAAATGATATCTACCCTTTTAACAAATTTTGAAGTGCAAAATACTGTATTGTTAAAGGGAGTATGTCGTATAGCATATCTATTTCTAGTTTATTTCTAGTCTCTTGATTCTATGCATTTGACCCTTTCAGATATCTCGTATAGTTAGACTCAGGCAGTATTTGTCCTCCTGTGACTGGCTTATTTCATCTAGCATAAGGTCCTTCAACTCCCTTGTGTTGTCACAAATGGCAGGGTTTTCTTTTTTAAAGCTGAGTGACATTTTAATATTTGTATATATGCCACATATCTTTATTCATTCATCTGTTGATGGACACTTGGGTTGTTTTCTTATCTTGCTTATTGTGAATGATGCTGCAGTGAACACAGGACTGCATATATTTCTTTGAGATCCTGATTTCAATTATTTTGGATATATACTGAGAAATTGTTGGATCATATAGTACTATTTTTTTTTTTTTTGAGAAATCTCCATGATGTGCTCCATAGTTGCTGCATTATTTTACATTTCCACCAACAGTGCACAGGGGCACAAATTTCTCCACATCCTCTCTAACAGTTACTGTCTTTTGGGTTTTTTTGGTTTGTTTATTTATTTATTTATTTGTTTTGCTTTGTTTTTTTGGTAATAGCTATCCTAACAGGTTTGAAGTTATATCTCATTGTTTTGATTTGAATTTTCCTGATGATTAGTTGAGCAACTTTTCATATACTTGTTACCCATTTTTATATTTTCTTTAGAAAAATGTCTATTCAGTGTTCTTTCCCCATTTTTCAATATGGTTATTGGTTTCTTGCTATTGAGTTGTAGTTCAACCAAAATAATTGAACTACAACAAAATTGAATCAAAATTGAATTGTAAAGACAGCATGTAGAGTTCGAAAAAATATTTACAAATCCTATATCTGATAAGGGATTAATCGCCTTCAGTGTTAAAAAAAATTTCCTTCCTCAATCTCCACCATTTGCTAGTATTTAGTGGGAGAGAAATACAGGGGATGTTAAAAGTTATCATGACTTTAAGCTCCTGGATATGAATTTATAATGTCATTATTTCCTCCTATTATGAGCTGCTACTAATTCCTTCTCTCTGTTCTTCCTTGCAGCACTTTCCACTATAACAACTTTCCTCTACCTATCTCTTTCCTGCTACTGTAATCCCAAATCTAACCCTAATTCGAATATAACTGCTTTTCAGGGAAGGCAACAGCTTCCTGGCACATTATAGCCTAAGGGTGTTCCTTTTCTGGGTTTTTTTTTTTTTTTTAAGGAGAAGGGTACACCATCAATCACAGACAAATGTAGAGAACATCCTAACTGCTAGGATGTTGTCCTATTTCAGGTGAGCTTATGGGGTAAGGGGTAGAATCTTTCTTAAAAGGGTGGATGAGTGAATGGCAGGAGCCAATTTTTACTCAGATGTAAGTGTGGAGGAATAAATGGATATATTGGGAAAGGCATAATGCTAGAGTTGGGGTGTTAGCCTAAGGGCTTGAAGGAAGGAGTTTTGTTCTTTAAATGTCTAAGATCCTTTCCTGATGACAATTCAGTTCTTAGTACTGGCAGTCAAATAACAATAAAGATAGAATCTACAGTAGAAGCACTTGGTCACGTGCCCCCAAAGGAAAGCCAAGTATAATATGCTATTTTACAGGAGGTCCTAAGGTTGTGTGTGTGTGTGTGTGTGTGTGTGTGTGTGTGTGTGTGTGTGAAGTTTCTTAATTGCTCATGAATTCCAAGACGCTTGGAGCAATTTACCTTATCCTCTAGTGTGGTTCTGACTTGTGAGTTATTCTGTCTTTTAGCAATAATATTGAATAGCAATGATTTATGAACTATGCATTTTGTGCATGGTTGTACATGTGTGCATATGTGTTATTTTACAGGAAGCATATTCATCAGACACTAGCTGAGATAGAACGTAGAGACTACCAATTGTAACTAATAGATCATCATGACTGATTATTAGAAATAAGAAAACATGAAAGTCACATGTGTTTCTATGTTCCTGATTGGGTTCCCGAAAGGATAATGCACAGTTAAATACAGTATAATGAGTCAGGAAAGAACGCAGGTTTATGGAAAATGACAGAGTATAGACTTGGAGCATTTCTAGTCACCATGTATAATTATGTCAATCATTACCTCAAAAGAAGTTCTCTTAGTCAATCTCCTTTTAATACATCCATCAGAATAACTGTTCTCTCCATAAAGCATTTAACAGATGCCCAAACTACCACTGAATGTGTGTAACAACAGGTTACTCTCCAGTTCACCCCTATACTTCTCCCAACACATAAGCCAAACAAGGATTCTCAGGTGAGAGTAAGTTGCATTTGTTTCCAACCTCACTCTTGCCACTTGTACTCACCATTGAGTAAGTAATACATTAAAATATGGGTGCAGAAATAGACACATTATTTCTATATCAAACACATTATTTCTATATCAATGGATGAGTTAAATTAAGCAACTAAAAATGCTGGGGAATATGTTGTAGAAATGTTAATTAAAAATCTTGAAATATTCTGCACGAGTTCGTGCCACGGTCTGGGAAGATCCCGCATATTGCAGAGCGGCTGGGCCCGTGAGCCATGGCCGCTGAGCCTGCGCGTCCAGAGCCTGTGATCCGCAACGGGAGAGGCCACAACAGTGAGAGGCCCGCGTACCACAAAAAAAAAAAAAAAAAAAAAAGAGTACAAGAAATAACATTAAAATCAAAAACATCTCTCTGACTCATATCAATGTTGAGATTGGCTAGCAATATTGAAAGCTGCTGGTGAATTGTCATCTGTAGGTTGAAATCTAATTTCTTGATCTGAACTGTTCTTGATATTATATCTCACGTTTGGAAAGGGTACTTTTGTCCCCCAAACATTCACTAATTGTTATCTTGGTTACTAAAAGGATGGAACTAAAGAAAAGCTCAAAAATTCTTTACAGTGTTTGGACATTAAATTAACATTTGGTCATCTTGCTTGAAAAAGATAATGCTTTCTAAACATCTAAGAAAATTTAGAAACTGAATATATTTTATTTTTAAATCTCCACTTCATTTTTAGAAAGGACAAGTAAAAGAAATATGTATCCTTTGTAGAATCAGAGCATCTTAGAATTTGAGAGTTTTTTTTTTTTTTAGGTATCTTTTACATACACAAAGCTCAGATCTTAAGTGTATTATTTAATCAGTTTTGATGAATGATGTGAGGACACATCAGTTTCATTTTGATGAATAATATGAAGACACATAACATTTCACATGCCTCTTCCTAGATAATCCTCCTCCTAGAAAGACCAATAATATGATTTCACTCACCATAAATTAATTTTGCCTATTCTTCAATTTAATATTAATGGGGAAATATAGCATGTATATTTTGTGTCCTATTTCACTCAGTATAATATTTTGAATGTTCATTCATGTTTTGTCATTAATCAGAAGTCTGTTCCTTTTTATAAATTCACACACACCATTTCTTTTCTTCATTCTCATACTGATGGACATTGGGATCTTTCAAGTTTAAGGCTAGTATGAACAACATTTTGTGAACTTTTTTTGTATAAGGTTTTTTGTGGACATGGGTTTTTCTTTGGTTATATACTTAGAAGCAGAATTTCTAGGTAATAAGACAGATGAGTATGTAACTTTTTCAGAAAATAAATGAATTTTTGAAGTGATTGTACTTTTTGTGGTAGGGTAGGATAAAGCCTGCTCAAAGAGATCTAGAACCTAACCCTGAGAACTGGTGAATAAGTACTTTATATGGCAAATATGACTTTGCCAATGTGATTAGGTTAAGTATATTGAGATGGGGAGATTATTCAGTGTTATCCTGGTGGTCCAAACATAATCATATAAAATCTTAAAAGTGGAAGAGGAAGGCAGAGTCGGTCAGAAATGTGGCAATGGAAATAGAGGCAGGAAAGATTACAAGCATGAGAGAAACTTGATCTACTTTTGCTGGATTTGAGATGGAAGAAGAGGTTCACAAGGCAAGGAGTATGAGCTGCTTCGAGAAACTGAGGATAGCTCTCAATTCATAGCCAGCACGGAAATAGTGACCTCATTCATAAGGAACAAGGAGTTGAATTCTTCCAACAACCTAAATAAGAAATGAAATGGATTCTCACCCAGGTCCTCCAGAAAGTAATACAGTCCTCTAACTACATCAGACCTCTGACCTACAAAACTGTAAGATAATAAATTTGTGGGGTTTTTTTGTTTTTTTTTTTTGCGGTACGTGGGCCTCTCACTGTTATGGCCTCTCCCGTTGCGGAGCACAGGCTCTGGACGCACAGGCTCAGCGGCCATGGCTCATGGGACCAGCCGCTCCGCGGCATGTGGGATCCTCCCAGACCGGGGCATGAACCCGTGTCCCCTGCATTGGCAGATGGACTCTCAACCACTGCGCCACCAGGGAAGCCCAAATTTGTGTTATTTTAATCCCAAAGTGTATAGTAATTTGTTACACAAACAATAGAAAAACATCAGACTATTTTCAAAATCCCACCAATAATGTACAAGAGGTCCAGTTGCTACAGATTTTCTCCAACATTTGGTGGTTTCCTTCTATTTCATTTTAGCTATTCTAGTGAATGTATATTGGCATCTCATCTGATTTTAACTTGCATTTTCCTGATGTCTAATAACATTAATAATATTTTCATGTGCTTATTTCACATGTATCTTTTTTTTGTGAGATGTGCTCAAGCTCAAAACGTTTATTATTTTTATTGCATGATTCATATTTTTATTGAGGTATATTTCTGTAAATATTGTGGATTCAAGTTCTTTATCAGATATGTTTTACAAAAGTTTTTCCCAGGCTGTGAGTTATCTTTCATTTCCACAACAGAATCTTTAGAAGAGTAGTGGCACATAAAAACAAATCTGGATTTAAAGAAAGACACACTTTACTCAGGATAGATACTATTGCAATAGGGAAAACTCTGATCTTAGAGATCTGCAAGGAACTCAAAATCAAAAAAAAAAAAAGGCTTTTCTTTTATAGAGTGGGGTTAAGAAGTGAGGGAGGAGAAATGAGGCAAAGGAGAGAAAATGATCAGCAGTGCCTGACAGGGAACTTATCTTGCTTCAATAAGCCACTTCCTGGGATTAGTTAATAAGGGGCTCTGTTCTCTGTTAATATTTTCTCAGACTTGGGATAAACAGAGTTCAGGGGCCTATCGGGAGGAGAAAGTCTGACTAAAGTTTGGTTATAGCAAAACAAAAGGTAAGAAATGGTCAATTGTGAACACTTGACCAGTAGAAGATTTTTAAATATTAAGAGGTCCAATTTATTCATTTTCCTTCTGTCAGTAGTGTATCTTCTGTTTTCTCTAAGAAATCTTTGTCTACCCTAACTTAGTGAGAAATCCTTATAAAATTTCTTCTAACATTGTTTTATATTTTACACTTAGGTCTATGATCTATCTCATATTGATGTCATAAATGGTTAATTAGGGGTCAAGTTTTCTTTAATCCATATAAACAGCCAATTTTGCTGCCACCAGTTGTTGAAGAAAGTTCTCTTCTTTGAATAGCTTTGGCAATCCTGTCAAAAATTCTGACTATATTTGTGCAGATTAATTCTGGACTCCTTATTCTGTTCCATTGATTTTTTCCCCCTGCTTTCACCAATATCACATAGCATTACTGTAGATTTAAAGTAAGTCTTGATGTCAGTAAGTGGTTAGTGTAACTCTTATGTTTCTTTCTTTTTATTTTTAAGATTATTTTAGCTAGTCTAGGTTCTTTGCCTCTCCAAATAAATTTTCAAATGAGCTTGTAAATTTCTACAAAATACTTGCTGATATTTTTATTGAGATTGTACCAAATCTGTAGATGAATTTGAGAAAATTTGACCATTCATCACACTGAATATTCTGATCAGTGGTTTATTGTATAACTCAGTTTTTTTACATCTTGTTTTGATCTTGTCCACAATGTAGGAAGAAATTTAATATTTCATGATAGTCTGTGATATCAGCTTTAGGTTTTTCCACTATTTATCAGACTGAGGAAATTTCTTTCCATTCAGGTTTACTGAAAGTTTTATATCATGAGTTTGTGTTGTTTCTTGCAGAAAGCTTTCTCTGCAAAATTTTTTATTGACATATAGTTGATTTATAATGTATTAATTACTACCATACAGCAAAGTGATTCAGTTATACATATATACATATACATTTTTTAATATTCTTTTTCATTATGGCTTCTAATAGGATATTGACTATAGTTCTCTGTTCTATATAGTAGGACCTTGTTGTTTATCCAGTCTATATATAAAAGCTTACATCTGCTAACCCCAAACTCTCACTCCATCCCTCCCCCAAGCCCCTCCCTCTTCACAACCACCAGTTTGTTCTCTATGTCCCTGATTCTCTTTCTGTTTCATAGATAGGTTCATTTGTGTCATATTTTAGAGTCCATATATAAGTGAAATAATATGGTATTTGTCTTTCTCTTTCTGACTTCACTTAGCATGATAATATCCAGTTACATCCATGTTGCTGCAAATGGAATTATTTCATTCTTTTTTTATGGCTAAATAGTATTCCATTGTATTTATGTACCACATCTTTATCCATTCATCTGTCAATGGAAATTTAGGTTGTTTCCACGTCTTGGCTATTGTGAATAGTGCTGCTATGAACATAGGGGTGCATGTTTCTTTTTGAATTATAGTTTTGTCAGGATAAATGCCCAGGAGTGGTATTGCTGGATCATATGGGTATTTTATTTTTAGTTTTCTGAGGAATCTCCATACTGTTTTCCACAGTGACTGCACCAATTTGCATTCCCACCAACAGTGTAGGAAGGTGCCCTTTTCTCCACACACGCTCCGCATTTATTCTTTGTAGACTTTTTAAATGATGGCCATTCTGACTGGTGATGTGAGGTGGTACCTCATTGTAGTTTTGATTTGCATTTCTCTAATAATTAGCGATGTTGAGCATCTTTTCATGTGCCTATTGGCCATCTGAATGTCTTCTTTGGAGAAATGTCTATTTAGGTTTTCTGCCCATTTTTGGATTGGGTTGTTTGTTTTTTCATTGTTGAGTTGTGTGAGCTGTTTGTACATTTTGAAAATTAATCCCTTGTCAGTTGCATCATTTGCAAATATTTTATCCAATTCTGTAGGTTGTCTTTTCATTTTATTTATGGTTACCTTTGCTGTGCAAAAGCTTGTAAGTGTGAGTAGGTCCCATTTGTTTATTTTATTTTTTAAATTTCTATTGCTTTGGGAGACTGACCTAAGAAAACATTGGTACAATTTATACAAAGATTATTTTGCCTATTTTCTCTACTAGGAGTTTTATGGTGTCATGTCTTATGTTTAAGTCTTTAAGGTATTTTGAGTTTATTTTTCTGTAGGGTGTGAGGGTGTGTTCTAACTTTATTGATTTACATGCAGCTGTCCAACTTTCCCAATACCACTTGCTGAAGAGACTGTCTTTTTCCCATCGTATATTCTTGCCTCTTTTGTCATAGATTAATTGACTGCATGTGTTTGGGTTTATTTCTGGACTCTATTCTGTTCCATTGATCCATATGTCTGTTTTTGTGCCAATACCATGCTGTTTTGATTACTGTAGCTTTGTAGTATTGTCTGAAGTCTGGGAGGGTTATGCTTCCTGCTCTGTTCTTTTTCTTCAGAATTGCTTTGGCAATTCTGGCCTTTTATGGTTGCATATGAGCTTTAGGGTTATTTGTTCTAGTTCTGTGAAAAATGTCATGGGTGATTTTATAGGGACTGCATTAAATCTGTAGACTGCTTTGGGCAGTATGGTCATTTTTAACGATATTAATTCTTCCAATCCAAGAGCATGGGATATCTTTCTATCTCTTTCAATCATCTTCAGTATCCTTTAAGTCTTTCACCTCCTTGGTCAGGTTTATTCCTAAATATTTTTTTTTACATTCCCTTTCTAATATTTCCTTGTTGGTGTAAAGAAATGCAACCAATAGTATGTGTTAATCTTGTATCTGCTACCTTACTGAATTTATCAGTCTAGTAGTTTATGTGTGGTGTCTTTAGGGATTTCTATATAAAGTAGCATATCATCTGCAGATAATGACAATTTTACCTCTTCCCTTCCAATTTGGATAACTTTTATTTCTTTTTCTTGTCTGACTGTTGTGGCTAAGACTTCCAATACTCTGTTGAATAGAAGAGGTGAGAGTGGTCATTTTTGTCTTCTTCCAGATTTTAACAGGAAGCTTTTCAGCTTTTCACCATTGAGTATTATATTGGCTGGGGGGTTGTCATAAATAGCTTTTATTATCTTGAGATATGTTCCCTCTATACTCACTTTGGTAAGAGTTTTTATCATGAATGGATGTTGAATTTTGTCAAATGCTTTTTTTGGACCTACTGAGATGATCATGTGGTTTTTGCTTTTCTTTTGTTTATGTGGTATATCACATTGTTTGATTTGTGTATGTTGAACCATCCTTATGAACTTGAGATGAATTGCACTTGGTCATGGTGTATGATCTTTTTTTATGTGCTGTTGGATTTCATTTGCTAATATTTGTTGAGGATCCTTGTATCTATATTCATCAAAGACACCAGCCTGTAATTATCTTTTTTGGTGGTGTCTTTGTCTGGTTTTGATTTCAGGGTGATTATGGCTTCATAGATTGTCTTTGGAAGTGTTCCCTCCTCTTCAATCTTTTGGAAGAGTTTGAAAAGAATCAGTATAACTTCTTTGTATGTTTGGTAGAATTTGCCTGTGAAGACATCTGGTCCTGTTATTTTGTTTATAGGGAGTTTTTATTTTTTTATTTATTTTTTGCGGTACACGGGCCTTTCACTGTTGTGGCCTCTCCCATTGAGGAGCACAGGCTCCAGATGTGCAGGCTCAGCGGCCATGGCTCACGGGTCCAGCCACTCTGCAGCATGTGGGATCTTCCTGGACCAGGGCACGAACCCATGTCCCCTGCATCATCAGGTGGACTTTCAACCACTGCGCCACCAGGGAAGCCCAAGGGGAGTTTTAAAATTACAGATTCTATTTCATTTCTAGTGATTGGTCTGTTCAAATTATCTATTTCTTCTTGATTCAATTTTGGTGAGCTGTATGTTTCTAGAAACTTGTTCATTTCTTCTAGATTGTCAAATTTGTTGACATATAATTGTTCATAGTATTTCATTTTTTTTGGTATTTCTGCAGTATCAGTTGTTATGTTTCCTTTTTCACTTCTTATTTTGTTTATTTGGGTTCTCTCTCTTTTCTTCTTGGTGAGCTGGCCAGAGGTTTGTCAATCTTGTTTATCCTTTCAAAGAACCTGCTCTTGGTTTTATTGATTTTTTGTCTATTGTTTTTTAATTTCTATTTTATTTCCTTTGTAATCTTTATTATTTCCCTCCTTATGCTGACATTAGGTTTTGTTTGTTCTTCTTTTTCTAATTATTTTAAGTGGTAGGTTACGTTGTTTATTTTAGATTTTTCTTACTTTTCGAGGAAAGCCGGTATCGATATGAATTTCCCTCTAAGAATTGCTTTTGCTGCATCTCAAAGATTTTGTATGGTTGTGTTTTCATTGTCATTAGTCTCAAGGTATTTTTAAATTTCCTCTTTGATTTCATCATTAACCCATTGGGTTTTTAGTAGCATGTTGTTTAGTTTCTATGTAATCATTTCTTTCTCATTTTTTTTTTCTATGGTTAATTTCTAGTTTCATTCCATTGTGGTCAGAAAAGACACTTGAGATGATTTCTACACTCTTAAATTGTTGAGGTTTGTTCTGTGCCCTAGTATGTGGTCAATCCGAGAGTATGTTCCATGTGAACTTGAAAAGAATGTGTATTATGGCTTTTTGGATATAATGTCCTGAAAATATTAAGTCTAACTGTTCCAACGTATCATTTAGGATCTCTGTTGCCTTATTGCTTCTCTGTCTGGAAGATCTGTCCATTGTTGTGAGTGGGGTGTTAAAGTCTCCTACTATTATTTTATTCCTTGCAATTTCTCCCTTTATGTCTGTTAGTAATTGTTTTATGTATTTGGGTGTTTCTATATTAGGCACATATTTGTTGATGTGTGTAAAATCCTCTTGTATTGATCCTTTTATCATTATATAGTGCACTTTTTATCTTTCTTTATGGCCTTTGTTTTAAAGTGTATTTTGTCTGATATGAGTATTGCAATCCCTGCTTTCTTGTCATTTCCATTTGCATGAAATACACTTTTCCATCCCCTCACTTTCAATCTATGTGTGTCCTTTGACCTAAAGTGGGTCTCTTGTAGGCAGCATATTGTAGGCTCTTGTTTCTTTATCCAATCTGCCACTCACTGTCTTTTGATTGGGGCATTTAGCCCATTGACATTTAAGGTATTTATTGATATATACATATTTATTGCCATTTTAAATCTTGTTTTCCTGCTGAGTTTATATTTCTTCTTTGTGCCTTTATTTTTCTTTTTGTGTTTCCTTTTGTGGTCTGATGATTTTCTTTTGTATTATACTTATTTTCTCTTCTTTTTGGTTTTTATGAGTCTATTGTATGTTTTTGATTTGTGGTTACCCTGTTTTTCAACTATGTTAACCCCTTCCTATATCTGCTTGCCTTAGATTGGTAGTCATATAGGATGACACACATTCCAAGAAAATAATCTTACTCTCCTTCCCCACATTTTATGATTTTGATGTCCTCATATACATCTTTATGCTCATCCTTTTGCTGTTCATTTTGGTTTTCATTTCTTTCATAGAAATTGATTTTTTTTTTAATCTGTGTACTGGCTTATTTAAGTGAGTTACTTTCCAATTGTGATTTTCTCCTTCCTATAGATTCTTCTTTTCTATTTAGAGAAGGCCTTTCACTATTTCCTTTAGGGTAGGTTTAGTATTGCTATATTCTTTTAATTTTTTGCTTGTGTGAGAAATTCTTTCTGTCTCCTTCTATTCTAAATGATGATCTTGCTGAGTAGAGTATCCTAGGTTGCAGATTTTTCCCTTTCAGGACTTTAAATATATCTTGCCACTCCCTTCTGGCCTGCAACTTTTCTATAGAGAAATCAGCTTATAGCCTTATGCGGGTTCCCTTGTAGTTAACTCTTTGTTTTTCCTCTAGATGCCTTTAGAATCCTCTCTTTATCTTTAACTTTTGCCATATTTATTATATGTCTTGGTATAGGTCTATTTGGGGCTATCTTGTTTGGGACCCTCTGTGCTTCCTGTACCTTTATATCTGTTTCCTTCTTTAGGTTTGGGAAGTTTTCAGCCTAATTTTTTCAAATACACTTTCGATCCCCTTTTCTCTTTCTTCCCCTTCTGGAATCCCTATTATGCATAGGTTGGCACGCTTTATATTATCCCATAATATAAAAGTCTCTTATATTGCTTTCTTTTTTTTTTTTTTAATTTGGCTTTCTGTCTGCTGTCCTGATTGGGTGATTTCCATTATTCTCTCTTCCAGGTCCCTTATTCTTTCTTCTGTATTATTCATTTTGCTATTCAATGCCTTTAGCTCAGCTTTCGTCTCTGCAAATGAGTTTTCTAATTTTTCTTGGTTCCTCTTTATAGTTTCAAGTTTCTTTTTACAGTACTGTGCATTTCTATTGATAGGATTTCTTAATTCCTTCAGTATTTTTATTATCTCCTTTTTGAAATTGGTGTCTATTAGAGTGAACAGATTTGTCTCACTGTTTGCTCTTTCAGGGGAATTCTCTTGGCCTTTTATCTGGGAATGTTTCCTCTCCTTCTTCATTTTACTTCTATTTCTCTTACTCTGTAAGTTTAGGAGAAACAATTATGTACTGTGGTCTTAGAGGGCTATTTATATGTCAGAGTGTCCCTGTGTAGCTTGTTTGCGTTTAATATATTTGGTGTGAGGGCAGTTTTTAGTATAGATGCCTGTCGCCTCTTTCCTCAGTGTGTGCTGGTCATTACCCCCTTGATAGGGGGTGTACAGATGTGATGACTGGTGCCTGGTCCTGGGGTTTGTGGCAATGGTAGCAGCTCAGGAGCAACCCAAAGCACATGATGGGAGTGGAGGCACCTTGCGACCACTCCTGAAGTCCAGGTGGAGGATGGCAAGGGCTCGTGACCACTTCCCAGTGTCAGGGAGGGAGGCAGTGGTGGCTCATGAACTCTTTGGGAGGGAGGTGGCGGAGGCTCACAACCACTCCTAGGGTGCGAGAGGGAGGTGGCAGGGGCTCGTGACCAGTCCTGGGGTCTAGGAGGGATGCAACGGGGGCTCATGACTGCTCCTGGGGTCTGGAAGGGATGCAGCAGTAGCTCCCGACTGCTACTGGTCTCTGGGCGGGTGGAGGTTTTCTGAAAATTTTACAAGTATATGTGTTCTTCTCGTTTATCTCTTAATGTGGTAAATAAAATGGATTTTCTTTCATACATAAACCAACCTTGAATTCCTGGAGTAAAACCCACTTGATCACCTTGTTCATTCTTTCTATACATTGGTGGATTTGATTTGCTAATACTACATGAAAACTTCTGGCTTTGTAATCTTCTCTTAATGTAATGTTCTTATTTGTTTTGACATCCAGATAAGTGACTCAGTAAAATGAGTTGAAGTGTATTCTTTTCTCAGCTTGCATTGTATTCTCCTTATATGCTTGATGGAATTAATCAGTGAAGCCATTTGGGCTTGGAGTTATCTTTGTGGAAATTTGTTAAACTAAAATTTCATTTTCTTTCCTGGCTATTTCTATTGACTATTTTATTTCTTGATGGTAGATCACATCTAACTTTTTTGTGCATAGAGTTTTGTGGGGTTTTTTGTAAATGATGCTGACTGTGGCAATTAATATTCAAGTCCTGAAATAAGCACACTGCTAGGCCTTTCTTTTGTGAGGCCATGGGGAATGGGAGTTGAGTCCATTTATTTTACACTAAACCTGTGTTTGATCTTTGTTATTGCTTTAGTTACATTCAGTGCTTCAATGTGATAGACTACTTAGTATAAGCCCTGCAGTGCTGAAGAGTTTCTTATGGTTCTGCTTTATCTTAAGATTTCAACAGGCCCTCCCTATCTGTGCCACAGAAAGGATCTCTTGGTGCTGATACACCTTTCTCCACTGAGAGTTATCTTCTGCCTGGTACTTGATGCAAGAATATGAAGTCTTAGGTAGCAAAAATTTTTATTGAAATATAATTGATTTACAATGTTGTGTTATTTTCAGGTGTACAGTAAAGTGATTCAGGTTTACATATATATATATTTGGAGTGAGGTTCTTAACTTCCTGCTCTGGCCTTTAATTTAAGCATGTTCTATGTCCCTTTGCCTCAGGGTAGGGCTCTCTCAGCATTACTGCCTGCTCTCTAGTAGCAGATGATCCCAGACTCATACTCAGTGGAGGGTTCAGGGAGCAGGCAGTTGTTCTTTTTCCCCTTCCAGAAGCAAATTCCCTCTGTCTTCCACTCAGTGCAGCGTCCAGATGAGGATTACTTTTCTGGTGTTTTTGCAGATGCAGATGGTCAATATATTGCATATATGCAGTGCCCTGACTATGGACAAGTTTCTATTGATTTTCCTGCTTCACCCTCAAAGTTTGGAAGTACTGCCATGCTTATAACAAACAAGCATGTCTAATAATCTGCCCCACTCTTTCTCATGACAGGTTGCAATAGATTTTTATTGTGTTTGGGAATCCAAAGAATTCCAAATTGTCACACCAACTACACTTGCTCTTTAGGAATTTGCTGAAGTTTTAGCTGTTTTTTTCTTATGCAATTCTATGTTAGCTACCACCGTTCTGTCAAAGAGGAATCAGTTCATGTGTACCACTCTCTATTGGAGGGACTTAAAACTCTGGATGTATGTCATTATCTTGCCACCTCAGGCTTCTAGTGGACTCAAAAGATACCATTTTGTGGGCTATTTGCCATTTTCTTGTTGGAAAGGAAGCAATGTGCTCCTGAGACTCTTAATATTTTAAACTGGAACCTCTTGATGATCATAAACTTTTATAAAGTTCAAATCTATTTTATAGTGCAAAACATGAAGCCAAAAGAGTATGTGACCTCCTCCTGGTCACACAGTATGTCCCTAAGAGCTTATTTCAGTACCCAGATCTCCAAATCAACTCGGTGTTCTTTTTCTTAAATGCGACTTACCTAAAGATACTGTTTTTGGCTTTGTTTTCTGTTTTTCCTCCAAGCCTTTTGTCTTTGTATGCAAAACCCATTTCACTTCCTGGGCATTCATAGATACAGAGAAATTACAGCACAGAAACCTAGTTTTAACTCCTCACTTGCCACCCAGCCACATAGTGTCCATATGGGAAAAAGTTTCAAGTAACAAGAAACAAGGAAGGGGTTGCTTTTGAAAATCATGTTTCTTCCATGAGTAGAGGACATACTTGCATTTTTCAAAGAATGCTGCTTTAAATCTGAAACATCTGATAATAAATTGCTTATATGATCATGTTCTCTCAGTGATATAGTGGATCTTTCTTGTGCTAAATATAATTAAACCAGTTTAAATGCTGTCAGTGATATTATTTACTTCCCTACAAAGCTATTTCAGTTTTCCTTTTAATAAATATTGCCTTAAAATTAGAAATAGGAAAATATAATATGTAAAAGCGATAGTAATCTCCTAAAAGAGACATAGTTATTTAAGACAAATATATATATAACATTTAGCTTATAAGATAGAATAACACATTTAATTATTCTATACTAATAGATTTTTTTTATTTTCTACATCTTGCATAATCTTCCTCACAGGCTTACAACTCACTTGGTAGCATAGATAACTTAGACTTGCCAAATAAAAATGCTTGTTTCCAGTTTAATCACTGTCCCTTTTAGTTAAAGTACTTTTTCACTTCAAATTTCATCTGCTTATTAGTCTTATGTTAAATCTTTGGTATGAGTCAGTCTCTTAATTAAAGTGTAAGTCTTTAAAATTGTCCTCATTTTGTCATTTTTCTCCTCAAGTTTGCTTTAGTATAGAAGAAGTAGAATTTTTCTTTCTCTATGACAGTGGGGAAGAAGGATTTGTTAGATTTACCTGGTAGAGAAAAAGAGATCTACCTGGTAGAGAATGAAAGGAAGGAAGGAAGAAAAAAACTGCATGAAAGAAAGTGCAAAATATAGGATGAGCAAAATAAATGAATACAGATAGATCTATTTAACTCAGAGTCATGCAGAAGGCATTAACATAATATAAGGCCCTTCAATTTTGTTGCTGGAAATCATCAAGAATACGTACTAACCTGACGCTATCGAATGGACAAAAGTATATAAACAGTGGAAATGTTACTATTAATGAAAAACATTTATAAAATGCTTGTATTTAATGTGAACAGGCAATGAGATTTCCAGTTTCACCTCTACCATGTAAAGGGCTTGAGAGCCAACATTACATTCTCACAACAGTAAAAGCAGAAGAAACTGAAAATCAATGACTTTTTGTGAACCCATCAAAATACTGAGATTGCAGGGAAAACTGTCACATGAAAATCTAGAGAAGTCACTGGAGACAAAATGGGAGGAACACTTAAATGGCAAATTTGACAAACAGATGTTATCTGCGTATGGGCTACATGAGAAACTCTTGGAGGCTTTAGTCTTAAAGGGACCCTACATTGTCATGGCTTTTATTTCCAGGAATCTCACCAGATACTCACAATAAATATCACCTTGTGAAGGAGAGGGAAAGAATCCTTACGAATTATGTCCAAGGCATTCTCCATTAAAAAAAAAAAGGTTTATTTTCAAGGGGAAAATGCTTTACCATAGACTTTTCCCAAAGCCATAGTACAAGGGCATTTATTTTATTCCAGTCATTCTAGCAAGTCTGGCTCCTAAGGAGAGGAGGGATAATTGAGAAACACTTACAAAGATCACAGTCCTGCTCCACAGGACAACTAAAAGACTGAGATTGAACCCTAAGATTATAGAACATTTTCCCTTTCCCATATTTTGAAACCACCATTCAGTAGCAGTAGATGACAGCTAAAAGGGCTACAAGGTGCAGAATCTATCTCAGGAGTAGTTCTTAGGGAAATCCAATGACAACAGCAAACATAAAAATTGACATTAGAGGAATTTGAGGCTTTGGCACCTAGAGTTATAGAAAATATAAAATAAAACTCAATGCATGGCCCGATTTCATATAATCTGACACTAGAGACCCATTAGCTCAGTTCTTATTATTCAATACACCATGCATGGCTTTCAACAAAAAGTTACAAAGCATGCTAGAAGGCAAAAAAAAAAAAAAAAAAAAAAAAAAAAAATCACTTTCTGAAGAGAAAAAGCCTCACAACCAGACTCAGATGTAACAAGACTGACAGAGAGCTTAAAACAACTATGAGTTATATGTTAAGGGATATAATGGTAAAAACTATAAACGCAATACCAGTCAGATGGGTAATATAATCAGGGAGATGGAAATGTACTACAGAATCAAAAGGAAATGATAGAAATCCAAAGCATATTAACATAAATGAAGACACAATTTCTTCTCTTATTCATAATTGAACTATAGATAATTGATGTTTAAAGTCCTAATAGGAACAATGTATTTGGTGGTTTTAGCATATGGATAAATGAATAACAGATTTCACAGGGAGGAATGGAGGAACCGGAAATGTTCTGTCATAAGGTACCTCCGTTACCTCCACTATGCTACATATATAATATTATTAGGTAGTGGACACAGGTTTATCAAAGATTTATATTATAAATTTTAGGACAACCACAAAATAATGTAAAATAAGCATAATTGATATGCTAAGAGAGTAGATAAAATATAATTATATAAAATGTTAATTTAAAACTAGAGAAGGCATAAATGAAAAGAAACAAGAAAAAATGCAATGAATAGAACATACTTAAAAATACGGTAGTATTAATCCAACTACATCAAAAATCAGTTTAATGTGACTGATCTAAAAATGACAGTCAAAAGACAGAGATTGTCAAAGTGGATAAGAAAGAGCAAAACCTCATTATAGGTTCACTATAAGAAATTCAATTTAAATATAAAGACTCATAGGTTAAAAGTAAAGTGATAGAGCAAGAATAGACTATGTTAACAATAATAGAAAGCTGCAGGAGCTCTATTAAATTCAGATAAAGCAGGCTTCAAAACAAGAAATCGGGGGGGAAAATACATTACATAATGGTATAGGGTTCAATTTTCCATGAAGGCATAACTGTCCTAAATGTCTATGCACCTAAGAACAGAACATAAAATTATATGTGACAGGATCTGATAGAACAGAAAAGAGAAACAGACAAATCCACTATCATTGTCAAAAATGTCAAGCCTCCTTTGTCATTAATTGATAGGTCAAGCTAGCTGAAAACCACTAAGGATGTAATTGAGTTGAACAGCTTTATCAATCAACTTGACTAATCGACATTCATAGAATAATCTATCCACAAGAGCAGAATATATATTCTTCTTAAGCTCCGTGAAATATTCACCAACATAGACCACATTCTGGTTTTAAAAACTTCTTAGGTTCATAAGAATAGAAATCAGACAAATTATGTTCTCAGACCGCAATGAAATTAAACAAAAAACCAATAAATAGAGTGGAAAATCTCCAAATATTTGGTGATTGAACAGCACACTTCTAAGTAACAATTGACAAGATGTGGCAAGAGAACTTAAAAACTTTAAATAAATGAAAATAAAATACAACTTATGAAAATTTGAGGGATGCAACCTAAACAGTGATTAGAGGGAAATTTATAGCTTGAATGTATACCTTAGATAAAAAGAAAAATCAAAAATCAGTAATATAAGATTCTACCATAATAAACCACAGAAAGAATAATAATTTAAGCTTGAAGTAGAAGAAAAGAAATAGTAAAAATTATAGCAGACAGCAATAATTTTGAAAATGAAAAAAATTCACAAACCAATAGCTGCATCTTTGGAAAAATGTCAATAAATTTTATAAACATCTAGTCAAGCTAATAAGAATGAGAAAAAAGAAGTATCAGTATCAGGAATGAAATCAGGATCATGATTACTGTTCATGTGGACATTAAAAGGATAATTAAGAAATACTATGAATAATGCTATACTGATAAATTGATAACTTAAAAGAAATGAACCAAAGCATTGAAAGATACAAACTACCACAACTCACACAAAGAGAAATATATAATGTAAATAGGTCTATATCTATTAAATAAAATGAATCAATAATTTTTTACATGTGTACATATTCTTTTTCAGATTATTTTCCATTGTAGGTTACTACAAGATAATACAATTCCCTGTGCTATACTGTAGGTCCTTGTTGTTTACATATTTTATATATAGTGGTGTATATGTTAATCCCAAACTCCTAATTTATTCCCCCCCCACCTCTATCCCCTTTGGTAATCATAAGCTTGTTTTCTATGTCTGTGGGCCTATTTCTGTTTTGTAAATAAGTTCATTTGTATCATTTTTTTAGATTCTGCATATAAGTGATATTGTATGATATTTGTCTTTCTCTGACTTACTCCACTTAATATGATAATCTTTAGGTCCATTCATGTTGCTGCAAACAGCATTATTTCATTTTTTATGGCTGAGTAGTATTCCATTGTGTATATATACCACATCTTCTTTATCCGTCCATCAGTTGATGGACATTTAGGTTGCTTCCATGTCTTGGCTATTGTAAGTAGTGCTGCTGTGAACATTGGGGTGCATGTACCTTTTTGAATTATAGTTTTCTCTGGATATATGCCCAGGAATGGGATTGAAGGATCATATGATAGCTCTATTTTTTAGTTTTTTTAGATGTAAAATATAAAATGATTCAATAACTAATAATCTAAAAAAGAAAGCACCAGGACCACTGGTGAATTCTACCAAATATTTAGGAAGAAATGATGTCAATTCTGCACAAATCGTTCTAGAAAATAACAGCAGGAAAATACTTTCTATCTCATTCTATGAAGGCTATATTACCCCCAAATCATATAAACACATTAGAGAAAGGAATGCTACAGACCAATATTTCTCATTAACATTGATGCAAAAATGCTCAAGAAAATAATATCATATCCAAATAGGTATAAAAGGAACTATGCACCAACAGCAAGTGGGATTTATTAAAGGTAGGCAAAGCTTGTTCAATATTTGTAAAATCATCAGGGAAATCCACATAAAGAAGAAAAATCATATGAACATATCAATTAATATAGGAAAAGGATTTGATATAATCCAATACCGTTAATGATTTTTTAAAGAAACCTCAGAAACTAGGACTTAAAGCAAATTTACTTTCGTAAAGAACATCTGCAAAACCTGCAGCTAACGTCAGATTTCATAGAAGAAACTGGAGGCTTTGCCCCTGGGATCAAGAAAACGGTAATGCCCTCTCTCATCATTCCTATTCAGCATCCGGTTAATAATTTTAGTTAGTGCAATAATACAATTTTTTAAAAAAAATATAGACTGGAAAGGAAGAAATAAAACTGTCTCTATTCATAGATGTCATAATTATCTATGTAGAAATGGTCAAATAATTGAAAATAAAAGTTTCTGGAACTAATAAGCAAAGCCAAGTGCTACAAGGTTTATTACTTCCCTATATACTAGCAATGAACAATTGGAAGTTGAAATGAAAAGAAATACCACTTGAATAGCACAAAAAATAAAATGCATAGGTAAAAATTTATCAAAATATGAGTTTTATATGAAGAAAACTACACTTGATGCAAGAAATAAAAGATCTAAATAAATGGGAACATATATTCCAGGTTTATAAATTAGAAGACTCAATATTGCTAAGATGTAAATTCTCCACAACTTGATCTACAGATTTGATGCATTCCTAAATATCCCAGATAGCTATTTTACAAATATTGGCTATCAAGTAATATTAAGGAGAAGGAGAGGGAAAAAACTCAGAATAGCCAGAACAAATATGAAAAAAACATTAAAGAAATCATATTATTAGATTCCAAGGTTTACTAAAAAACTACAATAATCAACATAGTGAGGTATTGGTGAATGAGTAGACATGTAAATCAATGAAACAGAATACCAAGTACAGAAACAGATCCACACAAATATAGCAGCTACTTTATAAAAAGAAAGCAATTCAATGGAAAAGCAGTTTTTTCAACATATTATTCTGGAAGAATAGGATATCCATATGCCAAAAAGAAAAAAAAAAAGTAAAATGTCTGATAGACCTATACATAAAATAGATTAGGAACCAGGATTTACTGTATAGCACAAGGACTTATGCCCAATATTTTGTAATAACCTATAATGGAATATAATCTGCAAAAAAAAGACTGAATGACCATGATGTACACCTGAAACTAATTCAATACTGTAAATCAACTATACTTCAATAAAAAATAAGCATAAAATAAAAAATTAAACTTTTTGAAGAAAACACAAGAGAAAACCTAGGTGATCTTAGATTGGTGATGAGTTTTTAGGTACAACACTAAAAGCATGATGCATGAAAGGCAAACATTAAGTTGGACTTCATTAAAAAACAAATAAACATTATGTTCAGTAAAAGACACTGTGAAGAGAATCAGAAGACAAGCCACAGACTGGGAAAACAATTTGTAAGACACATATATGATAAAGGGCTTGTATCTAAAATATGCAAAGAACTCTTAAAATTCAACCATAAGAAAACTCAGAACTCAATTTATATAAAGTCATTTCACCAAAGAAGATATACAGATGGCAAGTAAGCATGTGGAAAAATGTTCAACATAATTCAATGTTACAAATCAAAATAACAGTGAGAGCCATTGTATATCTATTAGAATTACTAAAATCCGAAACCTGAGCACACCAAATGCTGGTGAGGATGAGGAGCAACAGGAGCTCTCATTCGTTGCTGGTGGGAATGCAAAAAGTTTTAGCCACTTTGGAAGGCAGTCTGGCAGTTGTTTACAAAGCTAAAGATAGTCTTACCATATGATTCAGAAATCATGCTCCTAGGTATTTATCCAAATGCATTGGAAACTACATTCACACAATGTTTATTGTAGCTTTATTCATAATTGCTGAAAACTGGAGGCAAACAAAATGTACTTCACAGGTGAATGGGTAAACAAACTGTGGCATATCTGTACAATGGAATACTATTCAGTGATTAATATAAATGATCTAACAAGCCACAAAAGACATGGAGGAAACTTAAATGCATATTGCTGAGTGAAAGAAGCCAGTCTGAAAAGGCTACTTACTGCAAAGTTGAATTCACACCACCATCCATATTTTGTTTTTGTTTTTGTTTTTTGGAGTTTTTTTTGCAGTATGCGGGCCTCTCACTGTTGTGGCCTCTCCCGTTGCGGAGCACAGGTTCCGGGCGCGCAAGCTCAGCGGCCATGGCTCATGGGCCCAGCTGCTACGCGGCATGTGGAATCTTCCTGGACCGGGGCACGAACCTGTGTCCGCTGCATTGGCAGGCGGACTCTCAACCACTGTGCCACCAGGGAAGCCCCACCATTAATTTTTAATACCTATGAACTTTTACAGCACAAAGGAAAGGCCTTAACTTAGGCAAATTTTTAAAAAAATCATTTAGGAGGTCAAAATATCCCAGGATGAAATTTAAAATGTGAAAAAATATCTAAATGAGTGTTTTTAAATTGTGAAACAACCTCACTGAAGGAGATGAGGTAAAAAATTGCTGTCTCAACTAGCTTTGGAGAAGAATCTGTAAGACTAAAGGCAAAAAGTACTGTTGATAACCAGTGTACCCTAGTGGATAAACTTATTTTCCATGCATATATTGATTAATAATTCTGATATCACTAGACAAGTACACTGGAATTGGACAATTAAATAATATGATAGCAGATGTTAGGAGCCTAGATTTTCACTGTTGAAGTGGAAGGTTATAGATAAGGAAGGAGTGGAGGCGAGAATGAACCATGTAGTAATGACTTGGAGGTTTCAGTGCGATATACTGAATCAATACTTATACAGATGGTTACACATAAAAATATTTATAGGTAAGTGAAGATACACCGGTTAATATACATACAAATATTCCTTTGCTTTCCTTGCTCTGTCAACTAAGAGGGTCTAGAAACAATGGCACCGAGTAGCAATGAGTATATACAGTGCTCAGATCTTGTTTTTTTGTTTGTTTGTTTGTTTTTGCGGTACGCGGGCCTCTCACTGTTGTGGCCTCTCCCATTGCGGAGCACAGGCTCCGGACGCGCAGGCTCAGCGGCCATGGCTCACGGGCCCAGCCGCTCTGCGGCATGTGGGATCTTTCCAGACCAGGGCACGAACCTGTGTCCCCTGCATCGGCAGGCGGACTCTCAACCACTGCGCCACCAGGGAAGCCCCAGATCTTGGTTTTTAATAGCAATCTGCAATAGGAGGGATTCTTAGAAAAACGATTCTCGGACTACTGCAGGAAATATACAAAATGGGCCCAAAACATTTTGTAGTGGCAGAAAGCTAGGAAGTGCTCCACACATGCACACACACACACACACACACACACACACAATAATCTGGGTATGTCAGAGAGATAGGAAACAACCAAAGAACTCTGGGCAAAGTTGGGACACTTCGGGCATCAAAATTAAGTCATGTTGGATTATAACTCAAAATATAAGTATCTGTGTCCACACTGATAGAAATAAATGAATAAATAAATGGAAGAGACAGATCCTCCATGAAGCATTCCAAATAATTTAAGAACATGTCCCATCCTCAAGGAGTGGAGCATCGCTCCCCACTCCTTAAGTGTGGGCAATACATAATGATTTGTTCCAAACTATGAGAAATCGAGAAGAAAAGAATACAGTGAAGAAGTTTGACAAACACTATCTTTACTGGGCCTTAAAGTCAACATCAACAGTAATAAGTCAGGTTGATAGTACATACCCTTGATATGATGTGATGAAAATAGAACGTTACCTTTCTGATCTTCCTGAAACCCATAACCCACCTCTAACCATGGGAAAGACATCAGGCAAATTGTAGTTGAGAGACATTCTGCAAAATATCTGACCAGTATTCCCTAAAACCATCAAGGTCATTAAAAAAAAGTCAATCAAATTTTCACAGCTAAGAGGACCCTAAGGAGACATGACAACTAAATGTAATGTAATGTGATAAGTTGGACATTATCAGAAAAAGAACATTAGGTAAAATCTAAGTAAATCTCAATAAACTGTGGACTTCAGTTAATAATAATGTATCAACATTGGTTACTTGATTTTAACAATATATCAGATTAATGTAAGATGTTAATGAGGAAAACTAAACATAGTATATACTCTCTCTACTATCTTTAAAATTATTCTCTAAATCTAAAACAGTTCTAAAAATAAAAATTTATTTAAAATAATACAGCAATGAAGCACATAGTATTACAGAAATGCAATGTAATTTTGTGGCAAGATCCCTGGACTAGGAGTCATGAGACTTATAGAATGATCCCTATCATGCAGTAATTTCTCTGTGTAACCTTGAGTATATCACTTAACCTCTCTGGGCTTTTGATTTCTCACCTGCAAAAATATGAGTTTTGTAACAAAAAGTTTCTCTTGTTTTTAAATTATGTTTCTAATCTAATAATTCAGTTCAATAAATCTTTATACTACTTGTTTTGATTTTTTTCCAAGAGGATTTGTGTCAGGAGGAAAATTCCATTACCTTTATTTCACATGTGGGGTTCTTTTTCTGTTTGTACCCAATGTATAAATAATATACAATGACAGGGCAATTTCAACCCAATTTCACTGTTCCTGAAAGTGTTGATAGGAATCCAAAATGTGAAGCTTGTTACCAACTGGACATTTTTGAAATAATTTCTAATTCTTTAATACCTTTAATACCCTTTTTTTCCCCATTGTTATTGTTGTTAAGATTGTGATAATAGGACACTGGCAGATCATAGGGCATTAAATTCCTCTGAAAGATAGCTTTACAAATATAATTTTATTATATTTCCAAATTAGATGTTTAACAACATATTTGTGTGTCTCATTTGATATTCACAACACTGTAACCATTGTTTTATAGAGAAGAAAATGGAAGCACAGATGGCTCTTAACTAGCCAAGAATCAGTTTACAGCAAGTAAGAGACAGAGCTTTAATCAGGCCTGAGGCTTCTTACTCCGAGTGGAGAGATACTTCTATTCAGATCACAAAATTCCAATTAGCGTAGGATTTGGCACATGGTAGGAGCTCAAAAATATCAATATTTGTGGCATAAATAATTGATGTCACTTCTCTTCCCATTTAGGATATGGGCAACCAAAAAAGAATATTACTCCCAAAGAAGCAATGATTAAAAAGCCAGACAATGTACAAAATTGTTGTCTTTTTTTAAGGTATCAGAGATCTGAGATTATAAAACAACCAGGATTCCAAAATGTAACAAGTCTCTTTGAGGAGAGACAAAACCCACAGACTGATTTTGTCTTCAGTAGAACTTGAGAAGAAAAGATGGCGGACATAAAAGAATTAAGAACATTGAAATTTAAACAAATTCTTGAAGTGCAATTGTGGGCTTAGAGTGACAGTTCAGAATCCCTAGTGCCCCAGACAGAATGGTAGTCTGCATCCTCTTAACATTTCCTTTTCATGGATATCCACAAATGCTCACTGAAAAAGACTGGCGGTGGGGCCAGAGAAGTGAGAAACTCCCCCTCAGGTGCACAGGCTCAAAATACTGCCAATTTCTGTTATCCTTCTCTCATGCGCAGCACAAGATTCTCAACCTGATAAAAGAATATCTGCAAAAATCCTCCAGCTTACATCATACTTAATGGACAAAGACTGAATCCCCCCTCCTACAATTAGGGAGAAAGCAAGGATGTCCACGCCTCAAACCTTTCTTCAACATTGTACTAGAGCTCCTAGCAAGAACAAGTAATACAGTACATGCAGACTGGAAAGAAATAAGTAAAACTGTCTTTTTTTAAAGTCCACATGACCCCATCTACATAGTGAATACCAAAATATTTTCAAAGATCAACTAGAACAAATTTATATCAATGTTGCAGAACACAATTTTTTATGCTAATAATCAATAATTGGAAATTAATTTTAAAAACACAACCATTTACCTAAGTGCAGGTAATGGCTTCCTAACTAAGATTCAAAATCCAGATGCAATACAATTAAATATTGATACATTTGACATAATAATTAAAAAATAAAACTTTGTGGTTAAAAACAAAATTAAATCACAAGACAGTTGACAGGAAATATTTCTAACACATATCACATGTAAAAGTCTAATATCATGAGTATGTAAATTAAGGAAATATAGAAATGATAGAAAACACATAGTTCATTCTAGCTTCCTCTCCTTGCTTATCTATAAAAACTTTCACTCTCAAAATGAAAAATTTGGCTGCCAGCATCCACCATTTTCTTACTTAATTGTTCATTTTTAGTATAATAGTTTCAAATTGTTAATGTACTACCCCCATGAGGTAAATTTATTAACTGGAGTACAGTACTGATGTACAGTTCCTTTTGCCTTTAGTTTAACAAATTCCATTAATTTTCAAATGTGATTGGACAACACCTTTTCCTCCATCCACTTAAGTTCTTCATGCATTTGCAATTCATTTAGATTGTTCTGTCACATTCTGCATCACATTATGTGATCTCTCAGTCTTCTAATTTTTTTTCTTTTTACTTTGCAAATATTAAGGTCCATACTTCGTGCAGTAATGTTCTATGGGTTTTGAGAAATTTATAAAGTCTTATATCCACCATTACAAGATCAAAATTCACAACCTTAAAAAATGCCCTGTGCTTCAACACTTCCTCTTTCACTTCCCCCACCCAGCCTCAATCTTCTAGCAATCATTCATCTATTTACTGTCTCTGGACTTTTGCCTGTTCCATTTTGTCACATAAATGGAATCATACAGTATATAGCTTTTTAAGACCTTTTTATCCACATGTGTTTAAGATTCATTGATATTCGTATGCCTAGACGGCTCATTCCATTATTCAGTGAATGTAATTTCATTGGATGTATATACCACAGATTGTTTTTCCATTCAGCTATTGAAGGACATTTTGGTTGCTTTATTCCTGGCCACTATGAATAAGGATGCTGTAAGTAAAAGATTGCATATTTTTGTAAGGAAATAAGCTTTCCAATCATTTGAATAAATACTTAGAATGTAACTGTGGGATCATTGGTAAGATTATGTTTAGCTTTGTAAGAAAGCTGTTTTCATGGGTGTTCCCAATAAAATGAAGAAGACATCCTCCTGCTTTACATTTTTGCCCGTAACTGGCATTGTCAAGGTTTTTTTTTTTTTTTTTAACAATCTTATTGGAGTATAATTGCTTTACAATGGTGCGTTAGTTTCTGCTTTACAACAAAGTGAATCAGTTATACATATACATATGTTCCCATATCTCTTCCCTCTTGCATCTCCCTCCCTCTCACCCTCCCTATCCTACCCCTCTAGGTGCTCACAAAGCACCGAGCTGATCTCCCTGTGCTCTGCGGCTGCTTCCCACTAGCTATCTATTTTATGTTTGGTAGTGTATATATGTCCATGCCACTCTCTCACTTTGTCACAGCTTACGCTTCCCCCTCCCCACATCCTCAAGTCCATTCTCTAGTAGGTCTGTCTTTATTCCCATCTTACCCCTAGGTTCTTCATAACCTTTTTTTTTTTTCCTTAGATTCCATATATACGTGTTAGCATACGGTATTTGTTTTTCTCTTTCTGACTTACTTCACTCTGTATGACAGTCGCTAGGTCCATCCACCTCACTACAAATATCTCAATTTCATTTCTTTTTATGGCTGAGTAATATTTCATTGTATATATGTGTCACATCTTCTTTATCCATTCATCAGATGATGGACACTTAGGTTGCTTATATTTCCTGGCTATTGTAAATAAAGCTGCAATGAATATTTTGGTACATGACTCTTTTTGAATTATGGTTTTCTCAGGGTGTATGCCCAGTAGTGGGATTGCTGGGTCATATGGTAGTTCTATTTTTAGTTTTTTTAAGGAACATCCATACTGTTCTCCATAGTGGCTGTATCAATTCACAATCCACCAACAGTGCAAGAGGGTACCCTTTTCTCCACACCCACTCCAGCATTTGTTGTTTCCAGAGTTTTTGATGATGGCCATTCTGACCGGTGTGAGATGATATCTCATTGTAGTTTTGATTTACATTTCTGTAACGATTCATGATGTTGAGCATTCTTTCATGTGTTCATTGGCAATCTATATATCTTCTTTGGAGAAATGTCTATTTAGGTCTTCTGCCCATTTTTGGATTGGGTTGTGTGGTTTTTGTTACTGAGCTGCATGAGCTGCTTATAAAACTTGCACATTAATCCTTTGTCAGTGGCTTCATTTGCAAATACTTTTTCCCATTCTGAGGTTGTCTTTTTGTCTTGTTTATGGTTTCCTTTGCTGTGCAAAAGCTTTGAAGTTACATTAGGTCCCATTTGTTTATTTTTGGTTTTATTTCCATTTCTCTAGGAGGTGGGTCAAAAAGGATCTTGCTGTGATGTATGTCATGGAGTGTTCTGCCTATGATTTCTTCTAAGAGATTGATAGTGTCTGACCTTACATTTAGGTCTTTAATCCATTTTGAGTTTATTTTTGTGTATGGTGTTAGGGAGTGTTCTAATCTCATACTTTTACATGTACCTGTCCAGTTTTCCCAGCACCACTTATTGAAGAGACTGTCTTTTCTCCACTGTATATTATTGCCTCCTTTATCAAAGATAAGGTGACCATATGTGCGTGGGTCTATCTCTGAGCTTTCTATCCTGTTCCATTGATCTATCTTTCTGTTTTTGTGCCAGTACCATCCTGTCTTGATTACTGTAGCTTTGTAGTATAGTCTGAAGTCAGGGAGCCTGATTCCTCCAGTTCCGTTTTTCATTCTCAAGATTGCTTTGGCTATTCAGGGTCTAGGTCTCTTGTGGACCAGTGTCCTGATGTTGGCTCTCCCACCTCAGAGGCACAGCATTGACTCCTGGCAGGAGCACCAAGAACCTTTCATACACATGGCTCAGAATAAAAGGGGGAAAAAATAGAAAGCAGGAAAGAAAGAGGATAAAATAAAATAATGTTATTAAAATAAAAATTAAGAAAAAAGTTTTGAAAAGTAAAAATGAAAACAGTAAAAAAAAAAACAGACGGACAGAACCGTAGGACAAATGGTGAAAGCAAAGCTATACAGACAAAATCTCACACAGAAGCGTACATATACACATTCACAAAAAGAGCAAAAGGGGATAAAAATAATATATCTTGCTCCCAAAGTCCACCTCCTCAATTTGGGATGATTCGTTGTCTAATCAGGTATTCCACAGATGCAGGGTACATCAAGTTGATTTTGGAGGTTTAATCTGCTGCTCCTGAGGCTGCTGGGAGGGATTTCCCTTTCTCTTCTTTGTTGTCACAGCTCCAGGTGTTCAGCTTTGGATTTGGCCCTGCCTCTGCGTGTAGGTCACCTGAGGGCGTCTGTTCTTCACTCAGAAAGGACGGGGTTAAAGGAGTAGCTGCTTCGGGGGCTCTGGCTCACTCAGGCCGGGGGGAAGGAGGGTTACAGATGTGGGGCGAGCCTGCAGCGGCAGAGGCAGACATGACGTTGCAGTAGCCTGAGGTGCGCCGTGCATTCTCCCGGGGAAGTTGTCCCTGATCACGGGACCCTGGCAGTGGTGGGCTGCACAGGCTCCCGGGAAGGGAGGTGTGGAGAGTTACCTGTGTTTGCACACAGGCTTCTTGGTGCCGCAGCCTTTACATCTCATGCCTGTGTCTGGAGTCCGTGCTGATAGCCACGGCCTGCTGTAATGCTCATTTAACATTTGTGTACCTTCTTTGGTGAGGTGCCTGTTCAAATCTTTAGCTCATTTAAATAATTGTATTGTTTTCTTTTTTCTCCAGTTTTGTGGAAATATGGTTGATGAATAAGAATTGGATATATTGAGGTTGTGCAATGTAATTTTTAAAGTGTATATTGTGATGATTTAATATATATGTATATTGTAAAATGATTACAAAAATCAGGTTAATTAAGATATCCATCAACTCACCTAGTTACCATTTCTTTGCATATACTGAGAGCAGTTATCATCTATTGTCCTAGAGAATTTGAAGTATACAATATGTTACTAATTATAATAATTGTGATGTACATTAGATCTGTAGCACTTATTCATCTTATAATTGAAAGTTTGTACCTTTGACCAACATCTTCCCAATTTCTCCAACTCCAATCCCTGGTAACCATGTTCTATTCTTTAGTTCTATGAGTTTTATAGGTGTAACATACAAGTGATATCATACAGTATTTGTCTTGCTGTGTGTCACTCTTCCACTTAGCATAATGCCCTCCATGTTCATCCATGTTGTTGCAAATTACAGAATTTCCTTCTTTTTTATGGATGAAAAATATTCCATTGTATGTGTATACCACATTTTCTTTATCCATTTATCTATCCATGAAATCTTAGGTTGTTTCCCTAACTTGCCTATTATAAATAGTGCTGAGATGAATATGGGATTGCATATATCTCCAGGAGTTGCTGATTTCATTTCATTCATTTCATTCAATTCAGAAGTTGGATTGTTGAATCATAGAGTAATTCTATTTCTAATATTTTAAGGAAACTCCATACTGTCTTCCATAATGAGTGTACTAATTTATATTCCCAACAGTAGTGTACTAAATACACTTTTCTCCTTACCCTCACCAACACTTATTACCCCTTGCATTTTTAATAATACCCATTCTAGCAGGTGTGAGGTGATCTTTCATTATGCCTTTAATTTGCATTTCCCTGGTGATTAGTGATCTTGAGCACCTTTTCATATACCCATTAGACATATGTATGTCTTTTGTGGAAAACTGTGTACTCAAGTCCTTTGTCTGTTTTTTTAAATCAGATTATTTGGGGTTTTTTTCCTATTAAGTTGTATGAATTTTTACATATTTTGGATTTTAACCACTCATCATATATAGTGTTTGCAAATATTTTCCAATTCCATAGATTGCTTTTTCATTTTGTTGATTGTTTCTTTTGGTGTGCAGAAGCCCTTTAGTTTGATGTAGTCCCACTTGTTTATTTTTGCTTTTGTTGCTATACTTTTTGCTGTCATATTGAAAAATAAACATAGTCAAGGCCAATATGAAGTTTTCCCCCTGTTTACTTCTAGGAGTTTTACAGTTTCAGGTGTTACATTTAAGTCTTTAATCCATTTTTAGTTAATTTTTATGTGTGTTATAAGATAAAGGTCCAATTTCATTCTTTTGCCTGTATATATCCAGTTTTCCCAGCACCATTTATTAAAGAGACTATACTTTCCTCATTGTGTATCCTTGGCATTCTTCTCAAAAATTAGTTGGCTGAATATGCATGGATTTATTTCTGGGCTCTAAATTTTGTTCCATTGATCTATGTGTCTCTTTTTATGCCAGTAACATACTGTTTTGATTATTATAGCTTTGGAATATAATTTGAAATCAAGTAGTGTGATGCATACAGATTTGTTCTTCTCAAGATTTGTTTTTTGGTTATTCAGGGTTGTTCTGTGGTTCTAATGAACTTTAGGATTGCTTTTACTATTTCTTTGAAAATGCCATGGAATTTTATTAGGGATTGTATTGAACTTATAGATTGGTTTGGGTAATATGGACATTCTAACAGTATTAATTCTTCCAGTTCATGAATACATAAATCTTTGCATTTATCTGTGTTGTTTTCAATTTCTTTCATCAATGTCTTATAGTTTTAATGTACAGATCTTATACCTTGTTTAAATTTATCACTAAGTATTTTATTATTTTTAATGTTATTGTAAATAGGATTGTTTTCTTAATATATTTTTCAGAAAGTTTGTTGTTAGTATGTAGATATGAACAAGGTTTCTGTATATTTTGTATCCTGCAACTTTACTGAATCCATTTATTAGGTGACAATTTTTGGTGAAGACTTGAAGGGTTTCTATATATAAGATCATAAACAGAATCAATTTAACTTTTTCTTTTCTAATTTGGATGGGTTTTATTTCTTTTCCTTGCCTAGTTGCTCTGGCTAGGACTTCCTGTACTGTTTTGAATAAAGTAGAAAAATTGAGCACCCTCATCTTATTCCTGATCTCAAAGTAAACGTTTTCCCCTTCTCAGTTTTAAATATAATGTTAGCTGTGGGCTTGACATATATGGTCTTTATCATATTGAAATACATTCCTTCTATACCTAAATTGTTGAGAGTTCTTATCATGAAAGTATATTGAATTTTGTCAAATCCTTTTTCTGCATCTTTTGAAATGATCATATGTTTTTTGACTTTGATTCTGTTAAAGTGGTATACTGAAGTCCCCCACTTTTATTGTATTGCCGTCTATTTTTCTTTCAGTTTTGTTAATATTTGCTTTATGTATTTAGGTGCTCTGATGTTTTAAGTGCCTATATATTTACAATTTTTATATCCTTTGGTGAATTGACTCCTTTATAATTATTTAGTGGCCTTCTTTGTCCTTTGTGACAGATTTTCACTGAAAGTTTATTTTGCCTAATATAAGTACAGCTACCCTGCTTTCTTTTGGTTACCCAAAACAGTATCTTTTTCCATTCCTTCACTTTTAGCCTATATGTGTCTTTAAGACCAAAGTGAGTCTCTTGTAGGCAGTATATTATTTGATTCTTTTATTTTTTTCCAGTTCGACCACTGTGTGGATTTTTTTTGGTGAATTTAATCCATTTACATTTAATTTAATTGGTAGGTAAGGACTTACTACTCTCATTTTGTTAAATGTTTTCTGACTGTTTTGTTATTCCCTTGTTCATTTTTTCTTCTTTTTCTGTCTTTATGATTTTTTGGTCAGGGTATAATTTGATTCATTTCTGTATTTTTTTAAAACCAATTTTACCTTAAGTATGATGTTAGATTTACATTTTATATATATACCTTTTATTTCATTAGAAATAGAAAGCTCCCTGCTAGTCCTAGTTTTTTTTGGAAGTTTTTTCCTATGAGTGCATATTTAGTTTTCTTAAATGCTTTTTTTATATCTATTGAAATAGTCATGTGGTTTTTCTTATTCAATATGCTAATAGGATAATTACACTGATGGACTTAATGTTGAACTTGTTTTCCATTCATGGAATGAGCACCATTTTATAATGAAATATGATTTATTTTTATATATCACTTCGATTTTCTAATATTTTGTCAAGGAGTATTTTCTCTCTGTTTACAAGAGATTTATTGGTCTGTATTATTCTAGTTATCTCCTTATCTGGTTTTGGTATTCAAGTAATACTTGGCACATAGAATGAGTTATTAAGTTACCCCTGTGCTTCTATTTTCTGGAAAATATTGTGAAATTTTCCATCATTTCTTACTTAAATGTTTGGTAAAATTCAATGGTAAAACCATCTGGGGCTGTAGCTTTACAAAATTATTAGTCTTTTATTCATTGTCCTTAATAGATTTAAGGCTATTTAGGTTATCTATTTTTCCTCATGTAAATTCTAGTAGTTTGTATCTTTCAAGGGTTTGATACTTTTTATTCTAATTTATGAAATTTGATGGGATAGAGTTGTTCCAAGTATTTATTTATAATCCTATTAATGGCCATGGGATCAGTAGAAATCCTCTCATTCATTTATGATATTGGTATTTTTCATCTTCTCTCTTTAAATCTTAATTAACCTGTCTAGTGTTTTATCAATTTTATTGCTCTGTTTAAGAAGCACTTTTGCTTTTGTTAATTTTCTCCATTGTTTTTTGGGTTTTAGCTTCATTAATTTCTGCTATAATTTGTATTATTTTTCTTTGCTTGCTTTAGGCCTAAATTGATCTTCTGTTTCTAGTTTTCCTATAGACTGTATTTGTCTTTTCTTGCCTCTTTGCATGCATACACATTTTTCCTGATGTTTAGAACAATAATTTACATAATAAGAGACTTTATTTCCCAAACAGTCCCTTTAGGTAGTTATCATCTACATTTTACTAGTGACAAAATTGATAGAGAAGTTATTACTTCTTCCAGGCCACAGAGCCAGTGATTGAGAATACTTGATTATAGTTCTAAACGTTTCTAAAGGCATTGTTTGTAAATATACTATTTCCCTGTGAAAATATGTGGAGTTACTTAAGCTTGTGCACAAGTTTATCATCCTTCATAGTCTCTCATATCTTGAAAATGGGATAGCAATACTTACTTGTTTATATCCTTCAAGGAAATGTAATTTTAATATATATTTAATTGCTTTTATAAAATAAAATGAAAAATAGCATTTCTAATTTTTGTAAATATCTTTGGATATGTTTTAGGCAGCAAGTTTTATGGGAAATGACTGTCAAAATTATCAGGTTTTCAATTCTGCTTCTCATTTACTAATTAGACAAGTTTTAAAAATTCTCTCAATCTTAATTTTATTTTTTGAACAATGTGGATAACACCATCAACCTCCCAGTGCTCTTGGGAATATCAAATAATGAATGGATCTAGAAATGTATTATAAATTGTAAAAAACTCTACACAATAGCAAAAATTGTTATTTTTTATTAGGAAGAGTCTCTTCTATTCCAGCATTTCAAAGAGACACTTGTAAATTTTGCTCACATTTTAAAATGCTATCTTAATTTTCATTCAAGAAGTGTTTAGTTTCAGGGCTATGGGATTCACTAGGAAAAACTGGCAAAGCACTTATTCTATAACATGAATACATTTAGTCATAAAGTGAATTTGACAGTTGGTGATAATCTGTATTTCAATGATGAATAATATTAATAAATGAAACAGAAAGAATTTTTAAATCCATCTCCAGTTTCCTCTGTGTTTGTCTCCCTCTTTTTCATGTTTAATTTTTTGCTATTCATGAGAAAATGAAAACACCATTGTGTGGAATGATTCTGATAAAGTGAGGAATGGATAGGATAGATTTGAGGGATGGTATAAAAGGAAGTTTCAAAAGAACTTTATCAACTTTGTAGGCATTCAACAAATCAGAGTGCCAAACCCAAGATAATTTGTATGTATATTTTTTATTGAATGAAATATTATTTAAATTCCATAGTGCTTTATAATTTTCAAAAGTTTCACACAGATGATTTCACATAGTCCCATAATAACTCTTTTTTTCTGCCTACCCCTATACTGCTTCTCCCCACTTCCCTCTCCCCACTGGTAATCTCTAGTTCATTCTCTATATGTGTGAGAACTTTTTTGTTGTATTCACTAGTTTGTCTTATTTTTTAAATTCCACATATAAGTGCAATACTTTGTAGGTATTCAACAAATCAACATGCCAAGCCCAAGAAATTTTATAGTTTTAATCTAAATGAGACGACAAGAGAGAATGATGAAGAATTCTGATTACTCTAGAAAATTAGAGGATGTTCTAAAAATTTGGTAGGCATTGAGAGCAAAGCACTTTTGACAACTTCAATTTTGTTTTGTTTTGTTTTTAGAGATATTTATTCAGGGCCTACTGGTTGTCATAAATAATGGTACCATCTTTGAGTAATATACATATATGAGTAAATGTCAATGAATATATAACTACCCTGTGCCAGACAGTGTTTTAATCATTTTATGTGGGCCTTTCATTTACTCCTCAGAAAATCCCAAATTTAACAGTTGAGAAAAATAAAGGACAGAACAGTGAAATAATATTTTTTTAAGTTCTGGTAGATAATGAATGGAAGAGCTTGGGTTCTAATTCATATCTTTCTGCTTTCAGATCTTTACTATTTCTAATGACTTTCTAATGATGTTTCAATCAATTAGAGAAGAAATAATAAACCAAAATTTATTATATTTATGGCAATATGAATGTAACATAAGATACTGATGACACTCAGGTTGGATCTCAAGGAGAACCCAAATTTGGTTGAAAACTTACAGGAAAAAAAATCTTTAGGGAGGAGATGACATTGAGATATTTAACAGGAACTTAGGAAAGACAGGAAATCTAGGAAGTGTAAAATAACTGAATTTGACCTCAATATCAGAAATGGGGCTTTAGTTATCAAAGACAGTAATTTTAATAGTCACATCATCAGAGAGAAGGAAAAAAAGATGTGTACATACTCTTCATCGAAATAAGGATGGTGTACCGAACATCTTGCATTTGGCTCTCAAGATCTGCTCTCCTCTCTTCTCATATTGTCACCTACTCCATGTTTCTTTGCCTTCCAGCTGGATTTGTCTAAGCAGATGACTTTACAGGGCTCTCTTTCTGGATATTGGTACCAATACCTTCCACTTATCCCTTTAGGCCTCGAGTTGGTAAGTCCTTTGTAGTACAATATTTTTACAGTACTCCAACACTCACATCCTGTAAATAACCCCCTTTTAAATAAACACTCCTCAAATAATCCAATTTCAAGTAGGCCACCTGTTTCTTATTGGAACCCTTCCTGACACAGATGGCTTTATGGAAAAAGTATTCAAACTGAAGAAAGTACAGAATTCAATAAATTGGGGTAAGAAGAGGAAAGTCTATATATGAATGCATAACCAGGACCAGAATAAATGTGACTTAGTGAAAGCACTTTGAAAACTAAAATTACTATGCAAACAATGAAGATGGTCATGACAACAGTGATGACAGGGACTATCTTGAGTTACCAGAAGCTGTGATCAGGGAAGGAAATGGTAAATCTAAAATCAAGTTTGGAACCAGAAAAGGAGCAGGATTTAAAACAGGGACTTTGACAAAGTTGATACAAGGTTACTGATAAAACATGTATCACAGAACCAAGAGGGAATGTTGTTAGAGATGATATAGGGGGGACATTTCTGGGTAGGAAATGTGAAATAAAATTCATATTTTGTGGCAAGGCAAGAAAAATTTAAACATAAAAATTTTTCGGTGCCCTTTGGCCTCCTTTCCCCATTCTACTTTGTATTGCATAGCTGCATTATGCATCAGCCAAACCTCCCTATCAGCAAAAATACCTGCTCAACCATGATGAGCGACATTCTACTAGCAGCAGTAAGACAACTCCTTAAAAGATAACATTCCTTCTTGATCTTGTAAGAGGCCACAATGACGCTTAGATCTGGATTGTGTAAACTGTTAATAATACATCATCTAATGTACAGCCCTCAGTCTCAAAATACTTATATAACTGTGTGTTGACTTCTAATGGCTGGAACAGTTCTTGGTGCTTTCTGAGATGCTGTTCCTGAGTTTTAATACTGAATTTGGCTCTAATAAAATTTTCCATTTCTTTCTTAGATCGACTGATTAATTTTTTTGTCAACAGATGTCAATATTTCATACTGGCTTTTTAGAAATACTTTGAGACTGGGCTTCCTGTTAGCTGAGGCCTGTTGTCACCTTAGTCATGCACCTATTTTATGGCACAGAATTGTGATGGTAAAAGCTGATTGGTAGAAAATAAATGTGATACTGTGGTGGTGATGGGGTGATAGTGGTGGTACGATTCAGAATGATGGTGAAGAAAGCTGTAGTGTCAGGGATGAAAGATGTGGCAAGACTGGATTAAAACTTTAGCGAGAGAGAATTAGGAGAGGTATTCAGATAGTTGATGTGGAACCAGGTTACAGAACCAAAAAAAGTGCTTGAGTCATTTCTATTTCTTTATAGTTATAGAATGATAGAAATACAAGTTGAGCATTCAGTTGAGAATGTACAACTGATGAGCACAGTGACACTGAACTAAGATTACAGCCGTCACTAAAGTGAATAAACGAATTTGATAAAATTGCCAACACCTTATCATGTTATCTGGGTCTGTAATTTCCTGCCTCTTCACTCGATAGTGATAAGACACTTCACACACTGCATTAATGCTACTAAATGTGCTTTTTTTCATTTTGCTGATTCAGTAGCTCAGAAAACTATTACTCTCCCTAGCTATGTCTTGCTCAGAGAAACTAAGCCCTCCTTGGAAGAATTCGTTTTTGAACATAAAATTCACAATCTTATACAAGAATACTCAGAGTTATGACTAGGTTTTATCTGTAATATTTTTTATAAGGTGATAGTTTAGAGTTTGAACACACAATTTTCTCCAAGAAAGAGAAATAAAATTAGCATTCATTAAGCACTTATAATATGCATTGTTATGGGCTAGGTACACTACTTGTACTATTTTATTTTAATCTTTCTAATACTTTAATCATGTAATATTCATCAATGGGGCAGCCATTCAGATTGCATAATGCCCATACTGTACTGGCCATTAAATAATTTGACTGTTAGCTCAAGCCTTTGGAGATAGATATTAGCTTTATCTCATTCTAATAATAGTGAAGTACAGAGAAGTTTAAAAATATATACTTGTCATACAGAGAGAAATTGATGATTGAAGGAATCATTAAACATTGAGGCCAGCCCACAAAAGTTACCTATCCTATAGTGTGGCTGAAATTAGTTGAAACATTAGGCATTTACTCCATTTCAGACACAATGCTAGGTGGGATAAACATAAGACAGAGAGAAACTCTGGCCTTAGAAAAATATAAAGTCCTTAAGACCAAAAGCAATTATATAATTTTCAGCTGTAGAACAGATTAAATAGGCTTTGGAGTCTATCCGGGAATAGTTATCCAACATCTCAGGTTTTATTTTCTTCAAATCTCAGGCAGCACTTCAGGAGAGGAAAGGACTAGGAAAATAACATTTACTAAGTGTGGCAAACAGTTTTATAACTTTATAATCATATGAATTGAAAGGATAGTTTATGACAGTGCTTCCCATACATGTTCACATTGTGGCACATAGGAAAAAAAACAATATTTGTACAGCATATTTGAGAAAACTGGAAGGCATGTGAGGGCATTACATGAGGCTTGATTTTTTAATTAATAAATTTATATTACATTAATAGGAACAGAAAATAAAATATTATAAAATATTAGATATTAAATCTCAACATTTTTCACATTTTGACAAGAAACTTGAATTTATTACTGTGAATATAACTGTAGCAGGTATTTTTATATATAAAATTTTATTACTTTTAATTAAATCATTACATAAAATTCCAGATCAAGCTATTTTAAAATTAATTTAAAAAGCTAAAGAATGTACTTGGTTTAGTTAATCAAATGATGCAAAATTGTTATAAAAATATACAGTTGTTTTCTAACCCATATATTCCTAATACATTGATTAGCGCTCCCAAAGGCAAGCTCTTTCAACTCTTTTAAAATAATGTGTTTACAGTGCTTTATTTTCATTCACGAACTTTCCATTCACTATCTTTTGGATTCCTATTGAAGTACATGTGAATTTATCTCTCTTAAAACTGCATCCTTTTCGTTTCCCATCTCCCATTGTTCCAATAACATTATTAATTTCTTATTTATATCATAGAGGTGGTATTTACAATATTATCCTTATGAAAGATTATTCATAAACTGAGCATTTAGTATATTTGATTATATTTCCTTTCTTTTTGTTTTTTTGAAAGCAAATATTTGTCTTCTTATTTACTTGGTTATTTTGTTTGTCCTCTTCCTATATGTTCTAAAGCCTCTCACTACAATTTTCCACAAAGTCAATCTTATGTAATCCATCATTTCCTGTTTTTTCTTGGAAACTTTCCTCTTAGAGATTCTCTTCTCAGGACCAAGTGCTCACTAGTCCTGCCACACAGCTTGGCTGTCTTTTGATCACATTGAGGTTGTCTGCACTGGCCTCAGTTTGCACTGGGCTTATGTTCGTCTCTTGTCTTATACAATTAGTATCAAGTAGGATTCAAATATGTATTTTTTATTGGGATAAAAAACATAGCATAAAATTTAACATCTTAATAATTTTGAGTGTACAGTACGGTTGTGCTAACTATGTGCACACTGTTGTGCAACAGATCTCTAGAATTTTTCATCTTGCAGAACTGAAATTCTATACCCATAGAACAACACCTTCCCTTTTTATCTTCCCCCAGCCCCTGGAAACCATTATACTTTCTATTTCTAAGAGTTTGATTTTTCTAAAACCCTCATATAAGTGGAATCATGCAGTATTTGTCTGTTTGTGACTGGCTTACTTCACTTAGCGTAATGTACTCAAGCTTCATCCATGCTGTAGCATATGACAGGATTTCCTTGTTTGTAAGGATAAATAATATGCCTTTGTATGAATATACCACATATTCTTTATCCTTTTATCCATGGATGGACAATTATTTTGCTTCCACATCATGTTTATTGTGAATCATCTGTTACTGAGTCCAAGCTCCTACTGTTTGCTGCACAACAGGTCAATAAATCAAGAAACAAATTGTTGGGGCAAGGAATAGCAACTTTATTTGGAAAGCCAGCAGACTGAGAGAATGGTGGACTAGTGTCCCTAAGAACCATCCTGCTGGGGTTTGGATGCTAGTTTCTTTTATAGAACAAAGAAGGGGTAGATGAGGAGAAGAAGTAAAAAAGACCATAAATTGCTGCATGTTTTTGCTGGTTCTAGCTAGTCTCCTGAGGGGATATGTTAATGTCTTCTTTCCTGCAGCCATTCACAGATGGGCTTAGTCATGATGTTTCCTGTGAGCTTAAACAAAGGTATTTTAGTTTAACACTCAGGCATGGGAGGCAGGGTTCCTGGAGATAGGCCATTATGTATACTTTAAGCTATAGGCAACATCCATTTAGTGATTAACTTGTAGCAAAAGCAATAGAATACATGGGTTAAAGTAAAAGAAATAGATCCAGTGTGGAGTCAGTTTTATTCTTCTCTATTACACATGCTACATTGAACATGGGTGTGCAAATATCTTTTCAAGATCCTGTTTTCAATTCTTCTGGATGTATACTGAGAAGTGGGGTTGTTTTATCATATGGTAATTTTATTTTTAGTTTTCTGAGGAACCTACATATTGTTTTCCATAATGGTTTCACCATTTTAAAATCCCACTGACATTGCACAAGGGTTCTAATTTCTCCACATCCTTGTCATCACTTGTTATTTTATTTCATCGTGGCCATCTTCAGGGTATAAGCTTATGTCTCATTGTGGTTTTGATTTGCATTTCCCTAATGATTAATAATGTTGAGTATCTATTCATATATTTGTTGGCCATTTGCATATCTTCTTTGGAGAAGTGTCTAATCAAGTCCTTTGCCCATTTTTTCAGTCAGATTATCTTGTTTTTGTTTAGTTATAGGTGTTCTTTTTGTATTCTGGATATAAATCCCTTATCAGATAAACAGCTTACAAATATTTCCTACAATCTCATAGGTTGCCTTTTTACTCTGCTGATTGTTTCCTTTTTTTTTTTTACATAATTCTTTTTTTAAAATTAATTAATTTATTTTTTGGCTGCATTGGGTCTTCATTGCTATGTGTGGGCTTTCTCTAGTTGCAGTGAGCGGGGTCTACTCTTCATTGCAATGCGTGGGCTTCTTATTGCAGTGGCTTCTCATTGCGGAGCACTGGCTCTAGGCACGTGGGCTTCAGTAGTTGCAGCATGCAGGCTCAGTAGTTGTGGCTCATGGGCTTGAGAGCACAGGCTCAGTAGTTGTGGCTCACAGGCTTAGTTGCTCCACAGCATGTGGGATCTTCCGGACCAGGGATCGAACCCTTGTCCCCTGCATTGGCAGGTGGATTCTTAACCACTGCACCACTAGGGAAGTCCTGATTGTTTCCTTTGCTATGCAGTTTTTAATTTGGTATAATCCAATTAGTCTACTTTCTTTTGTGGCCTGTGCTTTAGGTATTGTATCCAAGAAATCAATGTCAAATCTAATGTCAGGAAGCCTCTCCCCTATGTTATCTTCTAAGAGTTGTATAGTTTCAGGTATTACATTTAGGTCGCATACATTTTGAGGGAATTTTTGTTTATGGTGTAAGGTAAAGATCAAATCTCATTCTTTTGCAATTAGATACCTGGATTTCCCACTTCATTTGTTAAAGAGACTGTTCTTTCCCCACTGTGTAGCTTTGGCACCCTTTATAAAGATCATTTGAACACTTGATTGTTTGAGGGCTTATTTCTGGGCTCTCTATTCTGTTCCATTAATCTATATGTTTGTCTTTATGCCAGTACCATACTGTTATTTTTTACTGAAGTATAGTTGATTTAAAATTTTTTGTCAGTTACTGGTGTACAGCAAAGTACACCATATATATATTCATATTTATATACAGTAGTTTATATCTGCTAATCTCAAACTTCTCACTTATCCCTCCCCTGCTTTCCCATTTGGTAACCATAAGTTTGTTTCTCTGTCTGTGAGTCTGTTTCTGTTTAGTAAATAAGATCATTTGTATCATTTTTTTGGATTCCACATATAAGCAATATCATATGATATTTGTCATTCTGTCTGACTTACTTCACTTAGTATGATAATCTCTAGGACCATCCAAGTTGCTACACATGGCATTATTTCATTCTTTTTTATGGCTGAGTAGTATTCCATTGTATAGATGTACCACATCTTGTTTACCCACTCATCTATCAACGGACACTTAGGTTGCTTCCATGTCTTGACAACTGTAAATAGTGCTGCACTGAACACTGGGGTGCAGTATCTTTTTGAATTATAGTTTTCTCTTGATATATACACAGGAGTGGGATTGCTAGATAATATGGTAGCTCTATTTTAGTTTTTGAAGGAACCTCCATACTGTTTTCCATAGAGGCTGTATGAATTTACATTCTCACCAACAATGTAGGAGGGTACCCTTTTCTCCACACCCTTTCCAACATTTATTGTTTGTAGACTTTTTGATGATGGCCATTTTGACCAGTTTAAGGTGACATCTCTTTGTAGTTTTGATTTGCATTTCTCTAATAAGTAGCAATGTTGAGCATCTTCTCATGTACCTCTTGGCCATCAGTATGTCTTCTTTGGAGAAATGTCTATTTAGGTCTTCTGACCATTTTTTGATTGAGTTGGGTTTTTTGTTTGTTTGTGATATTGAACTGTATGAGCTGTTTGTATATTTTGGAAATTAAGCCCTTGTCAGTCACATTGTTTGCAAATATTTTCTCTCATTCCATAGGTTGTCTTTTCATTTTATTTTTGATTTCCTTTGCTGTGTAGAAGCTTATAAGTTTGATAAGGTCTCGTTTATTTTTGCTTTTATTTCTATTGGCTTGGGAGACTGACCTAAGAAAACATTGCTACATAGCAATTTATGCCAGAGAATGTTTTGTCTATGTTTTCTTATAGGAATTTTATGATGTTATGTCTTATATCTAAGTTTTTAAGCCATTTTGAGTTTATTTTTGTGTATTGGGTGAGTGTTCTAACTTCACTGATTTACATGCAGCTGTGCAGCTTTCCCAACACCACTTGCTGAAGAGAATGTCTTTTCTCCAATGTATATTCTTGCCTCCTTTGTTGAACATTGATTGATCCTAAGTGTGTGGGTTTATTTCTGGGCTCTCTATTATTTTCCATTGATCCATATGTCTCTTTTTGTGCCAATACCACACTGTTTTGATTACTGTAGCTTTTTAGTATTGTCTGAAGTCTGGGAGGATTATGCCTCCTGCTTTGTTCTTTTTTCTCAGGATTGCTTTGGCAATTTTGGGTCTTTTGTGGTTCCATATAAATTTTAGGATTATTTGTCCCAATTCTGTGGAAAATGTTATGGGTAATTTGATAGGGATTGCATTAAATCTGTAGATTGCTTTGGGTAGTATGGCCATTTTAACAATATTAATTTTTCCAATCCAAGAGCATCGGATATCTTTCCATTTCTTTGAATCATCTTCAATTTCCTTTATCAGTGTTTTATAGTCTTGAGCACTTAAGTCTTTTACTTCCTTGGTCGGTTTTATTCCTAAGTGTTTTATTTTTGATGTGATTTTAAAGGAATTTTTTTCTTTCCTTTTCTGATACGTCATCATTAGTGTAAAGAAATGCAACTGATTTCTGTATGTTAATCTTGTATCCTGCTGCCTTGCTGAGTTCGTTTATCAGTTCTAGTAGTTTTTGTGTGGAGTCTTTAGGATTTTCTATATATAGTATCATGTCATCTGCATATAATGACAATTTTACCTCTTCTCTTCCAATTTGGATATGTTTTATTTCTTTGTCTTGTCTGAATGTTGTGGCTAGGACTTCCAATATTGTGTTGAATAGAAATGGCAAAATGGGCATCTTTGTCTTGTTCCAGATTTTAGTGAAAAGTCTTTCAGCTTTTCACCATTGAGTAGTCTGTTGGCTGTGGGTTTGTCATAAATAGCTTTTATCATGTTGAGATATGTCCCCTCTATACCCACTTTGGTAGGAGTTTTTATAATGAATGGATGTTGAATTTTATCAAATGCTTTTTTCTGCATCTATTGAGATGATCATGTGGTTTTTGTCTTTTGTTGATGTGGTGTATCACATGGATTTGCACATGTTGAATCATCCTTGTGACTCTGGGATGAATTCAACTTGATCATGGTGTATGATCCTATTTATGTGTTGTTGCATTTGGTTTGCTAATATTTTGTTGAGGATTTTTGCATCTATATTCATCAAAGATATTGGCTTGTAACTTTCTTTTTTGGTAGTGTCTTTGTCTGGTTTTGGTATCAAGGTGATGGTGGCTTCACAGAGTGACTTTGGGAGTGTTCACTCCTCTTCAATCTTTTGGAAGAGTTCTTCATTGTATGTTTGGTAGAACTCCCCAGTGAAGCCGTTTGGTCCTGGACTTCTGTTTGCTGGGAGTTTGTTTTTTTTTGTTTTTTTTTTTAAATTACAGATTCTATTTCACTTCTGGTGATCAGTCTGCAAATTATCAATTTCTTCTTGATTCAGTTTTGGTGGGCTGTATATTTCTAGATACTTGTGCATTTCTTCTAGGTTGTCCAATTTGTTGGCCTATAATTGTTCATAGTATTGTCTTATGGTATTTGTGTATTTCTGTGGTATCAGTTGTTATTCTACTCTTTAATTTCTTGCTTTGTTTATTTGGGTCTTTTCTTCTTGGTGAGCCTGGCCAGAGGTTTGCCAATTCAGCTGATGTTTGCCAACATCAGCTCTTGGTTTTATTGATTTTTTCTATTGTTTGTTAATCTCTATTTTATTTATTTCCTCTCCAACCCTTATTATTTTCTTCCTTCTGCTGACATTAGGTTTTGTTTGTTTTTCTTTTTCTAATTCTTTTAGATAGTAGTTTAGGTCATTTATCTGAGATTTTTCTTGTTTTTTGAGGAAGGCCTATACAGGCATTTTAGATGTGAAATTTTTTATGGTAATTCTGGGACAAAAACTACTTCTGTCTTACAGTTCTACCATTCTTTAAATCAGGGGTCAGAGGACAAATCACAGCCACCACCTGTTTTTAGATGACTTATGAGTTAATAATGGGTTTTATTAGGAATTCCCTGATGGTCCAGTGGTTAGGACTCAGCACTTTCACTGTCAGGGCCTGGGTTTAATCCCTGGTTGGGGAACTAAATCCCACAAGCTACACAGCATGGCCAAAAAAAAAAAAAAAAAGAAAAGTGATTAAAAATGGGATTTACCTAAGTAGTTGAAAAAATTCAAAATAAGAATAACATTTTGATGAAATTATGACATTTTTTAATGTCAATAAATAAAGCTTTATTAGATAACCAATTTGTTACATATTTTCTATGGCTTCTTTTACACTAAAATGAGAGTTTAGTCATTATGACAGAGATTGACCCTCAAATGCTAAAATATTTCTCTTTGGTCTTTTACAGAAAATATTTATTAGTCATTCAGAGGTTTAGAAATTCAGAAGCTAGCCTAGAACAGCTCAATTTCAGATTGAATTGGGATGATCAAGGCCTCACAATATCTGCCTAATAAAGGAAAAAGAAAAATATTTTGGGGAGTAGATAGTTGATCTTTCACTTCCCAGAAAACCTTGGCCTCTTTAAGCAAATTAATGTATTTCCTTCTAAATGACAATATTTTCATAACAGGGATTTTAGGCAACAGAAACTTGCATTAAGTCAAAAAGTACATTTTATCCCTAATCAAGGTGTCAGCTTATTTATCTAAGGGACTTGTTTTCTGAGGTGTGAGATCTGCATTAGTAGGAAATATGCTTTATGCAGCTGTGTTATTCTCCCTGGGTAGGTCAAGTTTACTGTTAAATATTGATGAAGATATGTTTGATAGTATTGAGCAGTCCTTTGAAGAATGTAAGGGAGATTTTATA
>NW_020175047.1:717143-816372 GCF_003031525.2 Neophocaena asiaeorientalis asiaeorientalis
TATATATACACATATATATACTTTCTTAAATAAGAATACAAATGTTTTTGAAGACCAAACTATTGTGTCTAACCAAATAACAAATCATCAACTAAACTGAGAGGCTGTAAGACATAACCTCAGTAGGTTTTCGACATTGCTGGTTTGTATCAAAATTACTTGTGGAACTTGGGGAAAATGCAGAAACCATACCCCATAGAAGCTGAGAACAACTAATGCATTCAAAGACTTTAGACACTGGATTCAGATGAGTCTGAATTCCAACCTTGCCTGTGATTAAATATATGGCTTTGGACCAATTTCTTAAAATCTCTGAACTTTATTTGTCAAAAGAACAAAGTTCTTGGCTTCCTTTGGAGCTACTGTGAGGGTTAAATAAAATTATATAAATGTATACTATAACACAGTACTTAGCACTTAATACATGTTTAATTTTTTTTTTTTTTTACTTCCCCTTCCATGGACTAGAACCTATTTCCACCTACCTTTAGCCCTATTATTATTTTAGTGAACCCTAGCAGAAGTCTTGAATTGGTCAAGTCCCTGAATTAGCCACACAATTGGAAGCATAATGGAACCTCACAAAATGGATCTCAGATGCTAAAAAGAAAATTTCTGGGTTTGGACTCATCCAGGATGAAAAAAGACTCAGGACACAAGGGTACTCAAATGCACACAAATGTACTCAAAATTAGGGCCAAGACAAGACCAGCACTTTGGTTCATAAGTTCTAAAAGTCTGAATAGCTGCCTGGAGGAACCAGAGTAATTGGAAGTAAATTTGACAGGGAGCTTGTGAAACAAGTTTTTTAAGACAGCTGTGTTAAAGAATCCCCTGTGAGAAGCAACTACCTCTATACTTACAGATTTCAGAATTTAACCAACACCTCTGACAGGTTCTGTGACTTGCAAAATCTATCCAGACCAAGAAAAGTTGCTGGACTTTTTCCTTTTCTTAATTGTACATTCTCATATTTTTACTCTTAAATGATAGCAATATTTTTATAAAATTCAACCAAACAGCCTATAGCTCTAGAAAAATTATGGAAGACAAAAAAGATCATAAAATAAAATACAATGAATTATTATTTGTGCAGAGAAATAAAATTCACAAAGCACTTTGCATATTTAGAATCTATCTCTTGGAAAGTATACAATAGCCCCATCATTGTCATAATTTATATTTTAAATAAGGAGACAAACATAGAGAAGTTGAGGAAATTGACAAACTAGTAAGTGACAACTAGAATTCAAACGAAATCTAATTAATTCAGACTTTGGGCTCTTTGTCCATTTAACAATTAATTCAAGAAATTTTTATTGATATTTTACTATGTGCCAGGTTTTATGCTGGGTGTTTGGTATATACAAATAAAAAAGACATAGTCCTGCTTTTCAAAGAATTCATATTTTAATATGGGGATAGAGTTGGAAACAGAATTCCAATAATGTATGACAGTTTAAATGAAAGATTAGGTAATTGAGAAATGAGATAAATTAAATGAAAAAAAGATTAACTTTACTTAGACTATCAGGCAAAAGCAAGAATATTTTTTATAAAGGATGTTTAATATGGTATAGAGTTCTTCATAGGTATTATCGCATGTAATCCTAATTATATCCTACAAATTAGGGACTCTTATCCCATTTTTATAAATGATCAAACTAAGGTTCAGAGCAGTGATAGCAAGCCCATGTTTATACAGCTAGTAAGTAATAGGGACCAAATCTGTTGTTCTCCAAGCTCCATCTCATAACCATTATATACATTATCTCTGAGATAGCCTCCCAGGAGGAGATGTTTCATCTTGGTGCTCAAGACTATAGGTGTTCATCCATTAGACTACTTGGGGAAGGTATTTCTGAAGAAGAGAGTAGCAAAGCCTAGAGGTAAGAGACAAGATGTTGAGCCTGGAGAACCATGTGTAATTCAGTGTTAGTGATACAGTGCCAGCTTTGGAGAGGGCTAAGCTGTGAGGCTGGAGAGAGAGCCACTGAGCAGAGCCCAGTCTATCCTAGGTACCCTGCTAGGGAGGATGGCAGTGATTCATAATCACTAAAGAAGGTTCAGCCACAAAACTACATAGTAAGATTACCATTTTGGAAGAATGAAATTATAACACTGTGATCCATTTTGCCATTCTGTAGCTAACCAGTAATTCATCTAATTAAGTATGCCCTCCTACCTTTCTTAAAACATGTCTTTGGGGAGTACAGAGATGAGCAGAACAGGGATTTAGTGGAAAGAGGAGAAGCCAGGCTTAGATTTCAGATAGGTAAGCCTTTTTACCTCCTCTAATCTGTTTCCTCCAGTGTGCAACCTGGGTAATGAATACAACCTGCACTGCTTACAATCAACTGTGAGGATCACATGCGGCTTCATTTTTTTACAACTTTATTGAAATACAGTTCACATACAATATAATTTGCCCATTTAAAGTGTACAATTCAGTGGATTTTAGTATATTCACAGAGTAGTGCAACCATCACTATAATCAATTTTAGAATATTTTCATCACCCCAAAAAGAAACTCCACACCCTTTGGCCTTCAATCCCCATTACCCTCCCCCTCCCTGAGCCCTGGCAACCATTAATCCATTTTCTATCTCTATGGATTAGCCTATTCTGAACATTTCATGTAAATGGAATCATACTGCACGTAGCCTTTGTGACTTAGCTTGTTTTATTAAATGAAATCAGCCATTATCTGAACTACTACCCTGGCCATTAGGCAATATAGATACTATCACTAATAATAATAGCATAATAAAATAATACCTAAAATAAATCCCTCCAGTGAAAGTGTATGTGTTCTAATAACCTCTATGTCCTCAGAGTTTAGCCCTATTCTGGGAATATACTAATTAGTCACTCATTTGTTGACTACTGAATGAGTATTAATAAAAAATAATCACACATTTGTACAATTCTTTGTTTTCAAAGCTCATTTTTATTTGACTCTCACAAAATGCTTGGAAAAATGAGTACTATTATTATAATTACTTTACCAAGCAAGCAGAGTCCAGAAAAGTTAAATGACTTATATAAGAACAGAAGCCATTCAGTAGTAGAGCCAGAATTTAATTATAGATTTTCATGTCTCAAAGCTTTATCTTGTGGACCACAAATTCTGAATATGATTGATTTGGAGACTCATAAGAGTGATACTATCTTAAAATCTTGCCCAGACTGGTTTTCAAAGGGATATATCATTCATACCATTTATAGCCACTTATTATGGCCTATCAGTTTTATCATACATGGAGCTCCTATTGACTGGTGAATCCTTGAGCCCTGGGTTGCAGTGGATTCAGAGGCTCTATCTGGGTATGGCAGAAATGAGTGTCAGAATTAGTGATGTCTGTGGGTGTGAGAGTAAGAAGCGAGTGTAGATTCTGACATGTACTTGCCACCCCTGTGATAAGACACTGTCCTTGGAAGAAGACATAAAAATATATTGTAGTTTTTAACTTACCTATAGTACATTATCACCCATGCCCATATGAGTGTGGCATTTGATGAATGATTAAAAGATCACAGCATAATTGTTGTTGGCTTTTCAGGGAGATATGGAGTACACACTGTGCTATAAAACCTTATAAAAGATCACAGCATAATTGTTGTTGGCTTTTTAGGGAGATATGGAGTACACACTGTGCTATAAAACCTTATTCAGAAAAATACTGATTGAGCACAGATGATCCAATAATGTTATTTTTCTAATTTCAATGATTATAAATAATATTTTATTGAACATTTTTGTATATAAAACCTTTTTGGCATTTTAGAATTTTTCCTTTTGGATAAATTATTGTGTAGTAGCAACCTGATACATAGGAAAATGCTTTCCAAAAGCTTTTATGTTAAACTAGAGACATCATTAGAAGATGATAATATAATTGAAAGAACTAATTTAACAGAAAAAGTAAAAAGTATAAAGCTTCTTTGTGGCAGAAATATGGAAATGTATCTGTATAGAGAGTGCTGTAAAAAGTAGGAAGCAGTGCTATATGCTCTTTTTAAAAATTTATTTATTAAGGTATAGTCGATGTACAATATTATGTTTTAGGTGTACAACACAGTGATTAACAATTTTTAAGGTTATACTCAATTTATAGTTATTATAAGCTATTGGCTGTATTCCCTGTGTTGTACAACATATCCTGGTAGCTTATTTTTTTATTGAAGTGTGGTTGATTTACAGTGTTTTAGGTATAATGAAAAGTGATTCAGATATATATAGATATATATGTATTTTTTCAGATTCTTTTCCATTATAGGTTATTACAAGATACTGAATATAGTTCCTGCTGCTATACAGTAGGTCCTTGTTTATCTATTTTATACATAGTAGTGCATATCTGTTAATCCCAAACCCCTAATTTATCCCTACCCCCTTTTCCCCTTTGGTAATGATACGTTTCATTTCTAGATGTGTGTCTCTATTTTGTAAATAAGTTCATTTGTCTCATTTTTTTAGATTCCACATATGAGTAATTTCATATGATATTTCTCTTTGTCTGACCCATTTCATTTAGTATGATAATCTCTAGGTCCATCCATGTTGCTGCAAATGGCATCGTTTCATTCTTTTTTATGGCTGAGTAGTATTCCATTGTGTATATATAACACATCTTTATCCATTCATCTGTTGATGGACATTTAGCTTGCATCCATTTCTTGGCTGTTGTAAATAGTGTTGCTATGAAGACTAGCGTGTATGTACCTTTTCAAATCAGAGTTTTCAACTTTCTGGATATATGCCCAGGAGTGGGACTGCCATATCATATGGTAACTCTATTTTGCTTTTTTAAAGGAAACTTCATACTGTTTTCCATAGTGGCTGCTCCAATTTACATTCCCACCAACAGTGTAGGAGGGTTCCCTTTTCTCCACAATTTATTATTTGTAGACTTTTTTTTTAGCATCTTTATTGGAATATAATTGTTTACAATGGTGTGTTAGTTTCTGTTGTATAACAAGGTGAATCAGCTATACCTATACATATATCCCCATATCTCCTCCCTCTTGCATCTCCCTCACACCCTCCCTATCCCACCCCTCTAGGTGAACACAAAACACTGAGCTGATCCCCCTGTGCTTCACAGCTGCTTCCCACTAGCTATCTCTTCTACATTTGGTAGTGTATATATGTCCATATCACTCTCTCACTTCTTCCAGCTTACCCTTCTCCCTCCCCATATCCTCAAGTCCATTCTCTACGTCTGAATCTTTATTCCTGTCCTGCCCCTAGGTTCCTCAGAACCTTTTTCTTTTTTTTAGAATTTTTAGTTTTTTAAGGAACCTCCATACTGTTCTCCATAGTGGCTGTATCAATTTATATTCCCACCAACAGTGTAAGAAGGTTCCCTTTTCTCCAGACCCTCTCCAGCATTTATTTTTTGTAGATTTTTTGATGATGGCCATTCTGACCGGTGTGGGGTGATACCTCATTGTAGTTTTGATTTGCATTTCTCTAATGATTAGTGATGTTGAGCATCTTTTCACGTGTTTGTTGCCAATCTATATATCTTCTTTGGAGAAATGTCTAATTAGATCTTCTGCCCATTCTTGAATTGGGTTGTTTGTGTTTTTGATATTGAGATACATGAGCTGCTTGTATATACTGGCGATTAATCCTCTGCCAGTTGCTTCGTTTGCAAATATTTTCTCCGATTCTGAGGGTTGTCTTTTCATCTTGCTTATGGTTTCCTTTGCTGTGCAAAAGCTTTGAAGTTTCATTAGGTCCCATTTGTTTATTTTTGGTTTTATTGCCATTTGTCTAGGAGCAGGGTCAAAAAGGATCTTGCTGTGATTTATGTCATAAATAAATAAATAGTGTTCTGCCTATATTTTCCTCTAAGAGTTATATAGCATGTGGCCTTATATTTAGATCTTTAATCCATTTTGAGTTTATATTTGTGTATGGTGTTAGGGAGTGTTCTAATTTTATTCGTTTACATGTAGCTGTCCAGTTTTCCCAGCACCACTTACTGAAGAGGCTCTCTTTTCCCCATTGTATATTCTTGCTTCCTTTATCAAAGATAAGGTGACCATACGTGCATGGGTTTATCTCTGGGCTTTCTATCCTGTTCCATTGATTTATACTTCTGTTTTTGTGCCAGTACCGTACTGTCTTGATGACTGTAGCCTTGTGGTAAAGTCTGAAGTCCGGAAACCTGATTCTTCCAGCTCTGTTTTTCCTTCTCAAGATTGCTTTGGCTATTCAGGGTCTTTTGTGTTTCCATAAAAATCGTGAAATTTTTTGTTCTAATTCTGTGAAAAATGCCAGTGGTAGTTTGATAGGGATTGTATTGAATCTGTAGATTGCTTTGGGGTGTATAGTCATTTTCACAATATTGATTCTTCCAATCCAAGGACATAGTATTTTTATCCATGTTTGCATCATCTTTAATTTTTTTCATCAGTGTCTTATAGTTTTCTGCATATAGGTCTTTTGTCTCCTTAGGTGGGTTTATTCCTAGGTATTTTATTCTTTCTGTTGCAATGGTAAATGGGAGTGTTTCCTTAATTTCAGTTTCAGACTTTTCATCATTAGTGTATAGGAATGCATGAGATATCTGTGCATTAATTTTGTATCCTGCTACTTTACCAAATTCATTGATTAGCTCTAGAAGTTTTCTGGTGGCATCTTTAGGATTCTCTATGTATAGTATCATGTCATCTGCAAACAGTGACAGCTTTACTTCTTCTTTTACGATTTGGATTCCTTTTATTTCTTTTTCTTCTCTGATTGCTGTTGCTAAAACTTCCAAAACTATGTTGAATAATAGTGGTAAGCGTGGGCAACCTTGTTTTGTTCCTGATCTTAGTGGAAATGCTTTCAGTTTTTCACCATTGAGAACGATGTTGGCTGTGGATTTGTTATATACGGCCTTTATTATGTTGAGGTAAGTTCCCTCTATGCCTACTTTCTGGAGAGTTTTTATCATAAATGGGTTTTGAAATATATCAAAAGCTTTTTCTGGGGCTTCCCTGGTGGTGCAGTGGTTGGGGGTCCGCCTGCCGATGCAGGGGACATGGGTTTGTGCCCTGGTCCGGGAAGATCCCACATGCCGCGGAGCGGCTGGGCCCGTGGGCCATGGCCGCTGAGCCTGCATGTCTGGAGCCTATGCTCTGCAGTGGGAGAGGGCATGGCAGTGAGATGCCCACATACCCCAGAAAAATAAATAAATAAAAGCTTTTTCTGCGTGTACTGAGATGATCATATGATTTTTACCCTTTAATTTGTTAATATGGTGTATCACATTGATTTGCATATATTGAAGAATCCTTGCATTCCTTGGATAAACCCATCTTGATCATGGTGTGTGATCCTTTTAATGTGCTGTTGGATTCTGTTTGCTAGTATTTTGTTGAGGAGTTTTGCATCTATGTTCATCAGTGATATTGGCCTGTAGTTTTCTTTTTTTGTGACATCTTTGTCTGGTTTTGGTATCAGGGTGATGGTGGCCTCACAGAATGAGTTTGGGAGTGTTTCTCCCTCTCCTGTATTTTGGAAGAGTTTGAGGATAGGTGTTAGCTCTTCTGTAAATGTTTGCTAGAATGCGCCTTTTAAGCTATCTGGTCCTGGGCTTTTGTGTGTTGGAAGATTTTTAATCAGTGTTTCAATTTCAGTCCTTGTGATTGGTCTGTTTATATTTTCTATTGCTTCCTGATTCAGTCTCGGAAGGTGGTGCTTTTCTAAGAATTTGTCCATTTCTTTCAGGTTGTCCGTTTAATTGGCATATAGTTGCTTGTAGTAATCTCTCATGATCATTTGTGTTTCTGCAGTGTCCATTGTTACTTCTCCTTCTTCATTTCTAATTCTGTTGATTTCAGTCATTTCCCTTTTTTTCTTGATGAGTCTGGCTAATAGCTTATTAATTTTGTTTATCTCCTCAAAGAAGCAACTTTTATTTTATTGATCTTTGCTATTGTTTCCTTCATTTCTTTTTCATTTATTTATGATCTGATTTTTATGATTTCTTTCCTTCTGCTAGCTTTGTTTTTTTATTTGTTCTACTTTCTCTAATTGCTTTAGGTGTAAGGTTAGGTTATTTGAGATTTTTCTTGTTTCTTGAGATAGGATTGAATTGCTATACTCTTCCCTCTTAGAACTTCTTTTGCTGCATTCCATAGGTTTGGGGTCATCGTGTTTTCATTGTTTTTCATTGTTCATTGTTAAGGTTGTCCGTTTAATTGGCATATAGTTGCTTGTAGTAATCTCTCATGATCATTTGTGTTTCTGCAGTGTCCATTGTTACTTCTCCTTCTTCATTTCTAATTCTGTTGATTTCAGTCATTTCCCTTTTTTTCTTGATGAGTCTGGCTAATAGCTTATTAATTTTGTTTATCTCCTCAAAGAAGCAACTTTTATTTTATTGATCTTTGCTATTGTTTCCTTCATTTCTTTTTCATTTATTTATGATCTGATTTTTATGATTTCTTTCCTTCTGCTAACATTGTTTTTTTATTTGTTCTACTTTCTCTAATTGCTTTAGGTGTAAGGTTAGGTTATTTGAGATTTTTCTTGTTTCTTGAGATAGGATTGAATTGCTATACTCTTCCCTCTTAGAACTTCTTTTGCTGCATTCCATAGGTTTGGGGTCATCGTGTTTTCATTGTTTTTCATTGTTCATTGTTTCTAGGTATTTTTTGATTTCCCCTTGGATTTCTTCAGTGATCTCTTGGTTATTTAGTAGTGTATTGTTTAGCCTCCATGTGTTTGTATTTTTTACAGTTATTCTTCCTGTAATTGATACCTAGTCTCATAGTGTTGTGGTCATAAAAGATACATGATCTGATTTCAATTTCCTTAAATTTACCAAGGCTTGATTTGTGACCCAAGATATGATCTATCCTGGAGAATGTTCCATTAGCACTTGAGAAGAAAGTATATTCTGTTGTTTTTGGATGAAATTTCCTATAAATATCAATTAAGTCCATCTTGCTAATGTGTCATTTAAAGCTTGCATGCCCTTATTTATTTTCATTTTGGATGATCTGTGCATTGGTGAAAGTGGGGTGTTAAAGTCCCCTACTATTATTGTGTTACTGTCAATTTCCTCTTTTATGGCTGTTAACATTTGCCTTATATATTGAGGTGCTCCTATGCTGGGTGCATAAATATTTACAATTGTTGTATCTTCTTCTTGGATTGATCCCTTGATCATTATGTAGTGTCCTTCTTTGTCTCTTGTAATAGTCTTTCTTTTAAAGTCTACTTTGTCTGCTATGAGAATTGCTACTCCAGCTTTCTTTTGATTCCCATTTGCATGGAATATCTTCTTCCATCCCCTCACTTACAGTCTATATGTGTCCCTAGGTCTGAAATGGGTCTCTTGTAGCGAGCATATATATGAGTCTTGTTTTTGTATCCTTTCAGTCAATGTTTTTGGTTGGAGCATTTAATCCATTTACATTTAAGGTAATTATTGATATGTACCTGTTACTATTTTCTTAATTGTTTTGTCTTTGTAGAGGTTTTCCTTCTCATGTTTTTCCCACCTAGAGAAGTTTCTTTCGCATTTGTTGTAAAGCTGGTTTGGTGGTGCTGAATTCTCTTAGCTTTTGCTTGTCTGTAAAGGTTTTAATTTCTCCATCAAATCTTAATGAAATCCTTACTGGGTAGAGTAATCTTGGTTGTAGGTTTTTTCCTTTCATCACTTTAAATATGTCCTGCCACACCCTTCAGGCTTGCAGAGTTTCTGCTGTGAAATCAGGTGTTAATCTTATGGGGATTCCCTTGTATGTCATTTGTTGCTTTTCCCTTGCTGCTTTTAATACTTTTTCTTTGTATTTATTTTTTGATAGTTTAAAATGTTTCATGGCGTGTATCTCCTGGATTTATCCTGTATGGGACTCTCTGTGCTTCCCGGACTTGATTAACTATTTCCTTTCCCATATTAGGGAAGTTTTCAACTATAATCTCTTCAAATATTTTCTCAGTCCCTTTCTTTTTCTCTTCTTCTTCTGGGACCCCTATAATTTGAATATTGGTGTGTTTATTGTTGTCCCAGAGGTCTCTGAGACTGTCCTCAATTCTTTTCATTCTTTTTCCTTTATTCTGCTCTGCGGTAGTTATTTCCACTATTTTATCTTCCAGATCACTTATCCGTTCTTCTGCCTCAGTTATTCTGCTATTGATTCCTTCTAGAGAAATTTTAATTTCATTTATTTTGTTGTTCATCATTGTGTGTTCACTCTTTAATTCTTCTAGGTCCTTGTTAAGCGTTTCTTGTGTTTTCTCCATTCTGCTTCCAAGATTTTGGATCATCTTTACTATCATTACTCTGAATTCTTTTTCAGGAAAACTGCCTATTTCCTCTTTGTTCGGTCTCGTGGGTTTTTACCTTGCTCCTTCATCTGCTATGTATTTCTCTGTCTTCTCATTTTAGTTAACTTACTGCATTTGAGGTCTCCTGTTCTCAGGCTGCATGTTCACAGTTCCTGTTGCTTTTGGTGTCTGCCCCCAGTGGGTAAGGTTGGTTCAGTGGGTTGTGTAGGCTTCTTGGTGGAGTGGACTGGTGCCTCTGTTCTGGTGGATGAGTTTGGATCTTGTCTTTCTGATGGGCAGGACCGCGTCCTGTGTTGTGTTTGGCTTATCTTTGAACATTTTATGATTTTTGGCAGCCTCTCTGCTAATGGGTGGGATTGTGTTCCTTGTCTTGCTAGTTTTTTGGCATGTGGTGTCCAGAAGTGTAGTTTTCTGGTCGTTGAGTGGAGCTGGGTCTTAGCATTGAGATGGAGATCTCTGGGAGCGCTTTCTCCTTTTAATATTATGTGGGCGTGGGAGATCTCTGGTGGACCAATGTCCTGGACTGGCTCTCCCATCTAACAGGCTCAGTCCTGACAACCAGCCAGAGCCCCAAGACCCTGTCAGCCACACAGTTCAGAAGAAAAAGGAGAAAAAAAAAAGGAAGAAAAATAAAGTAAAAGAAATAAAGTTATTAAAATAAAAGTTAAAAAATTATTATTAAAAATAAAAAATAAATTAATAAAAAAAGAAAGAGAGAGCAACCAAACCAATAAGCATGTCTACCAACGATAACAAGCACTAAAACCTATACTAAAAAAAAAAAAAGGACAGACAGAACCCTAGGATAAAAGGTAAAGCAAAGCTATACAGACAAAAGCACACAAAGAAGCATGCACATACACACTCACAAAAAGAGATAAAGGGAAAAAAATATATATATATATATGTAAAAAGGAAGAGAGCAACCAAATCAATAAACAAATCTACCAATGATAATAAGCTCTAAATACTAAGATAAACATATAACCAGAAACAAAGTAGATGCAGAAAGCAAACCCCAAGTCTACAGTTGCTCCCGAAGTCCACCACCTCAATTTTGGGATGATTTGTTGTCTATTCAGGTATTCCACAGATGCAGGGTACATCAAGTTGATTGTGGAGATTTAACCTGCTGTTCCTGAGGCTGCTGGGAGAAATTTCAATTTCTGTTCTTTGTTCACACAGCTCCTGTGGTTCAATTTTGGAATTGGCCTCACCTCTGAGTGTAGGTTGCCTGAGGGCGCCTGTTCCCTACCCAGACAGGATGGGGTTAAAGTAGCAGCTGATTAGTGGGCTATGGCTCACTCAAGGAGGCATATGGAAAACGGGGCGAGCTGAGGGAGCAGAAATGGGCATGACATTGCAACAGCCTGAGGCACGCTCTGTGTTCTCCCAGGGAAGTTGTCCCTGGATCATGGCACCCTGGCCATGGTGGGCTGCACAGGCTCCCGGGAGGGGAGGTGTGGATAGTGACCTGTGCTTGCACACAGGCTTCTTGGTGGCGGCAGCAGCAGCCTTAGCATTTCATGCCCACCTCTGGTGTCTGCGCTGATAGCTTCACTCGCGCCTATCTCTGGAGCTTGTTTAGGCCGTGCTCTGAATCCCCTTTCCTTGTGCACCCCGAAACAATGGTCTCTTGCCTCTTTGGCAGTTCCAGAATTTTTCCCGGATTTCCTCCCAGCTAGCTTTGGCACACTAGCCCCCTTCAGTCTGTCTCCACGCAGCCAACCCCAATCCTCTCCCTGGGATCTGAACTCCAACGCCTGAGCCTCAGCTCCCAGCCCCCACCTGCCAGGCATGTGTGCAGACAAGCCTCTCGGGCTGGTGAGTGCTGGTCGACACCAATCCTCTGTGCGGGAATCTCTCTGCTTTTCCCTCTGCACCCCTGTTGCTGCGCTGCCTTCTGTGGCTCCGAAGCGTCCACCTCACCCAACCCCTGTCTCCACCAGTGAAGGGGCTTCCTAGTGTGTGGAAACTTTTCCTCCTTCACAGCTCCCTCCCAGAGGTGCAGGTCCCATCCCTATTCTTTTGTCTCTGTTTTTCATTTTTTCTTTTACCCTACCCAGGTACATGGGGAGTTTCTTGCCTTTTGGGAAGTCTGAGGTCTTCTGCCAGCATTCAGTAGGTATTCTTTAGGAGTTGTTCCACATGTAGATGTATTTTTGATGTATTTGTGGGGAGGAAGGTGATCTGCACGTCTTACTGCTCTGCCATCTTGAAGGTCCTCCTGTAGACTTTTTAAATGATGGCAATTCTGACTGGTGCTGTGAGGTGGTACCTCATTATAGTTTTGATCTACATTTTTATAATAATTAGCATTCTTGAGCACCTTTTCCTGTGTTTAGTAGCCATATTTAAGTCTTCTTTGGAGAAATGTCTGTTTAGGTCTTCTGCCCATTTTTCGATTGGGTTGTTTTTTTTTGGCAGTACGCGTGCCTCTCACTGTTGTGGCCTCTCCTGCTGCAGAGCACAGGCTCTGGACACGCAGGCTCAGCGGCCATGGCTCATGGGCCCAGCCGCTCTGCGGCACGTGGGATCTTCCCGGACCGGGGCACAAACCCGTGTCTCCTGCTTCAGCAGGTGGACTCTCAACCACTGCGCCACCAGGGAAGCCCCTGGGTTGTTGTTTTTCATGGTTGTTGTTTTGAGCTGTATAACCTGTTTGTATATTTTTGGAAATTAATTGCTTGTTGGTAGCATTGTTCCCAAGTATTTTGTCCAGTTCCATAGGTTTTTTCTTTTTGTTGATGTTTTCCTTTGCTGTGCGAAAGCTTTTAAGTTTAATTAGGTCACTTTTAAAATTTTTGCTCTTGTTTCCATTACTCTAGGAGGTAGAATTTTGTATATTAATTTTGTATCCTGCAACTTTACTGAATTCACTGATGAACTCTAGTAGTTTTCTTTTGGCCTCTGTAGGGTTTTCTATGTATAGTATCATGTCATCTGCAAATGGTGACAGTTATACTTCTTCATTTCCAATTCTGATTCCTTTTATATTCTTTTCTTCTCTGATTGCTGTAGCTAGGAGTTCCAAAACTGTGATGAATAAAAGTGGCAAGAGTGGGCATCTTTTTGTTCCTGATCTTAGAGGGAATGCTTTCAGCTTTTCACTACTGAGTATGAAGTTAGCTGTCATATAAGGCCTTTATTATGTTGAGATATGTTCCTTCTTTGCCCATTTTCTGTAGAGTTTTTAATCATAAATCCACATTGAATTTTATCAAATGCTTTTTCTGCATCTATTGAGTTGATCATATGGTTTTTATTCTTCAATTTGTTAATGTGGTGTATCACATTGATTGGTTTGCAGATATTGAAAAATCCTTGCATCCCTGGGATAAATCCCACTTGATCATGGTGTATGATCCTTTTAATGTATTGTTGGAGTTTGCTAGTATTTTGTTGAGGATTTTGGCATCTATAATCATCAGTGATACTGACCTGTAAGTTTCTTGTTATGTGCTATCTTTGTTTGGTTTTAGTAACAAAGTTACTGTGCCCTCGTAGAATGATTTAAAAAGTATTCCTTCCTCTTGAATTTTTTTGCATATTTTGAGTAGGATAGGTGTTAACTCTTCTCTAAATGTTTGGTAGAATTGACCTGTGAAGCCACCTGGACTTTTGTTTGTAGGGAGTTTTTTAACTACTGATTCAATTTTGGTACTGGTAATGTGTCTGTTCATATTTTGTATTTCCTTCTGGTTCAGTCTTAGTAGATTGTAGCTTTCTAAGAATTTGTCCATTTATTCTTAGCTGTCTGTTTTATTGGTCATATATTGGTGTATATTTGGTGTGTAGTTCTCATAATAGTCTTTTATTTTCCTTTGTATTTCTATGGTGTTAATTGTAACTTCTTTTTCATTTCTGATTTTATTGATTTGGGCACTCTCCCTTTTTTTCTTAATGCATCTGACTAAAGGTTTTTCAATGTTGTTTACCTTTTCAAAGAACCAGCTTTTAGTTTCATCAACCTTTTCTATTTTTTTTTTCTGTCTCTGTTTCATTTATTTCTGCTCTGATCTTTGTGATTACTTTCCTTCTACTAACTTTGGATTTTGTTTGTCCTTCTTTCTCTAGTTGCTTTAGGTGTATGGTTAGTTTGTTTATTTGAGATTTTTCTTGTTTCCTGATGTAGTCTTGTATCACTATAAACTTCCCTGTTGCGACTGCTTTTGCTACATCCCATAGGCTTTGGATCATCGTGTTTTTGTTTTCATTTGTCTCTAGGTATTTTTTAATTTCCCCTTAGATTTCTTCAGTGATCCACTGGTTGTTTAGTAGCATATTGTTTAGCCTCCATGTGTTTGTGTTTTTTGCACTTTTTTCTTGTAATTGATAGACTCATAGCATTGTAGTCAGAAAAGATGCTTGATATGATTTCAATTTTCTTAAATTTACCAAGGTGTGGTTTTTGGCTAAGCATGTGATCTGTCCTAGAGAATATTCCATGTGCACTTGGAAAGAATGTGGATTCTGCTGCTTTAGGGTGGAATGCTCTATATATATCAATTAAGTCCATTTGTTTTAATGTGTTATTTAAGACCTGTGTTTCCTTATTGGTTTTCTGTCTGGATTATCTGTCCATTGATGTAAGTGGGGTGTTAAAGTCCAGTACCATTATTGTGTTACTGTGGACTTCTCCTTTTATGTCTGTTTATATTTGCCTTATATATTGAGTTGCTCTTATGTTGGGTGGATATATATTTACAATTGCTATATATTTTTCTTGGATTGATTCCTTGACCATGACATAGTATCCTTCTTCTCTTGTAACAGTCTTTATTTTAAAGTCTATTTTGTCTGATATAAGTATTGCTCTTCTGGCTTTCTTTTGATTTCCATTTGGTGAAATATCTTTTTCCATCCCCTCACTTTCAGTCTGTGTTTGTCTCTAGATCTGAAGTGAGTGAGTCTCTTATAGGCAGCATATATATGGGTCATGTTTTTGTATCCATTCAGCTAGTCTGTGTCTTTTGGTTGAAGCATTTAGTCCATAAATATTTAAGGTAATTGTCAATATGTATGTTCTTGTTGGCATTTGTTAATTGTTTTGGATTTGTTTTTGTATGTCTTTTTCTTTTTTCCATTTCTTCTTTTGTTCTCTTGTGATTTGATGAGTATCTTCAGTGTTGTTTGGATTCCTTTTTTGTGTGTGTATATATATTATAGATTTTTGGCTTGTGGTTACCTTGAGGTTTTTGTATAGCAGTCTACATATATATATGATCGTTTTAAGTTGCTGATCCCTTCATTTCAAATACATTTTAAATACCCTGCATTGGTACTCTTCTCACCTCACAATTACTGTTTTTTGATGTCATATTTTACAACTAATTGTTTTCTGTATCCCTTAACTGCTTATTGTGGATACAGACGATTTTACTCCTTTTTTCTTTTAACCTCCCTACCAGCTTTGTGTGTGGATAATTTCCTACTATTACTGTATGGTTGCCTTTACCAGTGAGCTTTTTCATTCTGTAATTTTCTTGTCTCTAATTGTGGCCTTTTCTTTTTTATCCAGAGAAGTTCCTTTAATATTTGGTGCTAACGCTGGTTTGGTGGTTTGAAGTCTTTTAGCTTTTGCGTGTCTGTAAAGCTTTTGATTTCTCCATCAAATCTGAATGAGAGACTTGCTGGGTAGAGTATTCTTGGTTGTGGGTTTTTCCCTTTCATTTCTTTAAATATATCATGCCACTCACTTCTTGCCTACAGAGTTTTTGCTGAAAAATCAACTGATAGTTTTATGGGAGTTCCCTTATATGTTATTTGTTGATTTTCCCTTGAGGCTTTTAGTATCTTTATCTTTAATTTTTGTCATTTTGATTACAGTGTGTCTTGGTGTATTCTTCTTTGGGTTAATTCTGTATGGGACTCTGTACTTCCTGAACCTGGGTGACTCTTTCCTTTTCCAGGTTAGGGAAATTTTCAGCTATGATCTCTTCAAATATTTTCTTAGGCACTTTTTCTCTTCTCCTTCTGTGCCGCCTCTAGTGCAAATATTAGTGTGCTTGATGTTGTCCCAGAGGCCTCCAGAGTTGTGAGAAATAAGTTCTGTTGTTTATAAGCTACCCAGTCTATGGTACTGCTATGTTATAGCAGCCTGAATGGCCTAAGACACCATATATGCCAAAGTTACCCATTGGGACATAGGTGACATAAATATGGTCTACCTAGAGTAAATATTCAGCCAAATATGAGACACTCAAATCCACTTTTTCAGTTTCCTTGCCGCTTCCAGCTGTGCCAGCTTAGTCAGAAGGTTTAAGTATCTAAGATGACAAAAAAGACATGTTTTGCAGATTCCTGAGTTACCTGTGAGAAAAGATGAAATGAAGTTTACCAAAGGTCCATTTCTAAACTACACTTGTACTGTTGTAAAGCTATGTCATACACACACACGTAAACGATAAACAACTAGTTGTTTGATGAGTTACAGGTAACTCAAATAGACTGCTGTACATGCAGAAGGGCAAGTCAGAGAGAGGCTTAATCCTGGAATGTTACAACCAGATGGTTGATTGTACTGAAAGAAAATGGGGAGCAATAAGGGTAAAATTCACATATAAATCAGCAAAATTTAAGCTCTAAAATAAACTTATTATTTTAAAAAAAATTTTATTGGCGTATAGTTGATTCACAATGTGTTAGTTTCAGGTGTACAGCAAAGTGATTCAGTTATACATATACATATATCTATTATTTTTAAGATTCTTTTCCATTATAGGTTACTACAAGATATTGAGTGAAGTTCCCTGTGCTCTACAGTAGGTCTTTGATGGTTATCTATCTTATATATAGTAGTGTGTGTGTGTTAATCCCAAGCTTCTGATTTACCCCTCCTCCCACCCACACATTTCCCCTTTGGTAACCATAAGTTTGTTTTTGATATCTGTAAGTCTGTTTCTGTTTTGTAAATAAGTTCATTTGTCTCATTTTAAAGAAAATTAGATTCCACATATGAGTGATATCATATGATATTTGTCTTTCTCTGACTTGCTTCATTTAGTATGATAATCTCTAGGTCCATCCATGTTGCTGTAAATGACATTATTTCATTCTTTTTTATGGCTGAGTGGTATTCCATTGTATGTATGTGCCACATCTTTATCCATTCCTCTGTTGATGTACATTTAGGTTGCTTCCATGTCTTGGCTATTGTAAACAGTGCTGCAATGAACATTGAGGTGCATGCATCTTTTCAAATTATGGTTTTCTCTTGATATATACCCAGGGGTGGGATTGCTGGATCATATGGTAGCTCTATTTTTAGTTTAAGGAAGCTCCATACTGTTCTCCATAGTGGCTGTATCAATTTACATTCCCACCAGCAGTGTAGCAGAGTTCCCTTTTCTCCACAGCCTCTCCAGCATTTATTGTGTGCAGGCTTTTTGATGATGGCTTTTCTGACTGGTGTGAGCTGATACCGCATTGTGGTTTTGATTTGCCTTTCTCTAATAACTAGCTATGTTGAGCATCTTTTCATGTCCCTATTGGCCATCTGCATGTTTTCTTTGAAAAAATATCTATTTAGATCTTCTGCCCACTTTTTGATTGGGTTGTTTGTTTGTTTTTGATATAGAGCTGCATGAGCAGTTTGTATATTTTGGAGATTACTCCCTTGTTGGTCACTTCATTTGCAAATATTCTATCCCATTCTGTGGGTTGTAGTTTTTCTTTTTCAGGATTGCTTTGGCTATTTGAGGTCTTTTGTGTTTCCATACAAATTTTTAAATTTTTAGTTTTAATTCTGTAAAAAATGCCATTGGTAATTTGATAGGGATTGCAAGGCAATCTACAGATTCCGTGCAATCCCTACCAAATTATCAATGGCATTTTTCAAAGAACTAGAACCAAAAATTTAAAAAATTTTATGTTTCCACACAAATTTTAAAATTCTCAAGAGCCTACAGATGTTGGTAGTGGGTATACTAAAGTGGTGGCAGTACTAGGATCTATTGTCAGATGATCTAAACAATTTTCATGAGTCACCCTCTCACCACATGAAGTTGAATACCTCACTTGAATCTGGGCAACAATCGCTTCATCTAACAGATTAAACAATTCTCTACCTTCCCCCAAGTCATGACATTTTATTAAGAACTTAAATTATGTTAAAGCTCTCTGTCAGCTATGAGGTGAACATTGTGTAAATATTTAGGATTGTTGTCTCTATCTATCTAATCACTGGAAAGTTTAGAAGTTTGGATAATTTTTATTTTAACTGTTGATCATCAGTACACTTTGCTAAGTCTTCAAACCCTTACTCCTTGTCTTCCTCTGCAGCTTCCTCTCCCTCTTGTCCTTTCTATACACAGAACTACCCATTCAAATCACAACTTACATACACTCAACCATGCCATAGTTTGTTTCCATACCTGGAATTCCCCTTGCTTTTTGCTATATTGGCTAACTCCTAATTTTCTTTCAAGTTACAATTCAAATATCCACTATTCCGTGAAACCTGCTCTGACTCATTTTACCAATTTTAGTAATTTCTTCTTTGTGCCTCTCTCCTACCTTGTAAAAACATATACCTATTATCCAACCTATGATGGAGCACTCATCATTGACTAGATTATTCATGCTTCCTAGCTTGTGAGCTCATTAAAGAAATGCCCCATGCCTTATTTATACAAGTGAATAAATGCCAACAAACAAATGAAAAAGTGATAATACTTTAGCTAATTATTTTTTTTTTTTGTGGTATGCGGGCCTCTCACTGTTGTGGCCTCTCCCGTTGCGGAGCACAGGCTCCGGACGCGCAGGCTCAGCGGCCATGGCTCACGGGCACAGCCGCTCCGCGGCATGTGGGATCTTCCCGGACCGGGGCATGAACCCGTGTCCCCTGCATCGGCAGGCGGACTCTCAACCACTGCACCACCAGGGAAGCCCCTACTTTAGCTAATTATTGAATAAATAAGTAAAAATGATATTCAGCTGCCCTATCTACTTTCTTGGTCACAGGTTACCAAGCACCCTTCATACCTTCCAGTTATCCACTATATGTCAATTTTATTGTTGTGATAACCTCATGCATCTGAAATGAAAAAAAAAAAAACATTAACAATGGGACATTGTAACAAATGAGACTTGTCCAGAAAATTCCTGTTTTTATTCTCTCTGGATTTTTAAAGTGGGTGGCATGCTTTCAGCCAAATATGATAAACTCCAAGATCTTTAAGATTCCATTCACATATATCCCATAACCAGAAGATTTCTTCTTGATCATGCAATCAATATTGCAGACTCATTTAAGGATCTTTTCCCTAAGTGCTCATATAAGGATGTTTCTTGTGTTGGGGCCTGGTTGTACAAGAATTGTTGAATCACATTTTTGTCTTCCTGTTGATCTTTTCCTTTTTCTTAAGTGAAGTATAGGTGAGATTGTGATAGTTTCAGGTGTACATTCAGGTATACAAACATGTATAAATAAAAAGTGATTCAGGTATACAAACATGTATTTTTTTCATATTCTTTTCCCTTATTGCTTGTTACAAAATATTGAGTATAGTCCCCTGTGCTATATAGTAGGTCCTTGTTGGTTATCTGTCTTTCTTTTTGAGTTATACTATTTTACTTTTTTTTCTTTTTGCACATTTGTCATTATTGACATTATCAAGTATATTATCAGTTCCTCTTGGCTATTGATTCTTGATCCCTCTGCTAATTTTGGCAGTGGCCATTCTAGATATGTCTAAAAGTTTGTAGTCTTCCTTTTATCTATGGTCCTTCTATTGGCAAGACCAACTCTGCTGTGGGCCTAGATTAATGAATATATGTCATCCTGAAATATCTAACAGAACTAATTATGCTCATTTTGATTCCATACTCACCAAACAGATTGCTGGTTTTGACCTGGCTTCTGTTCTATGTCTGTCTGCATGGGCAAGTGCCCATCCATATTGACCTCTTCTTTTATATTAGAACTTTTTAATTAACGTTATGAGCTTAGTGACTGGGAATCAGTCCCAGTGAGATGGCTTTGTTCACACTGTGCTGGCAAAAGAAGGGTTCTGAGCCTAGAAGATAATGGAGAGAACACAGTGACTTTTCACCTAGGTATGTTGATGTGTATATTCATGTTAGAATAAGTTTTTGAAAAATAATACTAATTTTGTGGTTAAACTAGAAAATCAATATGAACTCATGACCTTAATGATCATTATTTTCTAGATCTCTCAATAATGTCTGGCATATGTAGAACAGTATGGTAACTTTTCATAGTATCCTGAAGTTGGTCTTTAAAAATACTTTCCTTTCAAAGGAATTGAGACTTTCTGGAGATGATCTCATGCATTGAAATAGGAAAAAAATCAAGATGAAATAGCTTGCTGTTGCCAGAAATCCAAGACGCTTTTAAAATTTTCTGAGTGGTATCTTAAAAGGCAAAGTTTTTAACTAAATGAGGTTTCCAATATATGTTGTAATAATTTAATTTATGCATCCAAAAGATAATTATAATAATAAAATTGAGTTGAATACGTGAAAAAACATGAAATTGTACTTATATTAAGTATGTAAAATTTTAAATAAAATTTAGTATGAAAATTTAAAAGTAGGGCAAGTACATTAAACCATGGTAAGTAATTAGTTTTAATAATTCGGGAATGCTGATTTCATTTAAATACATGTAGTATTTAAAAATTGTAGTATGTATTTTTTATATGTTTTAACAAAAAGGGTGATTTCAAAGAACAGTAAGTCATATAGAATCCAACAACCTGTGACGAAATGATAGATTTATCTGCATAACCTTAATAGAAAACTGTCTATAGAAACTCATTCCTTAATCTCTTGAGGCATGAAACTTCTGGATATCCTACTAAGTATGCAGTGATAATAGGGCACAGTCAAGTAAACCGTGAACTGAGGTGGATCACTCTGTAACCAATAGATCAGTGACCTGGAGGAAAAGCTGGGTCAGCACCACATTCTAAAGCATAGTCTTGGAACATACCACTTATTTAACAATTCAAGTTTTGTTTGAGAAGAGTCCCAACCCAATAAACACTGACTCAGGTTTCAATCTACTTAGAAGATGTAACCAAATCCCTTGACAAATGAGGAATGAATAGGTTAATGAAATAAAATCTGCAATACCAGCTAGTTTATATTGCTTGACTTTGATTGATAAAATTATTGTCCATAAATGAATAAAACCATAACCAGGAATATATTAAATAATTTTATATCAAATAAATTTGTATAGAGATAATAATGTGACAAAACCATGGGATTGATGTTTTGAGGTAGGTTCTCTAATAAATTTTTTTTTTTTAAAGAGACAGAGCTCAACACAGACTCCAGCCTGTGACCTTTTTTTTTTTTTTCTGCAGTACATGGGCCTCTCACTGTTGTGGCCTCTCCCGTTGCGGAGCACAGGCTCCAGACGCGCAGGCTCAGTGGCCATGGCTCACGGGCCCAGCCGCTCTGCAGCATGTGGGATCTTCCCGGACCGGGGCACGAACCCGTGTCCCCTGCATCGGCAGGCGGACTTTCTACCACTGCGCCACCAGGGAAGCCCCTAATAAATTTTAATAACTATAATGTTTTGTGTATATAAGGCATTTGGAGCATTTAAAATAATTTTTTATGCTAGACTTATGACTTTATTGAACTATTTTGAAACTTGACTAATTTTATATTTACTATCTAAATGTTTTATATTTACTATCTAAGTGTTTAAGGGATTTTGATTTATGCAGTTTATATTTAAATTTATGAATTATATGAGCAATGATAACAATGTTCACTAGATATACTATCTTAAAAAAGGATGTACCAAAGAGTGACCTTCTTAAGCCACAGAGCCCCTTAAGCTTCTAAGATTCTACCCTGAGGTCACTGACCCTGATAAACCAAGCATGAGAGATCTTTATAACACACGGAGCTGCTTTTAGACCATCCAGCCTCTCTGGATGATGAGGTAGCTGGGATGAGGAATTGTAATTTGGTCTATTAAATAATGGAAATTTACCTTTCAAACATAAAGATTTCCCCCATGTAGTCCTTTCAATGAACTTTTTGTTTGGATTTTTATCCAACTCAAAGTGATAATCAATCATTTATTTCTGGGCTTCCCTGGTGGCGCAGTGGTTGAGAATCTGCCTGCTAATGCAGGGGATATGGGTTTGAGCCCTGGTCTGGGAGGATCCCACATGCCACGGAGCAGCTAGGCCCGTGAGCAACAACTGCTGAGCCTGTGCTTCTGGAGCCTGTGCTCCTCAACAAGAGAGGCTGCGATAGTGAGAGGCCCACGCACCGCGATGAAGAGTGGACCCCGCTTGCCATAACTAGAGAAAGCCCTTGCACAGAAACGAAGACACAACAAAGCAAAAATAAATTAATAAACTCCTACCCCCAACATCTTCTAAAAAAATAAATAAAATAAAAATTAAAAAAAATCATTTATTTCCTAGCCAAAAGGAGACTACTAAGTTATGAAACTTTATACTTGTGCCCTCAGTGACACAGATAAAAAAAGGTAAAGCAAAATTTGAAATCCCCTAAGCCTGAATTTCTTATGACACACAACAGGTGCTTCCCAGAGAATGGCAAATCTAGTCTTTTGTACAGCTCATCAAAACAATTTCCTGTGATCCTGTGTCCACTTGAACCAAACTGATTAGTTAAGTCCATAAATCCGGTAAAAATAAGCCATGTAAGTTATCTAGAACAAGCATATTCCCGCTTTGATATCTCCTGTAGTCCATGGACCCCAGGATGTGAAAGATATTGGGGTTTCCAAACCTTCCCTAGTTTGTTTCCACTCAGTTAACTCAATCTCATTTCAGTCATCTCCATCTCTTCTATTTCCATCTCCATCACATCATGCTCACTCTGAGTCCCATGGTTTTGCTGTCACTTGTCCTTTCACTTGTCCACCCTTGTTTCTTTCTTTAGAAGTTTTCCCACTTGAAGTTCTTCCTCCTTTGTGAAATTTTCCATGCCTGCCCCAACTCTTGCTCTTGTTTAACTTTCTAAAAAGTAACACATGAGTTTTCACAAAATAACTCTATCGAGGGTAAGCAGGCTATTTTCAAATCCTTAAAGACCAATGACTAGGAAGCACTCCCTCCTCAGAAATATGTGTCATAAGCTTTTAAGTCCCAATAATCCTAAACTTTTCCCATTGTTTCACAAGCCTTAGAGCTGGTAGTTGCCTCATTCAGTGATTACCTCTATGTTATCTCTATGAAAAGGCATTTAGAAAAAGAGAAAAGTGGAAGCTAATTGAAAAAGGTAATGGATAAAGGCCGAGATTTATGACCTGTACAAAGTAAGAGGTATTCATGTATGGACTCCCCTGAACATAAATAAAGGTTTCAGAGACTTAATACACAGGGGGCCAATGAGCAGCCTTCCAGCCTGGCAGCCCTGCAATGGGCACAGTAGCTATTACTATTTTCTTTTCAAAGATGAGAAAACTGGGGCTTGGAGAGACCTCAGTTTTCCCTAGTCAGTGTTTCATATTTGCCTTTTCAGTTTTCCATACTTGTTTATCCAATTGTCTATGTTAAATTCTCTCTGCTAAAATAACTTGTATGGTTTCTATAATCTGTCTGGACCCTAACTAATATATACAGTATTTGAAATATTGGATGAAACCAATATACATGTCCCTACCTTGTCAACTTCAAGGGCTTCATGTTTGTGGAATCAACTTTTAACTTAATTCTGGAGATTTTAACCATACAAAGTCCTGAGGAAGAATAAAAGCTTACCAGGAATTGTTTTCATAAGAATTTATGTGCATCTAAGGAAGATGTTTTTAAAGTTTCAAAATTCAAGCTTAACTCTTCAGTACAAGACTGAAATAACACATGTCAAATGCATGCTCAGTAGTATAAATGACCAGGACATAGCCATGATCATCTTGTCAATGAGCCAAGCAGCAGTCTTACGTGTAGCCATCCAAAGTTCTTGCAGGACCAAGTGATTCAATTGTGGGAGGAAAGAATTCAAATCCCACCATTTTTTTATGCTTAAACAAGGGCATGTTCTCACACCTGGGTGTGTTCCCATTTGGGCACATTTCCACCATCACTAATATGTATTTTTACATATATGTGCAGGCTAGACAATTTATGTACATTAACTCATTTAATATTGGTGAAAACTCTTGCAAGCTAAATACTGTCAGAAGTTTATAGAAAAGAAAACTGCCTATCAGATTGAGCCAGGTGACTCCCAAATTCACAATTAGTAAGTACCAGAACCAGAAGTCCAACTGAGGTCTGTCTTATTGCTAGTATTTTACACTATATCATTCTGATGAACCACAGGCTTGGGAGTAGGAATAAAGAAGGAATGGTTCATTCGGATCTAGAGAAGAGATTAACAGTCTAGTTGATTATACCCTGAGGAATAAAAGAGTATAAAGCCATAAGCAGTAAAGGTTATAATTACAAAAGATCATGAAGTTGCCATTCCCACTGGGCAAAATGGTATAATATAATACACATGGTCTTTGCCTTCAGAAAAACTTGAATTCAAATTCCATCTTTCCACTGTATATGTCTTACTTTAGACAAGTCACCTAACTCTTAGTCCTCTGTTTTTCTAAAACCATCTCACAGAATTACTGCAAAGAGTAAAAGGAGGTACAAATACAGTAGATGCTCAAGAAATATCAAATCTCTTCTGACTTTATAAACTCTTTCATATTTACTATTTCCTTCATTTATCACCCCTTGTACCTCTGCATAACTAATAACAGAATATCTTTAAAATTAAATGAACCTATCTAAACTAAGACTAAAGAGAGAGGCTTCGAGCATTCTTTGGAACACTTTCTGAACAATTATGGATAAAGAAACACTCAAAAGGATAGAAAGTTAAAAGCAGATTCAAAATTATAATAAATATAGGCTACGTATTTAGTCCTATCCAAAGGAAGAAGTATTCTTAGGCTTCCTTGAGCCTAAAGACTGGTTTCAGAGTCTTGATACAAAAGAATCAATGAGCAGTGATCTAGCAATTCTTCCATTGGGTGAAAGGTGACTCTTACTTTTTTTTTTTTTTTTCCATAGGTGAGAAAACAGGCTCAGGCAGGCCAGAATTTCCCATAGCTAATAAAGGTTAGAAAGGTAATCTGAACCCAGTTTTTCTAATTCCAAGTCAATACCGTTTCCCATATGGTGCAACATTATAAATCAATCTAATTCCCTATGTTTCTATTCCTGCTTGTGGAGTTGTAAGTTTTCCCATTTTAATAAGAGAAAAATAGCCGTCTTTTATTAGGGAAATTAAGAAGCAGTAAGGAGACATGTACACTACCTCTATATCTCTTCCACATAATCTCTTCTAGAGGTTTGCCAGTTAGAAAAAAAAAAAAAGAAATCAAATGGTCAGAGCATCATTGCTTGCCTAGAGTGCAAGTGATCTCCAAATGCAAACGCCATCTAATAGGCATTTTAGATGCTCTTTGTCAAGCAATCTTATTTTCCGGAACATAATTGCTTTATTCAATCAAAGTGTCTCCAACTGCTGAGGATTAGAGACCTCATGACTTAGTTCTATCAAAACAATCCTGCCCCAAGTGAAGAAACTTGCCTGATTTAAATGAATATCAACAAAAATGATGATTTTATACTTTTCAGAGAAACAACAGTCCCTAAAGTTCTTGTGTATTTCCAGGGACCTTAATGGAGGCTAACAGATTTATGGTTTCATTATTGCCTGAAGCAATGTCTCCCAATAGGTAATTTTTATGCTGTGGGACAGCAGAACATATAGGAATAAATGTTTTTGAATAAAGGAACTGGCTGTCAGCGTTTTCAAATACAGCAGTTACTAAAACAATAGATTTTTCCACAAAGAAATGAGCTTCTTTTCTCCTTAGCGTCTCACCTGTGTTTCACCATTAATCCCATCAGAAACACTTGTCTCTTTAAATAGTGGAAAATATCATTTAAAGAATTGGGAAACAATAATAAAAACCTGTAATACTATATCCAATTAGTATTTTAATAACATTATATAATATTTTGTATTCATAATATAGTATAAATTCTAATAATAATGTGTATTAATAATCTATCCTACTTCAATTAATGATTCTAAACCATATTATGCCTCTCCTATTCCCAGTCTCAAACAAGACACAATGGACCACTGAATAGAAGTTATAAGAAATGTGTTTTCTCTTCAGTGAATATATTAAAACAGAGATTGAATGGCCATGAGTAAGCATGGTTTTGGAATTGAAATAAATGGAAGATTTTAGAATGGATTCGTGTATTAGATAGGAGATGGCACTATATATCATAGAATGTTAGGGACCTGTGAAAACTAAGGAATAAAAAAATTTAGGGAGCCATGAAATTTAAGGACATAAAACGAAGGAAACAAACCTTTGTCAAATATTGGTTTCATGCTAGGCATTTTGCAAGTTAAAGTTTTCCCAAATGTATAAATAAAAAATCTGAGAGTTTGAATAGGAATAGAACAGAACTGGGCATGAGACTACCTAATTTTAAAGAATTTTTTAAAGTGTACTTTCCTAATCCTGCATAAGAAATATCAATAAAGAACAACCAAATTAAAAAGAAACTTACACTATGCCTACATTCAATTTTAATAAATGAAAGGGAATAAAAGTTTTAGTTTACAACAACGAAAACTTATCCAAAAATTAACTTCAGGTTACACTACACGGTTATCAATATCTCAGGGTAGTATTCTCACTCTTCTTCCTTCTAGGCCCTCTCTGTCACATCACCCTGTTGCAATGACCTCATAGCACTTACCACTATACGAAATTATCTTTTTCTTTATTCTGCTACACATTCAGTGTTGTTTCTTCACCTCTACTTTGTTGCTTCAAGTGTTAAAGATAACTGGCCCAATATGGAGTTATTTATGCTAAAACCCATGTCACCAAACCAAGACTTAACTTAATTAGTTTCAGCTATCCCGGAAATGGACTCTTAAACTAGTCAATCAGGAATCTCTTGATTAGCATTAGTTAGGTAATATGCCTGATAAATCCGCCCCATTCCCTATAAGGAAAGTTACTGAACAATAACCAACCTGCTTTTCACCCTAGTACTCTTCCTTGTTCCTGCTCCCTTCTGCCTGTAAAATGTCTTGCCTTGTACAGCTCTTTTGGGCTCCTTTCTATCAGCTAGATTGTATGCTGCCTAATTCATGAATCACTGAAAGCTCTTTTGGGCTCCTTTCTATCAGCTAGATTGTATGCTGCCTAATTCATGAATCACTGAAAGCTCTTTTGGGCTCCTTTCTATCAGCTAGATTGTATGCTGCCTAATTCATGAATCACTGAAAGCTCTTTTGGGCTCCTTTCTATCAGCTAGATTGTATGCTGCCTAATTCATGAATCACTGAAAGCTCTTTTGGGCTCCTTTCTATCTGCTAGATTGTATGCTGCCTAATTCATGAATCACTGAATAAAGCCAATGTGATCTTTAAGATTTACTCAGTTGAAATTTGTTTTTTAACAGAAGCAAAGCAAACTTTTCTGTTTGTTCACTACTATATCCCCAACACCTAAATTAGCACCTGGCACAGAATAGAGCCCCAATGAATATTTGCTGAATCAAAGGAAGTTTTACCACAATAGCGTTAATACAGGCTTCCCACATTAAAAAGGTGATAGTCTATGAAAGAGGCAGGACTGCACAGTGGAAAGAAGGCATGTTTGAAGTCACACAGTTCACTCACCAACGCCAGTCCATTGCCTGATTTAATCTTCACAACTTCAGTGTGAGGTGGACAGAGTTGTCATTCTGAGTGTATGGACGATGATAAGACACCTAGAGAATCAGAGTGAATTTTACAAAAACAGGTAAAAAGCAGAAATGAAACTAAGACACTTATCCTAATTTTGAGGGTCAGGACATTTTCTTTTACTGTTTTCCTGTATTAAACCAAACAAAATTGCCTAGGAAGGGGATTAAAAATATAACAAGCAAACACAAAAATTGGAAAGGAAATCATGAGAGTGGTCAGGCTACAGTGGAGAGGAGATTTCAAGAAACATTGAAAAGTGAGGATAAGTGGAAAAGCAGTGGTGGCTAATGGAGAACTACATATGTTATGTATATAGGGATAAAATAATTACATTTGATATTATACAAATATATAAATAGCCATGTTTACATATGGCTAATGAGAGTTTTCGAGTTGGAAATCTTGGCCTCTGTCTTACCTTGAACCTTTATAGGGCAAATTTAATCTGCTAAAAAATGGGAACTGAGACAATCAACTTTTCTTCTGCTTTATTAAACTTGGTATAGTGTGGTATATTGTGTGTGTGTTGTATATGTGTGTGTGCACGTGCATGTGTTGAAAAGCACTGACTTGATTTTGTACCTTCAGCTCAAGCTACAAATTCCCAAATATAGGACATACTTCTGAAAGTCCTCCCTACAGTACTTAGCAAAAAAAGAGCTTATGATCAAATAAAATATGAAGGAAAGAAATGGAGAAGAAAAATAATGAATACAAGAAGGAAATTGGGCAAAACGAAAAAAATTGGGAAAATATAGAGAATTATTTGCAATCAAGAAGGAAATACCGTCTCTCTTTAGTAGATATATATATAAAATGTGGCCATAAAGTGTGCTATGGTTAAACATAATGTGATAAACATGAGCTAAACCACCATAAAGGATGTGGCAGACTCCTAATGGGAAACTGGCATGTAAAATTAGAAATGAAATAAAGTGTTGAAGTTTCCATAACAAAAGACTGTACAAACACAGTAGGGGCACAAAAGCAAGAGTGACTTATTTTGTCTATTTTGGCAATATGTAAATTGCCAGTTAGAACTATCATTATATCAGCTTTGAAGAGGACAATTATACTTTAAAAAAAATGTTATAGAGGTCCAATGCACATAACAAAAATTTCACTGATTTTAAGTATATAATTCAGTGAGTTTCGACAAACATAGAGTGTATAGTGTTATAACCACCAACACAATCATGATAGACAATATTTCTATTGCCCCATAACATACTCTCCCATTTTTTATTGAGATATAATTGATACATATTAGTTTCGGGTGTACGACATAATAATTCAATAGGACAATTATACTTTGATATTTGATGTTTAAAATATACGTTTGAATGTGGTCCAGATCAGAGTTTATCAGCTCTCTGACAGTACAGAATGTGGTGTTCTCTGTCAAATAGAACAATTCAAGCAACAGAGCTTGCAAACCTGTGTTATTAGTAACTTTCTGGAAGCAAAATTCAAATTACAATGCTGATAGAATCTATGAGGAAGCCAATTGCTAAAAATTAATTCCAAAACATACACACACACACACACACATTCAAAATTGCATCACTGTAATCTAATTATTTTAATAGAAGCTAAAACAATTACACATACTTACAACCTTGAGGTTAACAATATTGATGAAAAAGCTCTGCAGCTATGTAAATGTACTAATATAATTTTTTAATTATATCCACACATCTATTTAAATCAGCTAATTCCATTTTATACACAAAGCAGTTAGTTATCTTTGTATTTGAGCCCCCCAAGTCATATGGTCTCGGTTATTGAAAAATTTTTAAATAAGAGCATCTATTGACAAAATAAGGTTGTGAATGAAAACCACTCCAATGTATCAAATTTATTTAAATTCAATTTATTCAATTCAATGGGGGGAAAAAGTCCAGCTGGTTATTTGATATAATGGAGAAAAACGAAAACAAACCTTTAGATTGATAGAATTTTTTCTGAGATAAAAATAGCTACATTCTGGTGAAAATTTGTAAAGATTCTGACTTTTACATCTAATGCCTACCTTAGTATAGAGGAAGAGCATTGATTATATTAGGTATCTAGGTTCAAAGTCAACAATTATACTAGACTTTTCTGAAAATACGAATATTTATCTAATTCCAGCATTTGACAACTTATTGAAAAATAGTAGTTACTAGATGGTAGGCATGGGTCTAGGTAGAAGACATGTCCATTAATTTTCCAAATTCATAGGATTATAAACAGATCCCGCTCTGTATATTGTAAAGCACTTCAAACAATGTATTATTGCAATATTTTGCTACTGCCATGTGTCAGTCTCTGGAGTGACACATACCATCTCCAAATTTTTCCCCCTTTAATGTGCTGAGCCTTGATTTCCTCAGCTAAATGATCAGGCATTCCAGAGACTTTTCCACAAATCTCCCAAGGACTTAGCACCTGTTAGATTCACCAAGGAGATTGTGTTAGGAGAGTACCGGGGATTCCAGGATATACCCTCAGCCTTCCAATTTCATGATCTTTCCTTGTCAGGGTCTCAAAAATCCTTCCACCCGCTCACCCCAAGTTAGGAATGACTCCAAACATTTGAAAACAGGATTGACCCAAGGACAGGAGCCAGTTGCCAAAAACAATATATCCAAATCTCATTCCTGTGCAAGAGCATATTACAGTACTGGGTATGTTATTGTTTGAAATAGAATGCCATTTTCTCCCTGTCCCTTTGATTTCTATCAACAAGTCCTATAATAAGATTAGAGGACAAATACACAAGGTCCTACTTTATAGCACAGGGAACTATTGATATATTCAATATCTTAAAACAACCTATAATGGAAAAGAGTCTGAACAAGAATATATATATATATAACTGAATCACTTTGCTGTATACCTGAAACTAACACAACATTGTAAAATCAACTATGCTTCAATGTAAAAAAAAGATTAGAGGACAGATTCCATATGAGATAATTGTAGGTTTATTGAAAAATTGTTCCAGCCTAGACTATCTAAATTGTGAGAACAACAAATGTTTAGTGAGAAATGAGGAAGATTTCTATAAATATAAGTGAAATATTTTTAAAAAAACGTATTTTAGCCTCAGCGAAAAAATCCCCAAATTTTCAGAAAGTGTGAAATTTTCACTTCAAATTACATGAAGCTCTCATAAAATATCCCAGAATATGCTGAAATCTTTGCCTCAATTCCTAAGCACATTCTGTTTCCTACATGTAGCATAACCCTGTAATCTACCTCCCAAACCAAGATATTTTGTAAGAGGTGTGATACAATTTCATATTCGATTTATAACCTATTTTCATAACTTTTTCTAAAAAGTAAATAAATTCATATAAATTAAAGCAAATATATATTTTAAACACCTATATATTGCTTATCTAAATAATAGTAATAGCAGAGGAATAATTATTTTGGTATATATTCATATACTTTAATCATTTTCTTAGTCATATCTGTTTCTAATACTCTGCAGTAGATATGCTTCTGGGGTAAAATAGAACACTTTTTAATAAGACAGTCTTATTAATTGATCATCTGTCATAAGCTTTCCTACAATCTTCTTTAACACTGCATTTTATAGTTATAATCTTTCCACTTATTTATATTAAGATTTTTGTTTAAATATTAATATAACATGTTTATTTATCATTTATATAGTTATATAATATGAATATAAAACAATTTTCATTGAAAAATATTTTCTGTGGGTGCTGAGTTACACAGTCAACTGAAAGAAAATTCTGCTAAACAGATGTTCTAGTTTTAAAATTTTGCTAATTGAAAGGTATTAATATATTTGCTCAAATATATTAACAGCTATTGTCTTTTTGCCTTCACTTAAAAACTCTTTGTACTATCATATTTACAAGAAAAACATCATCATATAAGTATTTGTTTATAATTGTTTTTAATGTTTTGTCAAATTTAAAGCATTAATATTGTAGGTTTTTTTATCTTTCTTACATTCTGGCCAAAGTATAAGCATACACAATTAAAATATAATATCCAATTAAAAAAAAACTTCCTCTCAAGTTCATATATTCCCAATTTAATATAAAATTATCATTGTTGATTTATAATTGTTCAACAACTAGTTCAAATTTTTAGTCCCTCCCTTGTTTTTGTACAGATCAACTTCATGTTTTCCCCTTTTCAAATTTTGTCTTCAATAAATGCAATTCCACAAAAGCTTAAAAAGTGGAAGATTTAGAATCTCTACTCACTGAATATTTTGATTAAAGATCCCCAACCGATTTTGTTCAAAATACAAGCAAAATTAAGACCTCAAATTAATTTAATTTATTTATTTATTAAACATCTTTATTGGAGTATAATTGCTTTACAATATTGTGTTAGTTTCTGCTGTACAACAAAGTGAATCAGCGGTATGCATACATATATCCATTTCCTCTCTCTTGTGTCTCCCTCCCACCCTCCCTATCCCACCCCTCTAGGCAGTCACAAAGCACCGAACTGATCTCCCTGTGCTATACAGCTGCTTCCCACTAGCTATCTATTTTACATTTGGTAGTGTATATATGTCAGTGCTACTCTCTCACTTCGTCCCAGCTTACCCGTCCCCTTCCCCACATCCTCAAGTCCCTTCTCTACCTCTGTGTCTTTATTCCTGTCCTGCCCCTAGGTTCATCAGAACCATATACTTTTTTTTTTTAGATTCTATATATATGTATTAGCATATGGTATTTGTTTTTCACTTTGACTTACTTCACTCTGTATGACAGACTCTAGGTCCATCCGCCTCACTACAAATAACTCAATTTTGTTTCCTTTTATGGTTGAGTAATATTCCATTGTATATATGTGGCACATCTTCTTTATTCATTCATCTGTCGACGGACACTTAGGTTGCTTCCATGTTCTGGCTATTGTAAATAGAGCTGCAACGGACATTGTGATACATGACTCTTTTTGAATTATGGTTTTCTCAGGGTATATGCCCAGTAGTGGGATTGCTGGGTTGTATGGTAGTTCTATTTTTAGTTTTTTAAGGAACCTCCATACTGTTCTCCATAGTGGCTATATCAATTTACATTCCCACCAACAGTGCAAGAGGGTTCCCTTTTCTCCACACCCTCTTTAGCACTTATTTTCTGTAGAATTTTGATGATGGCCATTCTGACTGGTGTGAGGTGATACCTCATTGTAGTTTTGATTTGCATTTCTCTAATGATTAGTGATGTTGAGCATCCTTTCATGTGTTTGTTGGCAATCTGTATGTCTTCTTTGGAGAAATGTCTATTTAGGTCTTCTGCCCATTTTTCGATTGGGTTTTTTGTTTTTTTGATATTGAGCTGCATGAACTACTTGTATATTTTGGAGATTAATCCTTTGTCAGTTGCTTCGTTTGCAAATATTTTCTCCCATTCTGAGGGTTGTTTTTTTGTCTTGTTTATGGTTTCCTTTGCTGTGCAAAAGCTTTGAAGTTTCATTAGGTCCCATTTGTTTATTTTTATTTCCATTTTTCTAGGAGGTGGGTCAAAAAGGATCTTGCTGTGATTTATGTCATAGAGTGTTCTGCCTATGTTTTCCTCTAAGAGTTTTATAGTGTCTGGCCTTACATTTAAAACATCTCTAATTTAAAAAATACCTTGTATTTGTTGATAAATATCAGGAAAGAGATACTATGTACATCACAATCAACGTTGAAGCTTTTTTTAGTCAACATCAGTTTGTCATTAAAATTTTGAAGTTACTGTTTACATGTAAACATATTTTAAGTTTTGACATCCCCAGTTTATGCTTTTGTAAATATGGCAGCTTGATTGGATAAATTAATAAATTATTTGTGCACCAACACCAGTGATAAGTACATATCCCTTCCTTAATTTTTTTAATTTAATAATTTAGTGACCTATGGAATCTAGTCCCCAAGTTTTCAAATTTAGTAGTTTAGTAATGTTCAAAGGAATTTTTATACGAAATATCAATGCAGAAACAATTTTATCTTCACGTTTAACTTTTTTTTTTTTTGCGGTACGCGGGCCTCTCACTGTTGTGGCCTCTCCCGTTGCGGAGCACAGGCTGCGGACGCACAGGCTCAGCGGCCATGGCTCACGGGCCCAGCCGCTCCGTGGCATGTGGGATCTTCCCAGACCGGGGCACGAACCTGTGTCCCCTGCATTGGCAGGCGGACTCTCAACCACTGCGCCACCAGGAAAGCCCCATGTTTAACTTTTTAACCGAATTTACAGAAGAATTCAAAATAGTATCAGTTACTTCCCTTTTAACAGAATGAAGTTCAAAAACTGTGTTAATTCTATAACTGGATAAAAACCATGACTGGAAACAGATTCATTGATTTTCTATTTGAAGACTTGGACACAAGTGATATAAAACTGACATCACGTTTAATTATGTATGAGGTTCTTCTGCAAGTAGAACCAATGGATTACTAGCTCCTACTACACTTAATATACATCTACAAGAATACTGAAAAGTGAGCACAATTTAGAAAAACAATTGTCTGAGGGCATCGATAGTTATGCTTCACACTGTGATGTATAAAGGTACCTTCTGCCATTGTCTGTATTAAACTGATGTTTTCAAGCTTAGTCTTCTAAAATAAAGACAAACTGCTAAAGTAAATGCTGATGCTTCTTCAGCAGTGCTATTGTCTTCTGGCTTTTATGTGGCCATTGGTATTATTACAACCCCCATGACAGTTATTTAGGGCCTCAAAATATTTTGTCCTAATTATATTTCATTATCAGCTTTTCTGAGAAATTATAAATTCTTACACAAATTATTTTGCCTTTTTAAGCTCATTACTGAAAAGATTTATTTAAAATTGTGATGTTATCAAGTAATAAAATGGTTATAAATGTATGTCATTCAGTGGACAACAAAATCACTGTGATAGGAACATCTAGACAAATCTATTTTCTCTATGGCAGCAATGACTCAGCCTCAATTTCCTGTGCATACTTAACATTTATTACTCTGTATTTCCTCATAGTTCTCACTTAAGCTACTAACTGACAGCCTGGCAGCCCTGACACTTTCACAATCCATGGTCCAGGCCACTATGTGCCCATCAAAGGCAGTACCATCAAATATCACTGAGACCAGAAGGAGCTAGCTGTCTACTGAACAAATTTGAATAAGCATGGGCTACTTCTTTCATAGCACTTAACCTATTGTGTTATAGCTGATTTGTTTAACTTTTGTACCCCACTACGTGGTGAATACCATGATGAAAGTGTTCTTGTTCATCTTTCTTATACACCTATCGCTCTGTATATATCAGGGGCTCAATTAACATTTAGTGAAGATGAAAGAGTTCTAGCTTCCTGTCTTCCAGCTGAATAATGTTTGGAACATCATTTCTATTTTTGCATCTCATTTTCTTCATTTTCAAAACATTACTTCTGTGGGGGATGGTTTGGAATAGGAGGGGAAAAAAAAAACCACTGGAGTCTATTTTAATAGAGTCGGACAGCAGTTTCCTAAGTGTGTTCCACAGAACGGTGACTTTTCCTGTGTGAAGCCAGGAGCTTTCTACAATGATGAAAAGCTAATGGTAGAGACAGTGTTCAAAGACACCTGTCCCTGACATTGCTTTATTCTCCTGGAGGAGGATGTGATCTCGCTGATACCTGGATTTCTTATGAACGAGGACAGTCTGAGGTTTGTACACGTTCCTGTACACTGAAGTTTGTAAATTAATGGGTTAAGTTCTTCAAGAACAGTAACACTGATTTAGAGAATTAAAAATTGCGGCCCAGCAAGGAGTAAGCTTTCCGACCTGAGAAGGCTCTGCCTTGCTTGGGTGGTGTCACAGGCTGCAGCTCCCCCACCCCAGGCCTGCCCTTTCCCTCTCCCCTCTACCTTCTTAAGGACCAAGAGAAGTTATGCTGAGGTATGCAAACTGGCTGATGTTATGTGTACACACCAAGTTTCTGATAAATGTCTGTATTATTGGTAAAATTCAGGAAGTTAAGAGTGCAGAATGTTCATACCTAATATATATATTTTTAAGTTTCCATAGTCAAATACAGTTTGGAAACCCAGGCTCTGGCAAGGGTAAAGGTGCGTGTGTATGTTTAACTGCAGGAAAATGCAAAACCTTTATTATGCTAATATGTTCTGTGAATCTCCAATAAGGAAACAGAATTTGCAGGATTTGCCAAATTTATCTGATCACAGAAAATCCTGTAGGCCTAGTATAATGTGAAATGCACTCTGGGAAAAACTGAACTAATCAAGAGATACTCAGAGCCTGAACGATAGTGTTTGCAGCGTTTAAGTTAAAATTTAGAGCTAAATTTTCTCCCCTTATTGTGAGACTTCATTTTGTCCAAAGATAGATTCAGATCTTTTAAAATTCATTTAAAAACTTCATTTGCAGTTTCTTTTTGGACAATTACGCACAGAAACATACATATACATATGCATACATATATATAAATGATACATATATATAAATAAATGATTATAAGAAATTTGGAAAAATAATAGTTAACTGGTGAAAAATTATTTCATATTCACCTGTTTAAATATAATTCCTGTTACACATCTTTGAACCTCATTTTAGTGCTTTAATTTTTTTTACATATTGGAGAATTTAAATATTTGATTTTAATGGTTGTATAATATCCCGATCCTGCAATTAACATGTTTGAGCAAAATGCTTTTAGATGTGTCAGATTATTTCCTTGGGATATGTTTCAGCAATGGAATCGTTGGGACAAAAAATCTGAAAATATTATGGCTTTTGTTATATATAATTTATATAGAGAGGGATGGGGAGAGGTTAGAAGGGTGCAAGTACTTCTCAGTACTTGTTAAGGAAATCAACTTGTAGCATTCATAGCTGCAAAGCCTGTCATGGATGAAGAATGGCTTATTATGTAAAATAATAATTAATGTAGTGTTATTATCATTAATTAGCAACACTTACTGTATTCTTAACATGTACTGGAAACTATTCTAAGTACTTTACATTTATTATCTCTTAATCTTCAAGAAACTCTGAGGTACTTACTCTCATTATTCTCATTTTAAAGATTAGGATTTGAGGCACAGAGCTATTAAGTAATTTACCCAAAGTCACTCAGCTAGCCAGGAGCAGAGCTCACATACAAATTCAGGCAGTCAAACTTCAGAGCTCCCTTTCTTAATCATTGCTCTTTAGCAATTAACAAAAAATATATACACATACACAGCCCAACCAAATGCGAGTACCTACATTACAGCTCCGAATTTAACCATCCACATTGCATTACCAGAGTATGAAAGAGCCTCAGAATTGTTGCGAATGGTTATATGCCTTTTTCTGTTTCTTCTTCAGTTGTATTTATTCTGATCATCCATTTTCCAATCTACATTAATTACTTCAGCATTAAATCCTTGGCTAGATAGACATTTTCTTTCCTGGGATCTCTGTTAATATTGGCAAATTAAAAGCCAACGTTATTTCTATAAATATGAGATCTCAGGGTAGATATCTTAGGTCAAATATGAGTTACAGGGGAAATATACTTTCAATGGACATATTAATTGGAAAACACAGAGTCACATACACAGATGTACATACATTCCTGTTTACGGCTCTTATGATCCAATCAAAGTGGCAACACTCACAGGCAAACAGAAGCTTTCATGGTTGTTGGAATGGAAAATCTCTCAAAAGTTCCAATTCTGTGTGTCTTTTATCCAGCATTCTAGCAGCTTGCCTAGCTGACAGTTATATTTCCTAGACCTAGATAATCCATTTTCTCAATCGGTGTTTGGCTAGGACCTGTGTATATTTCATCTTAGTGAGAAGAAGCCACTTTGAAATTGTAATTTGGACTTCCTTAAATATCCTCAGTCTTATTCCCATCAGATTCATTTTCTAGTAAACATATATAAATTCAGATTTGCCTATAATGTCCTTGTAAAACATTTATTCTTTTCTTTAGTTTTCTTTCCATCTTGAAATATTAGAATGGGTTCAGCATTCCATTAAGTACCAAATATATACTGCTAATTTTTTTCTGGCAATATTTAGGAATATAGTTATTCTTAATTTACTTTAAGAACTGACCAGTGTAGGACAGGATCTGGCACATTGTAGTATTCTTATTTATAAATATATAAATTATTTATAAATATATAAATTATAAATATATAATTATATTTACATATAATTATAAAACAAATTATAAATATTACTTTTGTACCCATAATGCCTTCATAACCTCATAATTCAAGGAGAGCTCTCATTTCCTGAAATAGATCCTGTAACTTCCTGTCTCAGCTATGCAAAACTTCCCTTTTTTTTACTTTGAGTTTTTAATTTTGCCTAAATCTTCAGAATTAAAGAACTTAAAACATAAGCTTTATTGTCACTTATTTTATAATTCCTTGTAGCATTTAGTATAATAACACAGTGTCTGGCACATAGTAGTGCTTCAATAATTTTGCCCTGGAATACAGTATCAGTGAAGGAAGGAATTACATATTATTCCATAAGAAATTACATATGGGCCTGAAAACCACATCAACTGTTGCCTTTTTTGTGTGTCATACTTGATACATTCCCAAATTCATCCCTCCCCAGTTTTTCTGGTCACTCACTGGAGTCACAATTCAAAGACTAATACAACCCTTTCACTTTTGTTCACTTACTTATTCAAAGGGCTAGCAGTGCAAAGCTCATTTAGAGTAAGATAACTTGTCTTGACGTTTAGAACATTCTAGTTTTGGTCCCAGTTTACCAACTACTTTAGAGAATTTGTTTAACCTCTTAGAGTCTTGGTTTCCTCATCTATTCAATCTATTCAATTGGAAGAATAGTGTAATCTATTTTTGAGATATCTAATGAAATAAGTTAAAGTTTTAAAATTTGTAAGGTGCTAGGAAAATGTATAATCATTATGGGAAAAAGCTGAAACAAAAGCTCAACATTTTGCCTGGATCTTTCCTAAATCACCTTGCTTTCCAGCTGTGTTTTTTTATTTGTTTGTTTTTGCTTTTAGAACTAATAATCCAAATTTCTAACAGCCATATATGACAGTAGTAAGTGGCTAGCACAGTAGTGGCTAGCATACCATTTAATGGGCATTGGTTTAGGTACTTACCTTTAATTCTTACAATTATGTGAGGTAAATACTATTACTATCTACATAAAAGAGAGGGGGAAACTGAAGCTTAGAAAGGCTCAGTAACTCCAAAGACGAATAAACATTACGTGTGGGAATCCATATTCAAAGCTAGGAATGACTGACCCTGAAGTTCATTTGATTAACCACTTTGCTACCACGCCCCCTTCCTTCCCCTCTAAATGCACATCTTTCTTTACTCCTTTCTCTGCATCTGCCAATATGAAAGTGCCAGGTGTGAAAGCTTCTGAGACCTCTTCATCTGAGAAATTGAGAAGTCAGAGAGAAATGAAAATTAGGCCACAAATTCAATGTAAAACAGAGGTCAGACTTGAGAGGCCTTATCTACTGAATAGCAGCAGCAGTTTAAATAGCTTGAAAGTCCCTTCTCACACAGAATAATCTCTGCAAATTCAATTCAGTTACATCAATATGATTATGAACTATGTAATGGCTTATGGAAATTTAAATTTAGGAGCAAACAGATTGATTTGTGCTTTGCTGACCAGAGCCTATTCAGTAGAGATGGGCACAAATTTTATGTTTATGTAAATCACCTCAAATGCAGTTCTTTCTTCTAAATTATATGAAACTGGCATTTGCCCATGTGCATTATTTCGTGGGCAGCAGGAACCTTGTCTGGCATCGAAAAGCTCAATGTAAATCCAAATGTGGATGTGAGGAAAAGTATCAGGGATAGAAGCAGTTTTCATTGTCAATATCAGAAATGGACAAATGTATTGAGGTTTGATGTCCATTTAGTGTGATTTAGTAGAAAAGTCTGGAATTAGAAAGAGCAGGGTTCTCATTTGATAAGGATGATTTTTGCCCTCCATGAAGCTGGCCTCTCTTACTTCCTGTGTCTATATCTTTTTCATTCTTTCAGCAGACATTTACTGAGAACTTCCTACATGTCAGTCACCTGGATAAGACTCTGGAGATGAACTATATAGAATTCCTTCCTAGCATAGTTCCCAGTCTAGACAGGATAATATAAACCTAAGTAAGAATCATAAGCTCTGCAATACTGGAGTAAGATGGTGTGGAGGTGCAGGGAGAGGAACCATTAGAAAGAGTTATCAGGTCTTCCCTGGGCGCGGTGGTTGAGAGTGGTTGGCGCAGCCTGCCGATGCAGGGGACACGGGTTAGTGCCCCGGTCCAGAAAGATCCCACATGCTGCGGAGCGGCTGGGCCCGTGAGCCATGGCCGCTGAGCCTGCACGTCCGGAGCCTGTGCTCCCCAACAGGAGAGGCCACAACAGTGCGAGGCCCTCATACCAAAAAAAAAAAAGAGTTACCAATTTTATTTCAATAGGATAGGCTTCCAAGGAAAGATAATGCTTGAGAAATACATCTTTATAGATGGTAAATAAAGATAATTATATGAATTTAGCAGGGCCATTATTAGGAATAAATACAACAATATATGGGAGGACTGGTCCTCGTGGTCTACATCTAAATGATAGTTTTTTATATTACTGCACAAGTGAAAACCAGGAATTAGCTCATACTTTTCAAAACCTCTTCTTCTGCTGTGTTTAAACAAACAAATGTGTTAATATCAGAGTCAGTCTTATTTTGTGCCCATAACTAATTCTCACCAGCCTGGAACTCCCAAAAAAGGCACGGGAGCATTCAGGACACTATATCCCAATCCAAAATGTGCTTTCTATCTCTAGCAACATACAAACAGTTGAGCCAGTCATTTCTACCTGCCACACACACAAAAAAGCAAGTACTGGAGTTAGATCAGGGCACAAGACATTGCCCATATACTCTTGGATCAATTATACTCACCCTCCTCTCCCCCTGCCCCCTAATCTCCCCAAGCCCCAATCCACAGGCTCTTGCCTCTGTGCTCAGTTTGAGTTTTGTTTTTGTCTCTTTGTTTTGCATAATATCTGAATCATTGCATCTAAAGCCATTTGCTCTGAACTCCACAGAACATAAAGGATTTACCAGACATATTTTCAATTTAAATGAGTCTGAATATTACTAAAGCTTGAGAGAAATAGCTTCCAGACTGTGCTTCTGACTTTAGATGTTGTCTTCCCACCCATTTCCCAGGGATGTACGCACTTCAATCTTTTAAGACTATAATTAATACAAAAAAAAAAAAGGAAAAACAATCATAAATGTAGAACTTGATGAATTCTCACAAAATGAACATATCCATGTAAACTTTATACACATCAAAAATAGAATGTTGAAAGCACCTCAAGAGCACCTTGCCCTCCTTTTCAAAAGTAATCACTATTCTAATATCTAACACCACAGATAAATTGTGCTGGTATTTAAATTTATAAAAATGAGATTATATAACATATATACTCTCATTTCTGGTCTCTCATACTCAATATTATGAGATTCACCCCTTTTGTTAAATTAGGCAGTTTATTCATTCTCATTACTGCACATCACTGCATTGTAAGAATGCACCAATGTTTTATTTATGAGTTCTACTGTTAGTAGATACGTTAGTTCCAGATTTTGTCTGTTACAAATAATGCCACCATGAATATTTTGTACATATATTTGGTGCACATATGTGCACTATTGGAAATGTACCTAGAATTTGAATTGGTGGACTCTTGGATAGACATATGTTCACCTTAAGTAAATACAGACAAATAGTGTTCCAAAATGGTTCTACAATTTTACATACAAAGAGTGGATCAGAGCTTCAGTTGTTCCTTATTCTCAGCTACATGATACTTTTGGTCTTTTTAATATTAGTCATTCTGATGAGTGTACAGTAGCATTGATTTATGGTTTTAATTTGCATTTTCCTTATCACTAATGAAAACGAGTCATTTTTCATAAATTGCTATTGGGATATCCTCATTTGTGATGTTCCTGTTCAACTCACTGGCTCATTTTTCAAACGAGGTTGAATGTTGTGATAGGCAGAAATAAGGGACCCCAAAATGTCCACACCTTAAGCTCCAGAACTTGTAAATATGTTAACTTACATGGAAAAAATAGCTTTATAGATGTGCATATGGTGAAAGACCTTGAGATGGGAAAATAATCCCGGTTATCTAGGTGGGTCCAGTTTAAGTTCTCACGTGAAATCTTAAAAGTGGAAGTGGAAGGCAGATAAGTAAGGTCAGAGTGATGACAGTGTGAGAATGATTTGACACACCCTGTTGCCACTTCTGAGATGTACACCTAAAAGAACTGGAGAGATCCCTCTAGGAGCTGAGAGTAGTGTCCAGTTGACAGCAATGATATGGAGACCTCAGCCCTATAACTGCACAGAACTGAATTCCAAATGTGAACGAACAAGGAAATGGATTGGTCACCTAGGGCCCGTGGAAAGGAACACAACACTGCCAACACTTTGATTTTAGCCCCCTCAGAGCTATAACAGATTTCTGACCTGCAGTACTGGAGGATATTATGTTAATATTGTTTTAAGCCCTTAAGTTTGTCGTAAGTTTTTAGGCTCATGAAAGAAAATTAATACAGCTGTCTTCTTCTTATTGATTTGCATACCTTTTTATATATTTTGAATACAAATTAAACATTGCAAAGAACATGTCCCAATCTGTATTTTTTCCTTTACTTTTCTTAGTGGAATATTTTGATAAAAAGTTCTTAATTCTAATATAGTTCAATTTATCAATCTTTCCTATATAGTTCATTAATTGTGTGTCTTTTATGACATTTATCTGGCTACCCCAAGCTAATTAAGATCTTCTCTCAATCCACTTAGATATATTTTTGCATATGGCATGACACGAGTCCAGTTTCATTTATTTTCATATGGATATCCAAATGGGCACTTCACCAGTTATTTAAAAGATTACTTCCCCCACCCCACTCTCTTCCAGTTCACCTTTGTCATATATCAAATATTTCTATATATGTGTCTCTTTTTGAACTCTTTTTAATTTTTTCTTTCCTTGTGCCATTCCTATACAGTTTAAATCAACAGTACTTTTTAAAGTCTTGATAATAAAGTTCACCCAAATTTGTTCATTTCCAAGACTATGTGGGTATATTTTCTTTGGCCCTCTGCATTTTCATATACATGTTAGAATTATCCTCTATACCCCTACACACACACACACACACAGACTCCTGCTGGAATTTTAACTAGGATTTCAACAAATACATAAATAAATTTGGACAGATTGGCATTTTTATGGTATTACCTGCCAATCCATCAACATGGAATACCATTCCTTTTAGGTCTTTGTTTTCTTTCAATTATATGATGTAGTTCTCTATGAAACTATTTTACACATCATTCACTAGATTTATTACTGTACGTATGATATATTATATTATTAAAACTTGTATCTTTACATTTTATTTTCTAATTGTTCATTGCATACAGAAATTGAATGATATTTTATAAGAACTTTGTAGATAGAAATCTTTCTAAATCACTTAGATGTCTACAAACTATATTGTATTTTCTACATATACAATAGTGGCATTTTTGATTGATAGGAATTTTATTTATTTCTCCCTTTGCAATTATTTTGCCTTTTAGTTATTTTTTTATCTTACTTCTGGATAGAATATCCTGTATCGTATTGAATAGAAATGGCAATAGTGGGCTTCCGCGCCTTATTACTGACTCAAAGGAGAAATGTCAGTATTTTATTATTAAGTGTGACATTTACTGTTATATTTTTTTCTATAGATACCTGATATAACAATAAGAAAGTTTCTGCTTATTTCTAGTTTCCTAATAATTTCTATTATGACTGTGAGTTAAATTTTACCAACTGCTTTTCCTCTATCTATTGAGGTACACTAATCATAGCCTTTTCTCCTTTATTCTGGTAATGTGGTAAACTGCATTGATTGACTTTCATAAACTAATGTTGTATTCCTGGGAAAAGAACAAACTTTGTCATAATTTGGGGGCATTATTCTTTTACTTATTGATGAATTTGGCTAATACTAATATATTTAGAATTTTTGTATATATGTTAATGGCTAGATTAGGCAACTAATAACACAGCTTTGAAATACATGAAAAACACCTGACAGAATTGCAAGGAGAAACAATATGATCTCAATAGATGCAGAAAAAGTATTTGCAAAATCAGTCATCCACCCCTGATAAAACCTCATTGAACTATGAATAGAACGGAGCTTCCTTAACTTTATAAAAGGAATCTATAAAAAAATCTATAGTCAAAGATTGAGTTAACCCCCTCCCCAAAGTCAATGATGTTTGTCCTCACCACTTTTATTCATTCAACTTTGTACTAAAGGTTAGCCAATGCTAATATGCAAGGAAATAAATACAAATAGTATTCAGATTGCAAAGAAAGATGGCATAATCATCTGTGTAGAAAAGCCTATGAAATTTACAGAAAAACCTTCTAATAGATTTTACAGAGTTGCAAGATACAAGAACAATATATAGCAATTATATTTCTGTATACTAGCAGCAAACAATCAAAATTACAATTTAAAAACAATGCCAGCTATAATATCACATTATGAAATATTTTGGGATAATTCTATCAAAAGATATACAAAATATATAAGACTCTGTACTCTGTGTGGTAATGTGTCTTATCTGTTCTCTATTAAGCATTGGAAAAGATTTGTTATGAGCTTACTTTTCCACATCAGTAAACATGGAGTGAATTTTTCACACTCTCAGTGATAATGTAAAGATTGAGGGATTGTTTGTGAGAGTCAATAGCATGATACCACAGAGAAGGAATTCAATAAATGACAATTGTTATTTGAGACTTAGTCTCAAACTTAATTTCACTTAAATTTTCTCCAAAGAAATTATTTTAATGGAGAAACAATTTATAGAGGAGTGTTCAGGGTTTAGAGAGCCTAATTGTGAAAAGGGGTATGATGTTGAATGGGCAAGGGAAGGAAGCAGTGTTTCTGGAGCTCAGTGAATGCTGAGCAGTAGTTGGCCAACAAGAGCAGCAGTCATGGAGTGACTTAGCCACTGCTTGCCACAATTGTGGAGATGATTCGGGCAAGGAATGGGGGAAGAAATGCTGTGACTTCTGTTTTCTCTTACCCTGTGCTGACCTGCTGATAAGTCCCACTGAGTGAACCCAATCAGAAGCCAGAGACAGGGAGATATGGGTGACACACTTCTAGAGGTCAGCTCCTCCACACACACAGCAGAGAAGACAAGGACAGAGAGGACAGAGAATGAATCTAGGGGTATTGAGTGGAGATTAATCTGTATCATTCCTTTCTTCTCTTTCCAGAAAATATATATTTTAAAAAGAAATATTAACGGTGCCAAAGGTTTTCATCTGCATTTGTCTTTAAGCCACCTGGCCGTGTGGAAGTCCAATACCCTTCAATAATTTGGCCATGACTGTTAAACAAGAGAGGCTGCGACCTGACTTAATGATACTAGTAGTAAGTTATCATCTAAATGGGTACTCATTTTTCAACATTTGACACAAAGTAATTAAAATACAATGGAGTAACAGGATCTGTCCTAATTTTCTCATTTATTGTGGAGTATTATGAGACAAAAGCAAGTATATCACAGTAACTCATCAATACAGGCAAGTGGTTTAATAGAAAAATTCCTGATGAATAAAACATAACCCATTTTGCATGATGGTACCTGATTGGAACATGTGGCTGAACCGACCAAACAGTGATCCAAATAACTTTCCTACATGTGCCCCTTCAAATGGGTGCTTTTGCACATACAGGGTTCCTCTACTTAAAGCACTGTTTGCTCCCATTATTGCCTATTAAAACCTTTCCCATCCATCCATCCATCCTTCACAGGCTGGCTCAAATGAGACCTAGGTGTAGACATTTCTGATTTCCCACCAAATGACACCTTGTCCCTTAGGGGTGCCCTTTATACTGTTCCTCTTTTACATCCTTTTCCATCTTATCAGTAACCCCATCCTATCCACCATACTTCTTTATTTCATATATTCTTTCATATTCCTTCCCACAGTCAATACTTTAAATCTGCCCACACAATCTCTACCCTGGACTCTGCAATATCAGACAGTCCTCAACTTAACATGATTTGACTTATGATTTTTCGATTTTATAATGGTGTGAAAACAATACGCATTCAGTAGAAACCATAGTTTGAATTTTGACCTTTTTCCGGACTAGCGATATGCAGTGCGATGCTCTCTCAGGAGGCTGGGCCACAGTAGCAGCCGCAGCTCCCAGTCAGCCACACAATCACGCCAGTAAACAGCAGATACACCTATAACCATTCTGTACCCATATTATGATTCTGTTTTTCACTTTCAGTACAGTAGTCAATAAATTACATGACATATGCAACCCTTTCTTATAACATAGGCTTTGTGTTAGATAATTTTGCCCAACTGCAGGTTATTGTGTTCTGAGCATGTTTACTGCAGGCCAGGCTAAGTTATGATATTTGGCTAGTTAGGTATATTAAATGAATTTTCGACTTAACTATGTTTTCAACTTGTGGTGGGTTTATTAGGACATGACCCCATCTTAAGTTGAGGAAGATCTGTGTTCCTAACTGGTCCTGCTCTCCTCATTCACACCTATTTTCAACAGCAGACTGACTCTCCTAAAAAAAAACAACAATAAAACAAAATCCAAAATTTCCCTACTGCAAATCCTTTATTTATTTCTCATTGTCATAAAGGCCTATTTCATTAGAAAGAGATTCAAAGCCTTTCAAGAGTCATCCCTAACTTCCCAGCCTTATCGCCCGCCGCTTCCCAGAAGCTCTTGAGCTCCACTACTGAAGCTACAGTATTTAGTTTCCTCAGTTGGTCAGGTTGTCTCATAGCCCGAGGCCTTTGCCTACGGTGTCTTCCTGACCTGGAAATCTCCACCCACAACCACTCTAACACCTGGCTTTTTATCTTCCCCAATCCCTTTGCATTCTTCTAACTCAGTTCAAATGTTATCTGCTCCATGAATCTTCTTAAATATTTCTTTTCCTCCTCCACATTTTCCAGATCTATGTATACCTTCAGAATTTCCCATTCTAAATTGCAGAAAGCTGCTAGACATTGAGATCGTCCAAGGTCAGAATTGTTTTCTACTCTTTGTAGCTGCAGCGTTTATCACATTGCCTGGCATATACAGATGTTCAAAAATGCTTACTGGGGAAAAAAAATGAAATAAAATTCTAACTGAATTTTTATTTGCCCTGTTAAGTTTGTGATTTACAGTGTTAATTCTCTAAAAATGATATTATTTGGTTATATAAGCATATCTTCAATTTGGCTTAATTCACTGTTATAATCTGCTATAAGCATTAAAAAAAATTAAGATTGTAAAAATTATTCTGGTCAGTCAGTATATCTCTATAACAAATATTCTACTTTTATAACAAAACAATGCCTTTATTAGTGATATTGTCTCTTGCTAAATCATCAAATCATTTATTTTGGCTCATCAGTTTAGTCTAAAAACCAGTATGTCATGGCAGTAGGGAGAGCCTAAGTTGCCTCAGAGTTACTCATGCAAATGATATTTATTGGTTGGTTCTTGACCTCCTGTGTGCCCACAGCGCTCCTAGTTAAATTAGGATATAATATTAAATAAGGCAGACAAAGCTCGCAGCCTCAAGGGTACAGATGAGGAAATAGATAATATTATAAGGAAACAATAATAATAATTTCAGATTGCAGTATGTTTATGGATAAATACTAAATTAAGGTGAAATTATAGAAAATAACAGGCAGGACTACTTTAGGGGCTTATCAAAATAGTTAGTGAATGTATTCAACTAACACTAAAAAAGGACTAATGATTGTCCTGAAATTAAGGTGCATTCAGTTGAACTATTTTCTTGTTAAACTCGCATTGCCTTGTACAATGTCCTAAAATGATTAAATCAATTTTAAGATGGAATTCAAAGTGGAATTTCTTGATTCATTCAAAACATTTTAACATTTACTAAGTAATTTAGGCATGGTTCTCCCCTCACGGAACTTAACTACTGGAAGAGATAAGATAAAAATAATTGCATAAATAATCATTATTTGCAATTGAAACTTTATTATACACCTATGTTTAAAATTGATGAGATCTTTATTACTATCTCTGATTTGAGAATTATAAATAAACCTAATGGTCTAAATCACAGCCATATGGTAGATAAAAATAGTGCTGTATCTGTTAAAATAGTATGTATCTGATAATATAGAATGTATCTATATGTAGACGCTATACCACATGCTGACTCGTTTGTTTTCACAATAGTGCCCTGTGTTTGGCAGTTATTCAAACAACTTTTCTTTAAAGGAACCATTACTCAGAGAGTGTAAGCAACCTGCCGGCCCTGGATCACAGCTGCATAGCAGAGGCAGGATTCAAACTCAGCTGTTTAATTCAAGACCCTTCTTATTCACCTAATATGTTCTACTGCAAATAATAAAAAAAGAAACAATTTTTTAAAAGCCATAATGTATTTGTTTGAATAAAAGAAACATTTGGAATTCAAAATTTTCATTTTAGTTTCATCTAGCTTCCACTGAGAGATTCAAATATAATAGAATTTACAATTCCTTATATATTAAAAAAACCCTACAAGCTAAACATGATTTAGATATAACCTAAACTGTTCCTATCACAATCAAGAAAAGTAGATATTATTGTCATCATCCCCATTTAATTGTAAGGGAAACAAACAAGAGAAAATGAAATGACTTTCCCAGGATCACACAGCCAGTATATGACACAAGCATCTAGACTCTAAAGGCACTCTTCTTTCTCCAATATGTTCTATCATAGTTCCTTTTTTTATTGTAATATATAAATGTCTATTCTTTTCAATTCATATTTTCAGCAAAAAACATTTTAAAAAACACACTTTTCAGCTATATAGTTAGGTATAAAATACTTTTTGCTTTATCTTTCTACTGGAAAGCAAAAGATCTTCAAGCTCATATGACAGTTGTTAGCCTTAAAATATGAAATGACTTCCAAATTATCCAGCCAAATGAGTTCAGCAACAAACGCCCTGATGGTCATAACATTAATATAATCATAAAAGTACCATTACATTAATTAGAACTTTGTAAACGCTGTAATTAAGATATTCCGTGACAGCTGTCTTTCCTGTCCCTGAGCGTTCCCAAGAACTCTCCCAACACCACTTATTTCTGAACCATCATCTGCCTAGAGTTGGGAGAAGCCATCTGTTAGTATATTTGAAATGTTAAGTGACAAAGGGGTTTCAAACCATTATATCCCTTAGAATCCTTTTGGGGGGAGAAAAAAAAGAAGAACCACTCAGCAAGCATTTCTAAGTGAATTTTAGCTAGACCTGGAAGGGAGGCTAACTGAATCTATTTATTTTTAATCTTGCATCAGGATTAAATAATAGAAACAGTCTGGAGTTCTGAGTCAGGTAGATCTGACCTGATTGCTAAGGCAAGTTACTTAAACACTCTGAGCCTCAGTTTCCTCATATTTATGATGGGGAAACATCACAAATGAGGGCAGTCATGCCTATTTTTTTATTACTGTTGAGAAAATAAAAGGACAAATGTCATGTCTAGTGTCTTATAAAATTGTCACTGAAGGCTAATTTTATTTCAAAATATCATTAGAATGACTTTAACGATGATACACTGCTAGTCTTTTTCCAGCTATTTTATGCAGTTTTGGAAAATGTGATTATTTTAGTCCTGAAACTATTTCTCAGGTCAGTTATATTTATTTGTATTAAATCTAAGAGGTAGCATAGTCTTAAAATGTGATTAAGAAGAATTCAATTTCTGCTATAATCCATTACTCATTTGATTTTAAGCAAATCACTTCACTGGACCTCTGTGTAGAAAATGATGGAAAAATTAGGGATAACATATATTTTTACTGTTAAGAAAATAAATTAGGAATAATAATAGATGACATTTTTCCCTTTTTAAATCTCATTCTTGATAGTGTTTTTATTATTATTCTCATTATTATGAGTTTCAACAGGTCAGCACTGCCCACACCAGGTTAACTTCGTTGTATACTTTAATCTTCTCAGCAGTTCTATGGAGTGAGTACTGTCATTTTTGGAAACAAGGAGACTGAGTCTGATGTTAAGCAACGTGCTCAAAATGTCATACAGTTAGTTAACGACAGAACCTAGACAATATTCCAAAACTAACTCACACCAAAGTGCATGCTTTTCATCTTTTCTGCTAGTGATTGGCAATTTGCAAAACACTACCTAAGTGGAAAATATTAGTTTTACAGGATAAGAAACCAATGATCTGATTGGTACTTTTTCTCTGCCTGGTACAGAAAGGCATTTCTCACTGTTAGGAAAAAATAGTAAAAATTTAAGTAAGACTTACTACATGTTTTACAGAAAATTACTCTACCTTCCCGATGCAATGAGGTAGTTATTGTGATTTGCCTCATTTTTATAGAAGAGAAAACTGAGGCAGAAAGTTTGAGTATCTTGTCCAAGGTCACACTATTAAGTAGGAAAGTAAGATTCAGATTCAAGTGGTCTGAATTGCTCCATTATGTTGCCTTAAGAATCATAGAGAAGGACGTGGCTTATTTGTCCTTCTTTGAAATACTAGAAGTTGCTTTAATAAAATAAGAGCCTACTATGTGCCAGTCTCTTTACACATACAATTTCCAGTGATCACTATCCTGAAATTTGAATTATTTCTCTTTCTCTTTCCCTCTTACCTCCTCCTTCCTCCTCTTTCTCACTTTCTCCTTTTTCTCTCCCTCTTTTTCCTTCTCCTTGTCCTCCTTCTTATATGAGACAAAGTAACTGAGTCTCAGAGATGTTCCATCATTTGACCAAGACATCAGAGCTAATAAATAGCAGAAGTGTTATATGAACCTATTTTAACACAGTCTGATTGGTTCGAAAGTCTGAGTTCTTTCTACTACATCACACTGCATATAATTCAGAGATTTCCTAGATTTTTAAAGTACCTAGAAAAAAAATGGCCATTTCTCAAAACTGTGACTGATTAAGCTCTAACTGACAAAAGGATGAATGTTTTGTGATAAGACTTAGGTAATAAAGACTGTTGAAATCTACATCTAGGAGGATTTAAAAAAAAACTTATCTCTGCTTCCTCTTTTGTACAAGAGAGCATAAGAGATTGGAACTATAGGATATAAATATAGATTTGATATCAAAGGATTCTTGCCAAGCATCTCTATTAAGGATCTTAAGGGAATAGGCTCTATAGTTTAAGGTGGACTAATTATATGAGTTTAGGCATTACTGAGAGCTATGTCTCATCTGTGTGTCTGCAACTTAGCCATGAGGACAAAGGCCATAGTCAATTAACTTGTGTACATTTCAATTGCTATTATCTCTGAAACATATGGTACAGCATTCTGCTTGAGGGAAAACAACTTTAGATAAGTCTTGTCAACACTATTTACATTATTTTTGAAGGGTAATCTACTTATTCATAATAATCATAAAGGAAGACAATTATAATTGAAAAAGCAACAAAGATAGCAATGAAAGTCTAAATTTTTACTGTCTACATATTCATAGAAGAGTTATCTTCCAGAACTAACTTTCAAAGAGATAACTGATTGTTAAATCTTTTCCACACCTCTGCCCTCAATTTAGTAGAGAAATCTCAGATTGAGAGTTAATGCTAGAGGCATCACACTAGAGGTTATTGTTAATTATTTCTTTCAACTCACACTACTTGACAACTTAAAGCTCTTCCATATAGAAGGCATTAAACTTGTGCTAGAAGCCCTATGTCTTAACCTATCATTCATCTTTATACTTGAGAATGGGATGTGATCAAGACAAACATGGGGGCAAGGGCAACTTAAAAGGTTCATGATTTGCCAAATCTAGATCTATAGGGGTATCTACTTGGGACTGTACGTATTTACTTGCTCTTGAGTTACATGTAACTAATGGGGAAAAAAAGGAAATAAAGAGAAAGCAAATATCCCACAAGTGCAGATGAAAAACAAATCATTGAAAGTTATTTATTACAACAACTAGAACATGTACAAATTCATAAGCAAATAAAAGGCTGAATAAAAAAAAAGTCAGCAGCTTGAAGTGAAAGGTAAGATGAAGGGATTAAAAGGATGAATAGGAAATTTTTAAAAGTCAAATTCAAATATCAAAATGAAAATCTGCATTAAAGGTAGTAAATATCAAAGGTAATTGGGTTGGAAATTAAATCAAAATGTGGAGGACAGATTTAATCAGTTTCTGAGTTTATTATAAATATTAAGAGTATGAAAATAAAAAGAACAATGTAGCTGTCCAGTTTTCCCAGCACCACTTATTGAAGAGACTGTCCTTCCTCCATTGTATATTCTTACCTCCTTTATTATAGTTTACGTGACCATAGGTGTGTGGGTTTATCTCTGGACTTTCTATCCTATTCCTTTGATCTATATTTCTGTTTTTGTGCCAGTACCATACTGTTTTGATTAGAACACTCCCTAACACCATACACAAAAATAAACTCAAAATGGATTAAAGGCCTAAATGTAAGGCCAGATTGAATTACAGAAATTAGACTTCTTAAGTCAGAGAAAATCAAATATCATATGATATCACTTATATGTGGAATCTAAAAAAATGGTACAAATGAACTTATTTACAAAACAGAAATAGTCACAGATGTAGAAAACAAACTTATGGTTACTGGGGGTAAAGGGGGGGATAAATTGGAAGATTGGGATTGACATATACACACTACTATATATAAAATAGATAACTAATAAGGACCTGCTGTATAGCACAGGGAACTCTACTCAATACTATGTAACAGCCTATATGGGAAAAGAATCTAAAAAAGAGTGGATATATGTATATGTATAACTGATTCCCTTTGCTCTACAGCAGAAACTAACACAACACTGTAAATCAACTATGCTCCAATAAAAATTTTTTAAAAAGAACAATGAAAAATTTGAAAATGAAAATCCAACATAAGATTTATTATTTTTTCTCAAGTAGAAACCAGAATAATTATAACAGAAACAAAAGTTAAAAACATAATAAAATAAAACTTGTCTTAACAAAGATCCATGCACATAAAATGAAAGGGCTCTCCAAAATCCAGATAAATCTAATTGCTCTTTTTATTAAATACAGACATAGGTGGCGGCTATATTGGCCAAATTCAAGAGAGTATAAATACCTCAGGACTATATTGGAACAATCTCTAATCTAAAATGAGTGAATGTAGGAAAAGGAAGAGAAAAGGTATGATCCAGAAAATTAGACCACTGCTCATTTCTAACCAGAGTCGTAATGATAATTATTCGTTTAGCTTAAAAAAAATACCTATCCTGAATACACTCCACAGAGATTCTGAGTCTGTCAATCAGGTATCATCTGGGCAAGTGCCCGCTCACTACAGGTGATTTTTTCATACACACCCCTGGTTGGGGACTGACAATTGAGAATATGACAATAATATCATAATTGGAGGCCTCTTATGTATTAGGTGTTGTATATTAATTATCACTTTAAACCTTTACAGTTGCCTATTATATAGTAATCACTCTTATTTTATGGATGAGAGAGCTGATCCTCAGTGAAGTAAAAAATTTTAGATAGTATATCCAAAGACTTGAATTACTGAATGTACCCAATACCTGTTTTGATATATTTTCCCCCTCACTTCACAGATAAGAGGTTAAGCAATATCTCCCAGATCATCAAGTAGGTATTGGAGACAGTATGCAGAGATTTTTGATATTTAATTACATCTGTAGAGTCAAGACAGGATTTAAGCTGTAGTTCATCTAACTAAAGAACTTTACCCTTTTCAAGAAACTATGTAGGAAGTAAGAAGGAGATCTTGGGAAGTTTGGCCAAGCACAGATAGCCCAAAAGGCTGTGGTTAACATTGCCATATGACAAAGAATGAGGTTACGAACTGATTTTTTATGAGCTTCAGATTTCTTTTTGTGTTTATAGATAGAGGAACCATATATTGTCCCTTATTCCTCAAAATGCAAGTCACTTTTTATAATTTTCTCTCATTTATTTATTATCTCCTCAATGACCATCAGAGAAATAGATGTGGGAAATATTTTTTTAAGATTCTCTTTAGATTATAAAGTAACTATAAGGAATGACTTTATCAGTATACTTCAGTGAACTAATAAGTATTTTAATTCTGAAGTGGTTAGAATATGCCAGGAAGCTCTTCAAATATTTAAAAGATAATAGAAATAGTAGATAAAGGTACAGTATAGTATATTAGAAAAAGGTACTGGAGTTGGTTTCAGAAGACTAAGTCTTTGTCTCAAGAGTTACAAGCTGCCAAAATATAACTGAATCTCTGACCATTGGGGTCTTTATTTATAAAGTGGATTAATAAAAATCTACCGTACATCGTTGGTGTGCAATATGGAACCGTCCAATTGTTTCTCTCTTTCAATGGATTGTTCTGGGAATACCACTGAGTTTATTATAAATATTAAGAGTATGAAAATAAAAAGAACAATGTAGCTGTCCAGTTTTCCCAGCACCACTTATTGAAGAGACTGTCCTTCCTCCATTGTATATTCTTACCTCCTTTATTATAGTTTACGTGACCATAGGTGTGTGGGTTTATCTCTGGACTTTCTATCCTATTCCTTTGATCTATATTTCTGTTTTTGTGCCAGTACCATACTGTTTTGATTAGAACACTCCCTAACACCATACACAAAAATAAACTCAAAATGGATTAAAGGCCTAAATGTAAGGCCAGATTGAATTACAGAAATTAGACTTCTTAAGTCAGAGAAAATCAAATATCATATGATATCACTTATATGTGGAATCTAAAAAAATGGTACAAATGAACTTATTTACAAAACAGAAATAGTCACAGATGTAGAAAACAAACTTATGGTTACTGGGGGTAAAGGGGGGGATAAATTGGAAGATTGGGATTGACATATACACACTACTATATATAAAATAGATAACTAATAAGGACCTGCTGTATAGCACAGGGAACTCTACTCAATACTATGTAACAGCCTATATGGGAAAAGAATCTAAAAAAGAGTGGATATATGTATATGTATAACTGATTCCCTTTGCTCTACAGCAGAAACTAACACAACACTGTAAATCAACTATGCTCCAATAAAAATTTTTTAAAAAGAACAATGAAAAATTTGAAAATGAAAATCCAACATAAGATTTATTATTTTTTCTCAAGTAGAAACCAGAATAATTATAACAGAAACAAAAGTTAAAAACATAATAAAATAAAACTTGTCTTAACAAAGATCCATGCACATAAAATGAAAGGGCTCTCCAAAATCCAGATAAATCTAATTGCTCTTTTTATTAAATACAGACATAGGTGGCGGCTATATTGGCCAAATTCAAGAGAGTATAAATACCTCAGGACTATATTGGAACAATCTCTAATCTAAAATGAGTGAATGTAGGAAAAGGAAGAGAAAAGGTATGATCCAGAAAATTAGACCACTGCTCATTTCTAACCAGAGTCGTAATGATAATTATTCGTTTAGCTTAAAAAAAATACCTATCCTGAATACACTCCACAGAGATTCTGAGTCTGTCAATCAGGTATCATCTGGGCAAGTGCCCGCTCACTACAGGTGATTTTTTCATACACACCCCTGGTTGGGGACTGACAATTGAGAATATGACAATAATATCACAATTGGAGGCCTCTTATGTATTAGGTGTTGTATATTAATTATCACTTTAAACCTTTACAGTTGCCTATTATATAGTAATCACTCTTATTTTATGGATGAGAGAGCTGATCCTCAGTGAAGTAAAAAATTTTAGATAGTATATCCAAAGACTTGAATTACTGAATGTACCCAATACCTGTTTTGATATATTTTCCCCCTCACTTCACAGATAAGAGGTTAAGCAATATCTCCCAGATCATCAAGTAGGTATTGGAGACAGTATGCAGAGATTTTTGATATTTAATTACATCTGTAGAGTCAAGACAGGATTTAAGCTGTAGTTCATCTAACTAAAGAACTTTACCCTTTTCAAGAAACTATGTAGGAAGTAAGAAGGAGATCTTGGGAAGTTTGGCCAAGCACAGATAGCCCAAAAGGCTGTGGTTAACATTGCCATATGACAAAGAATGAGGTTACGAACTGATTTTTTATGAGCTTCAGATTTCTTTTTGTGTTTATAGATAGAGGAACCATATATTGTCCCTTATTCCTCAAAATGCAAGTCACTTTTTATAATTTTCTCTCATTTATTTATTATCTCCTCAATGACCATCAGAGAAATAGATGTGGGAAATATTTTTTTAAGATTCTCTTTAGATTATAAAGTAACTATAAGGAATGACTTTATCAGTATACTTCAGTGAACTAATAAGTATTTTAATTCTGAAGTGGTTAGAATATGCCAGGAAGCTCTTCAAATATTTAAAAGATAATAGAAATAGTAGATAAAGGTACAGTATAGTATATTAGAAAAAGGTACTGGAGTTGGTTTCAGAAGACTAAGTCTTTGTCTCAAGAGTTACAAGCTGCCAAAATATAACTGAATCTCTGACCATTGGGGTCTTTATTTATAAAGTGGATTAATAAAAATCTACCGTACATCGTTGGTGTGCAATATGGAACCGTCCAATTGTTTCTCTCTTTCAATGGATTGTTCTGGGAATACCCAGAATGTGATATAATTAACTGACTTCATTCGCTATTCATTTATTCAGTTCAATTTGCATTCATTATGTCTCTCCTGTCATAAAGGGGATCTCCCATTATGTACAATATGTTCGGCTAAACAATTTAAGCTTTCAAAAGTGTTCCTCATAGTAGACTAATGTTAAGGTCTACTTAACATTGAGCCCAGTTCTACCCTGGACATCATAGGATGTATTTCTCTGGAAACAAGAGAAGAAAGTTCATTTCCACCATTCCTACCAGAGTTGAAAGAATTTCAGGCTTTGCTACAGATAAAGGATCCTGAATATCCAGACAATAACCTCACTCTTCAGAAAGGACTAGTATCTAGAAAAGTGAATTAACTTGCCCAAAGTCACGGACATATAGGTAGGTCATATCTCCTCTCTTTTAGACTGGTGCTCATGTGTTTATCCATGCCCCAAGAGTTGAACTCAATCAGTAAAAAATGACAAGCCATGATGCAACTTGTTTGAAAGTCCTGCTCTACTTGGGTTTCACAATTGATTTGAGAGTTTCTGAGTTACTCAAGTGCAAAAAATGCAAACTTCTTGAATAAATTCTGGAATATTTCTGAGATCCCTCAAACTCACATGCTTGTAAACCATTATAGGCTTACCCTAATCCTTAACACATCCTTTAACACTCCTCCCAAGAACTTAAGGAATTACGTCAATCAATGCAATTGCATTTATAATTCAGATATCTTAAGTGTAAATTATATTTGCCCTTGCTGCCGCCAATCATTGCTCAATTTTTAATAACTCATTGGACATTGATCAATTTCAATGTCATCCACCTTGAATAATCAGTCAGGTGTCATCAGATCTCTGAATTCTATAAACAAAAACAGCTTATGTTTCAGCATGTAAAATGTGGCTGAAAAGAAGGACAAATGATTCTATGCCTCAAAACATCCAAACATGAATATTCCCAAACCGACGGACTAGTAATTTCAATACAAGGTGTTTTCTGCCTGAGATTTTGGGCTTTCAGTCACTAGACTCACTAAGAATTCAGGTATTTTTGGTGGAGTCAGCCAAAACCTCTGTAACCTCTGATTTCACTCCAATATCTTTATAATAACATCATTCTTCATCCATGCATCTCACCAATTGATGAAAAAAGTTCATATGAGATAGTGGATTTTTTACTAAAAAGACATAAGTAGTGGCTATGGCTAAAGGGAAGGCCAGAAAGTGCCTGTTTCATTTTCAGCAGCTATAAATGTATAATAATAACACTGGGCATCATTTTTTGATAATCTACAATGTAGTTTATCCACATGACATGTTGGTCAGAGCTACCAATTATGAAGCCACACAGCCCTAAGCTCTCATCCTGACTCTGCCACGTACTTGCAGTTCACATCTGGGTAAGTCACTTAACCATTCTAAATCTCTTTATCTTTAAAATGGGAATAATACCAAATTCATGAGATTGTTGTGAAGATTAAAATCATGTATGTAAGAAATGTTGCCCAGTCTCTGACAAATTATAAGAGCATAAAAATGCTAGATATTATTTTCTTAATTGTTCTTTATTTTTATTTGCAAATTGGCCTGAAGATTATCATCCTCATCCCCAGAGAGACTCATTTATTGTCTCCAGATCGCACAGCTAGTGAGTAGTCGAATCATGATTTGAAACCAGGCATCTCATTTTACAAGCTACAGTTTAGAGCTGTGAGACTACAGCCTATGCTCTTTCTGATTGTTTTTACCTACTTTCTATATTAAATTATTATATTGAAATGTCTTCTAACTTCAGCTCTACCCTTTAATTCAGTTTACAGAAAAATCCAGTCATATTGTAGGAACTTCCTATTTATTTTTTTAAAAACAACTTTGTGTTTTTGTCTATTGATATTGACACAAAAGCAATATGACATAAAATGTAACTTCTTCAAAAGATAAGCGTCAACTTGGAAAGATGATTAAGTCTGGATTGAGTCTGTTTTAATAATCAATGTATCATTTATCTGTCAAATAATGTTGGCACGAAGTAGACAATTAGATGTGTTTTGTTTAGATTTTGTAGGGTCCCTCGAATGATACTCTGCTTCTGTATCACTCTCCATGCCCCAAATCTTGAGACTTTCACTGAGCAAACATCATTTATTATTCATAAATAAACTGAATAAAGATACACTGTCTACCCTCAAGGAACTAACATTCTAGTGATAAAGAGTGGCAGCTAAATAAATAATTCCACAAATGCAGCAAGTCTTATGGTAACAAAGTGCACAGGGTAAATGAAAGGAGAAAAGAGAAAGACTCAAATCAGTCTTAGGTAGCAAGTTTATAAGAGGAAGGGAGTTACTAAGAAAGGATCCTAAGAACAGGTATTGGCTTTAAAAAGTAAAAAAAAAAAAAAGGGAAGGAAAACACTAAAGCTTCCCTCACCTGTATTGCCCTGTTAGCAAAAGAAATGCTTAAACATTTAGAATGGTTTACAAATGACTGAATGCCAAACAGTTCTGGACATTGAAAATAGCTGCAGTTCATTTAATGCCAGCACAATAACAGTGTAGTAATATTGTCCTTGTATATTTCAGCAGTTTAATCATTCTGCTCAATTTTCTTAACTTGATCTTTATTGGCGTAGGGCAGCTGGCTTAGCATGTGGTGGTAGGTGCTATTAATTTGTAAAATACATTACACAGCAACAGCTTAAAAGAATCAATAAAGTTATTGTATGTCCTGACCCATCATGTCCTTGTTTAGATTAGCAGTGTATATTTTTACATATATTACATATATTAGAGGAATATTGGGGAAATTAAAACCATCAGAATGAAGAGACAGTATGGATATGGATGAAAACAGCAGTTTAAAATCAACAGTGATGACTAGATGAACAAATTCTGTGGGTCACATTTTAGTCATATTTCTAACATATCATATGAGTAAAGTAATCATAATTAACAATAATTTTAACAACGCCTTAACACTTTAGAGCCCTTGAATGTTAACGTACTTTCACTAATTAATCTTCTCTAAGCTCCCCACTGTCATATGAGGTATATAAAACATGTCTAATCTCCTGTTGGTACGATAGCAACACACAGATTATGCACCTGAAAGTATCAGTGATTTAAAATAACATGTAATTGAGCCCTGTTATTCTTTCCATGGGTTAAATTCCATTCCAATCACCAACAGAGATATAATAGGGTGGTGGCAGCCTAGGAAATCACTCTAATTCAACACACGTTTGGAGAAGTTCTACCCAAAAAAAAAAAAAAGGGAGGGAAACCCATTGTTGCAATAAGGACTTACTGAGTACCTACTACAGGACAAAAACAGGCTAGCTGTCAGAAATATAACAATAAAAATACAACCATGATCCATCAGAGAGTTTACATACTATTTGGGGGATGAAACAGTAAAAATAGATGAGGAAATACAGGGTACTCTAACAGCAGATAGAAAAGACATGAAAAAGATTTTAATTCCTATAAAGGAGCTTAGATTTTATTCTAAAGACAAAATACAACTCTTTGAAGGATTTTTGCAGGAAAGTGATAAAAACTTGTTTCTAGAAAGGCCATCGGGCTTCCCTGGTGGCGCAGTGGTTGAGAGTCCACCTGCCAATGCAGGGAACACGGGTTCGTGCCCCGGTCCGGGAAAGTGAAAAGAATTTTGTGGTAATCCAGGTGAGAGGGAGCACCTGTAGTGTAGACATGGGGTGGAGATAAACTGATACATTTTAAATGATTAAGGAGGAAGACTCAACAGGACTCCTTATTTGATGGTGTGAAAGGTGACAAGGAAGAGGGGATAGTAAGATGACCCTCAAGTTTTCCATCTTTTAGGACAGAATGAATGGTGATGTTATTCCCTAAGAAAGGAGGGACCACTTCTATTTCTTTGTCAGTAAAATTTAAAAAGTGCTTATGCACAGAGAATTGTCTAAACAGTTATTACATTACTATTACTTGTATTTTTCTCCCCCACTTTGAGATCAGGGGCCTTTGATGAATTTTAGTAGCCCTAGAATTTAGCCAATATTCAATAAATGTGTATAAGATAAATGAAAGAATGAATAAGTGAATGAATGATAAATTGCTGGATATTACTTCATTTGACATTTACATAATTTCTCAGGGGAAGGAAAAGTAGAGGTTTTTATATCTATTTTACAGATAAGAAATATTATATAGGATGGGTTGTAGCAGCTGGTCAAGGTTACCTAGCAGGTAAGCACAAAAACATAGGCTGAAATACAGTTCCTTTCACCACATTCCAGTGCTCTTTTCACTGCATCAACATATTTCTTGCTTATTACCTCCTTTTTCATTGTCTCAGTCCTAATGAAGTCCACATGAATTATGTGGTCTCCATTTCCAAATTAACCAAGAAGATGTGCACAGAATTTCCCCTTAATAAATTACTAGGTATCATGGGGCATCTCATAATCTACAAAATTATCATAATTAATGAGGGCATGTAGTTGGTGAGTGGATCCATCAAGCTGTTCCTAAGTTTTGCACAGCAGGTAAAAGATCAGATGCAAAGACTAATTATTAGCATCCCATGGTCAGTTTGAGAGAAAACACACACACACACACACACACACACACACACGTACACATATTAGAGGGCAAAATAAAATGCTCTCCTTCAATCTAAAAAACAAAAACCACTTATGGTCATTCTGCTGGGTGAATGTGATTGACAGAGAGAGTAAAGGTGTTGCACCCACATAATCAAACCCAGGAGGCAAATGCAGAGTTGTGAGAATTTTGTACAGAGTTCCTGCAATCTCTGTAAATAGTTTTTACTTGGCCATTGGAGAAATTAACAAAAGAAAAACAAGCATTCCAATTTTAAAAAACATAATAGGAAAGCAATGGTTTCTAAAATGTTGTAAAGCTAACCACTGTCAGTAGTTTCACCCTCTCATACACCTTAGCCTTCCAGGAGCTTCAGAAACACTGCTCAGTTTGAAACGTTATTAAACACAAACAAGGTTTTGACTATCTAGGAGCTTATAGAATAGTAAAGAAGATGGAAGGGAAATCGCATAATTGAAATGCAATGTGATCCATGCAGTAATAGAGATGTCCTGATTGGTGTGAAGCCAAATCAGAAAAGAGAAATCAGAAAGGTGACGGTGTGAATCTTGGCCAAACCATTATAAAGTTTTGTAGACCAAAGAAGTCATAAACTTTTCTGAGTCATACTGCCCACATGTGGTAATAGAAAACAGTAATAGATTTTATCTCACATGTTATTAAAGAAGGACTTATTTACTGCTATGAAGGAATCTGCCACAGTTTGAGATTGCAGATGAGGTCTTAGCAAGTTTTGGGGAGATACATCACAATTTGTCAGGCAGCTGCAAGAAGGGAGCGTTCTGGATAAAGGGAACAGTGATGTACAAATTAGTGACAGTGTAAAACAGCACAGAGTCAAGTAATTCAGCAGATGCTCTGTCAGTACTCACCCTCAACTCCATTCTAGCTCCTTCTTTCCTGCCCTAGGAAACTGAACTAAATGACCTAGGAGGAAATCTATCTGCCCTCTTCCCTGCCTCTTATTTTATACCCCACGTTCACGTCGTTCATGCCATCCAAGGATAACGGCAACTGGCAAACAAAGACAAACATCTCAGAAGAAATATCCCTCCTCTCTGAGCCTCAGTTTACTCATTTTAAAAGTCCACACAAGCTTAAAAACATTCTTGGGAAACAAATTCCAGACAAAAAGCCTGAAGCTCTGTCAGTTACCAGTTTATTCTCCCTCCATTCTAATCTTCCTCAAAGTAGTAGGCATTTTGCAGAAGGCAATCAAAGACATCGAGGACATTTGCGAAGAGTAGCCATTCCTAAATTGGGTACATTTTCTGGATTAATACAATTCCAAATGAGAACAGAAAAAAGTACAATAGAAATACCAGTTTCTGTGATTGAGGTAGATATCTTCTAAACTTTAAAATAGCATTAAAAAATTATAATGAGTCAGTGATTCTGAAAGCACTCTGCAATTAATATACACAAGCTCTAATGCCAATCACAGGGAAGTAAAAGCAAACAAAGCAGCTTAGAAAATGAGGCAGAAATAATACAATAAATGAGGGACAAAGCATACAGATAAGCAAGAATAATCATGACCCCAGCATATATAAAATATACACACACATATATATAAAGTGTGCTGATTTGTGAATTAATTATATATTAAGAGCTTATAGCTCAAGAAGAGGTTATGTAAATCACAGTGAATTCACACATGAGCAAAATGCTTTACTAATTCTACAGAATCATATGTCCTTAGAGAAGATCTGGAAATAACAGTGTCAAATGTGCAGTCAAAATGACTTCGACATGTATCTGCTCATTTATACAAAATAAATACAGAAAAGATAAGCCAGAAACTAATGAGATTGGTTACTTACAGGAGGTATGTTAGGAACAGGATGAAAAGGGTAAGGGATATAGGGCAGAACAGTGACACAGCTCTGAGTATACCTCAATGTATACTCCTGGCTTTTGGAACTATGCTAAGATTTCCCATAGTCCAATCAATTATTCAATCAATTAATTAAATCAAAGATGGGACAAATATTAGAATATCTTACAAACATAAGCCTTATATACTTTAAATCAATAACCACATTTAAAAAAAGTAAAAAATGATAAAGAAAAGTAAAGAAAAAAGAAAAGTGATTACTTTTCTGTGCCCGGTATTTTGACATTATATCCTCAGGCTGAAGGCAAAAAGAACTGTAAATAAAATTTGAACTCTTCTTAGTGGAATTGGTTTTCTCAGTGGTATGTGTAAGCAATTCCGAAACTACTTTCTGTGTATTCAGGACTCATAAAATAAGTAATTTTCTTGGAGTAATTGTAGTTGTAGGCTTCTTACTGCTGGGGAAAGGAGTTACACTGTGAAAGGGGGAAGAGTAGAATGAATTCTGTGGTGTTGGATTGGAATTGGAGGTACCAGTATAGGCATTTTTTAAAATGCAGATAGAAAGGTAAATAGATATACAGATAGATGCATAGGAATATGTGTGTGTGTGTGTGTGTGTGTGTGTGTGTGTGTGTGTGTGTGTGTGTACTTATATGCCTATCTCTGTTGAGAGAGACGGGGAGCAGTGACAACATAACAATGAGACCACCAGGTCCAAAATTATGATTTCTAATCCAAAATCTCTACTAAAAAATTAATTAAAAACAAGCCTTCTGGAGAAATAGCTAATTCCAGAACTGAGGTTGAAAAAGTATGAGTCTGGATCATCTTGTGGGAAAAAAAAAGTCTTCAAACAATTACAGAGACATATCTAAAAGAAATGCGAGCCAGAATAAAGAAGCCTCACCCTGGCCAAATCTGTGACAGTCTGAGCATCCCAAATCTGAGATTATAGTCTATGGAATAAAATAAGAATGTAAGAGCACAAACTGATGTAAATAAATGAATAAATATAGGTGAGAGAGAAGGAAAATGCCAAATGCTAACTGAGGTAAGAATGATGGAATTAGAAAATGACCAATTAGCAGCATCATAGTAATAACTGATTCCACTATAAATCATCTCTGGATGCTAACAGTAGTGAATTAGAGTTTGAGGAATAACAAGATATTGATAGTCTCAAAGGGTCTCCTTATAAGATACCCATTGTCAAAAAGAAAAAAATACAAAATTAAAATTGAGAAATATAACAGACACCACATAAATAGGTGATCAATGTTTAACTGCTATTATAATGCTAGTAGAAGAGGAAGGAGGAGGAGGAGGAGAAAGGGGCGGGGAGGGAGGGAAAAACTTTTGTGGTATTCCTGCCAGATAATGTAAAATTAACAGTTAATCACAGGAAACATCAGATAAACACAAACTGAAGGCTACTCTACAAAATAAGTGCCTTGTACTCTTCAAAAATGTCAAGGTCAAAAAGGACAAAGATAAAAAAACGATTCCAGGTTAAAGGAAACTAAAAAATTGTGACAAATAATTGCAATGTGTAATCCCAAACTAGATCTTAAACTAGGGAAAAAAATGTACCCCCCCCCACATATATAGAGGATATTACTGGAGTAATTTTTGACATCTGAATAAGGTCTATGGCATTAATTTTAATTTCTTGATTAGATGATTGTCCTATGGTTATGTAGGAAAATATTCTTTTTTTTTAAGAAATACTGAAGAATTCAGGGATAAAGGGGCATCATGTATCTTAAGTTGCTCTCAAACAGTCCAGAAAAATATTATATATATATATATGTGTGTGTGTGTGGGGGGGGTTTATTTGAGAGCATAAATACACAAGATGAGACAACACTCCTGTGATCTGCAGTGCATGGAGCCCAAGGGGGCCAAATCGAGAGAGTATACTGGCACACACAAACAAAATGACTACTTAGGCAGATTATTCAAACACATCATCCCAAAGGAGACAGATCAAGATCAAGTTAGTTAGACAAAGTACAAAACAGTAAGTCAGTGCCTGAGAGACAGCTCCTGAACAAATTTCCTGGAACAGGGTTTAGACTGCATTTGGTTTCTATGTAGTTCATTTGGCTTCTTTTCTTGACTAGGAAGAAGCCATTTAAAGTACCTCTCCCTGAAAGTTGGACAGCCACATGTAAATCAGTGAAGTTAGAACAAACCCTCCTACCATACACAAAAATAAACTCAAAATGTCTTAAAGACATGACACCATAAAACTCTTAGAGAGAACATAGGCAAAACATTCTCTGACACAAATTGTACCAATGTTTTCTTAGGTCAGGCTCCCGAGCCAATAGAAATAAAAGCAAAAATAAACAAATGGGACCTTATCAAACTTACAAGCTTTTGTATAGCAAAGGAAACCATAAACAACACGATAAGACAACCACAGAATGGTATTAAATATTTGCAAATGATGCAAGGACGAACAAGGGCTTAATTTCCAAAATATACAAACAGCTCATACAGCTCAATAATAAAAAAGACAAACAACCCAATTGAAAAATGGGCTGAAGACCTAAATAAACATTTCTCCAAAGAAGACATACAGATGGCCAACAGGTACATGAAAAGATGCTCAACATCGCTAATTATTAGAGAAATGCAAATCAAAACTACAATGAGATACCACCTCACACTGGTCAGAATGGCCATAATTTAAAAGTCTACAGACAATAAATGCTGGAGAGGGTGTGGAGAAAAGGGAATCCTCCTACACTGTTGGTGGGAATGTAAATTGGTGCAGCCGCTGTGAAAAACAGTATGGAGGTTCCTCAAAAAACTAGAAATAGAATTGACGTATGATACTGCAATCCCACTCCTGGGCATATATCCAGACAAACTGTAATTTGAAAAAATACATCCACTCCATGTTCACTGCAGCACTATTTACAATGGCCAAGACATGGAAACAACTTAAATGTCCATCAGCAGATGAATGGATAAAGATGTGGTATGTATATACAATGGAATACAACTCAGGCACACACACACACACACACACACAAAACATGAATAACGCCAATTGCAGGAACATGGATGGACCTAGAGATTATCATATAGAGTGAAGTAAGTCAGAAAGAGAAAGACAAACATCATTTGATATCATGTACATGTGGAATCTAAAAAATGGTACAAATGAACTTATTTATAAAACAGAAATAGACCCACAGACATAGAGAACAGACTTGTGGTTGCCAAGGGGGAGGGGAGGTTGGGGAGGGATGGACTGGGAGTTTTGGATTATCAGATGCAAACTATTATATACACGTACATGTGGGATCTAAAAAATGGTACAAATGAACTTATTTATAAAACAGAAATAGACCCACAGACATAGAGAACAGACTTGTGGTTGCCAAGGGGGAGGGGAGGTTGGGGAGGGATGGACTGGGAGTTTTGGATTATCAGATGCAAACTATTATATACAGAATGGATAAACAACAAGGTCCTACTGTATAGTACAGGGAACTATATTCAATATCCTGTGATAAACTATAATGGAAAAGAATATGAAAAATAATGTATATGTATGTTGAACTGAATCACTTTTCTGTATAGTAGAAATTAACACAAAATTATAAGTCAATTATATTTCAATAAAATAAATTTTTAAAACAAATAAATAAATAAAGCACCTCTCTCTGGCCAAAATTTGTAGACTTTTTTTTCCTTTACTGTTTTTTATTTTTAATTTTTTTTACAATAGGTCCTTGTTGGTTATCTATTTTAAATATAGCAGTATGTACATGTCAATCCCAAATTCCCAATCTACCCCTCTCCCCCAGCCTTCCCCCATAAGTTCATTCTCTAAGCCTGTGAGTCTGTTTCTGTTTTGTAAATAAGTTCATTTGTATCTTCTGTTTTTTAGATTCCACATATAAGTGATATCATATAATATTTGTCCTTCTCTGTCTGACTTACTTCACTTAGTATAATAATTTCCAGGTCCATCCATGTTGCTGCAAATGGCATTATTTCATTCTTTTTAATGGCTGAGTAATATTCTGTTGTATATACATACCACATCTTCTTTATCCATTCATTTGTTGATGGACATTTAGGTTGCTTCCATGTCTTGGCTATTATAAACAGTGCTGCAATGAACACTGGAGTGTATGTAACCTTTTGAACCATGTTTTCTCCAGATATATGCCCAGGATGGAGACTGCTGGATCATATGGTAGTTCTATTTTGAGTTTTTTTAAGGAACCTCCACACTGTTCTCCATAGTGGAGAACAATTTACATTCCCAACAATGGTGTAGGAGGGTTCCTTTTTTTTCCACACCCTCTCCATAATTTATTGTTTGTAGATTTTTTGACTATGGCCATTCTGACTGGTGAGAGGTGATACGTCATTGTCATCTGGATTTGCATTTTTCTAATAATTAGCGATATTGAGTATCTTTTCATATGTTTGTTGGCCATCTGCATGTCTTCTTTGGAGAAATGTCTATTTAGATCTTCTGCCTATTTTGTTTTTAATTAATTTATTTTATTTTTTCTTTATTTTTGGCTGCGTTGGGTCTTCATTGCTGTGCACGGGCTTTCTCTAGTTGCGGTGAGCAGGGACTACTCTTTGTTGCAGTGCGTGGGCTTCTCATCGAGGTTGCTTTTCTCATTGCGGAAAATGGGCTCTAGGTGTGCAGTCTTCAGTAGTTGCAGCATGCGGGCTCAGTAGTTGTGGGTTCATGGGCTCTGGAGTACAGGCTCAGTAGTTGTGGCACATGGGCTTAGTTGCCCTGCAGCATGTGGGATCTTCCCAGACCAGGGATCACACCCGTGTCCCCTGCATCGGCAGGAAGATTCTTAACCAATGCACCACCAGGGAAGTCTCTGCCCATTTTTTGATTTGTTTTGTTTGTTTTGTTTTGTTTTTTGTTTATTTTGTTTTTGGATATTGAGCTGCATGAGCTGTTTGTAAATTTTGGAGACTAATGCCTTGTCAGTCGCAATATTTATGAATATTTTCTCCCATTCTGTGAGCTGTCTTTTCATTTTGTTCGTGGTTTCCTTTGCTGTGATACTATAACTAGAAAATCCTAAGGATGCTACTGGAAAGCTACTAGAGCTCAACAATGAATTTGGTAAAGTTGCAGGATACAAAATTAATACACAGAAATCTGTTGCATTTCTATACACTAACAACTAAAGATTGGAAAGAGAAATTAAAGAAACAATCTCATTTATCATCGCATCAAAAAGAATAAAATACCTAGGAATAAACCTACCTAAGAGACAGAAGACCTGTACTAATCTGTTGCATTTCTATACACTAACAACTGAAGATCAGAAAGAGAAAGAAACAATCTCATTTATCATCGCATCAAAAAGAATAAAATACCTAGGAATAAACCTACCTAAGAGACAGAAGACCTGTACTCTGAAAACCATAAGATGCTGATGAAAGAAATCAAAGATGACACAAACAGATGGAAAGATATACCATGTTCTTGGATTGGAAGAATCAATATTGTTAAAATGACTATACTACCCAAGGCAATGTACAGATTCGGTGCAATTCCTATCAAATTACCAATGGCATTTTTCACAGAACTAGATCAAAAAATCTTAAAATTTGAATGGAGACACAAAAGACCCCAAATAGCCAAAGCAATCTTGAGAAAGAAAAGCAGAGCTGGAGGAATCAGGCTCCCTGACTTCAGACTATACTACAAAGCTACAGTTATCAAAACAGTATGGTACTGGCACAAAAACAGAAATATAGATCAATGGAACAGGATAGAAAGCCCAGAAATAAACCCATACCCCTTTGCTCAATTAATCTATGACAAAGGAGGGAAGACTATAAAATGGATCTCTTCAATAAGTGGTACTAGGAAACTAGGACATTCTTTAACACTATACACAAAAGTAAACTCAAAATGGATTAAAGACCTAAATGTAATACCAGATACTATAAAACTCTTAGAGGAAAATATGGGCAGAACACTCTTTGACATAAATCACAGCAATCTTTTTCAATCTATCTCCCAGAGTAGTAGAAATAAAAACAAAAATAAACAAATGTAGACTTTTTGATGATAGCTGTTCTGATAGGTTGTCAGGTGATATCTCATTATAGTTTTAATTTGCATTTCTCTAATACTTAGTGATGTTGAGCATCTTTTCATGTGCCTGTTAGCTTTTCATGTACCTGTTAGCCATCTGTGTGTGTATATATATATTTTTTTCTTTTTTATGGAAAAATGTCTATTCCAGTCTTCTGCTCATTTTTTAATTGGGTTATTTGGGGGTTTTTTTTATATTGAGTTATATGAGCTGTTTAGGTATTCTGGATATTAACCCCTTGTTTGTCACATTATTTGCAAATATATTTTCCCATTCCATAGGTTGTCTTTTCGTTTTGTCAATGTTTGTCTTTGCTGTGCAAAAGCTTTTTTCCATTTGTTAATTTTTGCTTTTATTTCTTTTGCCTTAGGAAACAGATGCAAAAAAAACGTTGTGGAGAAAAGGGATCCCTTGTACACTGTTGTTTGGAATGTAAATTGGTTCAGCCACTACAGAAAACAGTATGGAGGTTCCTCAGAAAACTAAAAATAGAACTACCATATGATCCAACAATTCCACTTCTAGGTATATATCCAGAAAAAACGAAAACACTAATTCAAAAAAATACATAGCAGCACTATTTACAGTAGCCAAGATATGGAAGCAACTCATGTGTCTATCAACAGATGAATGGATAAAGAAGATGTGGTGTGTATGTGTATATGTATATACACACACACATACACATACATACACAATGGAATATTACTCAGCCATAAAAAAGAATGAAATTCTGCCATTTGCTGCAATGTGGATGGACCTAGAGAATATTATAGTGAAATAAGTCAGACAAAGATTAATACTGTGTGCTATCACTTAAATGTGGAATCTAAAAAATATTGATAATACAAACAAATCTATATAGTAGGACAGAAACAGACTCACAGGCATAGAAAACAAACCAGTGGTTACTAGTGGGGAAAAGGAAGGGAGGAGGGGCATGATAGGGGTATGGGATTAAGAGATACTACTACTACTTTTATACTACTATGTATAAAATAGATAAGCAACAAGGATATATTGTGTAGCATGGGGAATTACAGCCATTATCATGTACTAACTTTTAATGAAGTATAAACTGTAAAACAGTGAATCAGTATGCTATACACCTGAAACTAATATAATATTGTAAATCAACTATACTTCAATAAATAAATAATAAATAATTTTTTAAAAAAACAAAACAAAAATTCTCTCTCCCCAAAATAAATAGGATCTTCTCTGTGAAACATACTAATCTCACTCTGACACGTTCTGAGGTAGACGGCAGGTTTCCACGCCTGTTTCACTAGTTTTTACTGTTCCGGTCCTAGATCAGGGTACTAGAGCTGCCCAAGGAACTATGTTAAATTTAGCACCGATTTCCCATCTAGAATTGCCAAAGAAGATCACAAAGACACAGGATGGAAAAAGGATTCCCCCTGAGTTTGATGAAGCCAAAAATGATGGAAAGAAAACTGGCATAAAATAGGAGAGACGGTTGTTTTTTGGAGATGATGCCTTGACCATTTCAATTATCCTGAAGGAAGGCAAGCAGTAGCCCTCAGGCAGCCGCATTCTCAGTAGTGGTAGCTAGAAGATCCATGGCTGGAACAAAACATCTGCTTATAATGACAATGCTTCCACATGGGATGGAGTTAGAATTATAGCTATCTACCCCAGAGGAAAAGAAAGGAACATCTCTGAGAAACTTAGGGGTAAAAAAACCTTTTTTCCTATTTTCTTTCCCAGATAGGCAGAGGTGGGCTGTGAAAACTGATTATTTAGAATTTGGCCTTGTGAGAGAACACTTGTTACGGATTATATGTAGAATTGTGAGTCTCTGGAAGCTCTTTTGTGGGGCAGGCAAGGAGACATGGCATAGAATAGTATTATCAACATTTGACATTTGTTTTTTGGCCTTACCTTTTGATCAGCCTGTCTGGTGTTCTATCAAGTTCTGATCCTTCTTTCCACGTTGACTTTTTTTTTTTTTACAACATTCTGCCTTTATATTAAATGGGACCAAATAAGGGGTCAGTCACCTTGCCAACAAGAAGACTGCAGAGCAATGCAACTTTCTGAAATTTAGGAATTCTGATGTGACATTTATTCATTGTTTCTTTTTGTCAGTAAAATAGTTAATACATGTTATTATTAGGCTATTAATGGCCATGAAAGGGTGTTGTAAAATTTTTTAACCAAGAGATAGAAATTTAGGATGGATATTTATTGAAAATATATAATTCTTAAAAATTTCTAGAAAGCAATGTAAATTACTTTCCTCTGAGAGATGTTCTCATTGCTGAAATAGAAGTATAGTGCACTAAAATGAACACTTAAATATGTCTTCCAATTCTCAGCTTCCTTACTAGAATTAAAAAGAGGGAAGAGAAAGAGAAAGACAGAGAAAGAAAGAGAATAAAAATTTCTTGATGTACATAACAATACCTTATAGAACCAGAAAGGTGAAGCAGCTTACAGCTTGCTTATGATCATAGAACAAGTTAGCAATGTGACTAGGCAGAAAATATGCTCTCCTGGCCCTGATTTGAATAGTCTAAAATATACTGTATTAATAAAACAAGTAATAAAATGTTACTAAAAATAATTGCTTTTAATCCAATTAGAAGCAGTCTTTGTCACTTAGTAATTTCTGCAAACAAGAAAATCCATAAAACAAAAAAGAATCCTACCCATTTTCGAAGAGACTGAGAAATCCTTATAAAAGGATTCTTCTGTGAAAGTCTTCTGATGGACATGTTTTTAAGAGTCTCAGAAGGAGGATGAAATCAGTGAAATAAATGTTTACAAAGGATTAAGTTCTGCAAATCATGTCCCTTCCTTAGACCAGCTTTCCTGGCAGACTTGGTATCATGGATTGGTGCATGTCTTTACTTCTCTGGATTTATGAGTCTCCTCACACAGAATCAAAGCCATAAAGAGCTTAAGAACTTTACATTCCATATCAACTCCCATTTATTGACTACAGTCATTGAGCTACCATTCTGGGTATTTTTATATGTATTGCCTGATTAAAAATCTGCGTAATGCCTCTGTGTGGAACTCATTCATTCATTTATTCAGCAATAGTTGATTAAGCGCTACCATGGGCACTGTCCAAGGTACTGGATACAGAGATTACGTTCTCTCAGCCCTCAGGAAATCTACTGTGGAGGAGGAGGCAGACAAGTAAAAGGCCATTTCAAAACAGCAAAATAAGACTTTCCAGAAGAAAGCCCAGAATTCTACAAAGGCAAATAGGAGTAGCACTACTTAAGCCAGGTGCGGGAAGATCAGGGGCTGCCAAGGAAGGCTTGCAGAGCTGAATGATAAGATTACTAAAGTAAAAGAGTCCAAGAAGACATTTTTTTTTTTTTTTTTTGGTATGCGGGCCTCTCACTGTTGTGGCCTCTCCCGTTGCGGAGCACAGGCTCCAGATGCGCAGGCTCAACGGCCATGGCTCACGGGCCCAGCCGCTCCGCGGCACGTGGGATCTTCCCAGACCGGGGCACGAAGCCGTGTCCCCTGCATCGGGAGGTGGACTCCCAACCACTGCGCCACCAGCGAAGCCCCGAGAAGACATTTTTATATTCATTTTCATTTGATAACCTGAAACTTGGAGGAGTGAATAAATTTCTCAAGGTCATACAGTTGTTATAAGCATATATGTTAACTGCTAATAAATTTATATGTTTATACAATATCCAAAGTATGGGTTTGCCCCATATTAACTAAGACTAATCCTTTAGCTGTCTTTAATCTTTAATTGAAGCTGTTTTTATATAAGTATGCTATTTTACATCTACTCAATTTTTGAGTGGAGAAATTCTTCAACATACTTCTGATAATGTGCTGTTATCTCTTCTACTGCATTAGTGAAGGTTCTCTGGAGAGACAGAATCAATAGGAGTTACATGTGGAATTTACTATAGGAACTTCTCACTCATTAGTGGAGAATGTGAAGTCCCACAGTCTGTCCTCTGCAAGCTGGAGAACCAGGTAAGTCAACGGTATAATTCAGTATGTGTCAGAAAGCCTAAGAACCAGGGGAGGGCTTCCCTGGTGGCGCAGTGGTTGAAAGTCCGCCTGCCGATGCAGGGGACATGGGTTCGTGTCCCGGTCCAGGAAGATCCCACATGCCGAGGGCCCGTGAGCCATGGCCGCTGAGCCTGTGCGTCCGGAGCCTGTGCTCCGCAACGGGAGAGGCCACCACAGTGAGTGGCCCGTGTACCGCAAAAAAAAAGAACCAGGGGAGACAATGGTGTAACTCCCAATCTGAGGCCAAAGACCTGAAAACCAGGAGCTCCAATGTCCAAGGGCAGGAAAATCTAGATGGCTCAGTTCAAGAAGAAAGAGAGAGGGAATCTGCCCTTTCTTTGCCTTTTTGTTCTGCATGGACTCTCAACAGATTTGATGATACCTGCCCACATTGGTGGAGATCCTTTACTCAGTCTACTGAATCAAACGTTGAATCTCTTCGAAAAACACCCTCAAAGACACACCCAGAAATATTTTTTTTTACCAGCTATATAGGCATCCCTTAGCCTAGTCAAGTTGACATTAAATTAGCTATCACAGCTATCTTATTCCTTTCTGTATTCTATGGGAACTGGGAGAAATAAAGACTAGACTAGTGCATTATTCCAGTGGCTGTATTAAAAATAAAGGGGTAGAACATCACTCTCCCCACAGTGGCAATACATATACCAAGAACAAGAGCTGTGTTTAAGATTCCCAGGAGTAAATTAAAACACACATGCTTTTAGGAGTAAATATTCAAAAAAGTTGGGTCAAATGCTTCATTTTGAAGAAGAAATCTCATGCTGTTTTCCCAAACAACTCCTCTACTTTTCTGAATTCTCTTTTACAGAGCACATCAACAACTTCCCATACTCAGAATAGCATTAGGGAGTCACTGAGAGTCATAGCAGTGACCACACACACACACACACACACACACACACCACTTTCTCTAGTCTCTCAACTCTCCGTGGCATAAAACATTAAATCTGTGCTTTGGACTACAAACCTCTATGTGATCTGGCCCCTACCTCCTTCTCCAAACTCATCTCAGACTCACTTCTTAGTTTCCTGGAAGTGTCAAGCTTTTATCTACTCAGGGGCTTTTAAACATGCTGGGTTTTTGGTTGTTGTTGTTTGTTTGTTTGTTTTAGCTGCTAATATAACTGACTCCTACTCATTCTTCAAGTGTCAGCTCACATCCTGAGAGAGGCCTTCCTAATTGCCTGGGTCTTAATTAGTTTTGCCCTTTTATTCTATTTCAAATACTACTACTTCCTTTTTAGAATTATGTCTTGCTGGTCTATTATTTTAAATGTATGTGTATCTTATAAGTTTCTTAAAGACAAGATGTGTGTTTTTTTAGGTTCACCACTCAGGACTCACAACATAATTTGTGGTGTCTGGTGCAAAATGAAAATGTGGTCCCTTATTCAAAACCAATCTCAAGCATTCAACATTGGACCAAGCATGGCACTCTTTTGAGAGCGGAACCCTGTGTAATGGCACAGATCACACACAACATGAAGCTGGCCCTGTGGTCACTTTACATCTAGGGTCTACCACGATAACTGGTAAAGAAGAACTGAACAAACACATTTAATGTAATGAATAAATTACTGGTTGATGAAATATAGTGATACATCTTTATACTAGTATGTGAATAACTTATTCAGAATCTTCCCAAGGAACACATTTTGAGGAGAAAAATGGACAGAATGTAAGGCACAGTGAATCAATAAGAAAAGGGAATGAAATACAGGAAGCCAGAGGCACAAAAATTCACCTTCAGAATTTTCCTTGGAGTCATCTTTCCTCTATGAAAAAACCTAGAAAAAGATTCTCAAAAAGTGAAATAAGAATTTGACTTTTTAGGGAAAAAAATTACATTTTGAATACATGAAATGTTCTAGGCACATGGTTCTTTCACATGTAATATTTCATTTTACCTTTCTCAATAACTATTAGAGATATATTTTTTCCTTCCTTACCTCTACTGAAGAAAAGCTATAGTTCAGAGAGGTTAGCCACTTTACCTAATTTCACAAAGTGGACTATTTTGAGGGCTGGAATAAATTTTTATACCTAAGATAATATTGCCATTCTATGCCTCAGGTGACCCCACGATGTGGGGTGCCTTCCTTGAAATTCTCTAGATCCTACTATTGCACGTGAGACTGGGTGGGGCTGGCAGTGCCATCAGGGTAGAATGCCATGAGCCTGGGACCACCTGGTCCCAAGTTTTTCCCTCTGACCTTCTATGGCCACCTTTGAGCACAGGGTCAACCAGCTCTGAAAAGTCAAAAATTGAAAAAAAGATTCAATATAGTGCCCAAGTCCTCTGATCCAGCAATCCCTTCCCTTGGGATATAGCCAAAGGAGATGACTCAACAATGGAAAATGAGTCCAGATTTCCTATTCATTGTAATATTTTCTATAAATGTAAGAGAAAATGTTTTATCTATTTCATTGTCTGCCACTGATTTAGTGAGAAATTCGGGCAAATGGAAATTACAGAAAGGAAATAAATAAATTCTAATACAATAAGTGCTAAAAGACAGTATTTCCCAAAGTGTGGTCTAAAGACCACCTATTTCAGAAACACCTGTTTATTCATCATGCAGATTCCTGGGCCCCACCTCATGGTCCACCCTTGGCCCTTGAACTTGATTGAGCCCCCTGTGTCATACAGGACTCTCGCTAGTCTGAATTCTGGTAACAGTGTTGCCTCTGGTCTATAGCCAAGGGTGGCAGGAATAGTGGCCAGGATTCCTGTACCCTGTGCATGCCCTGACACAGGCACCCAGTGTGGTCACCTTACTCCCTCTGTAGGATCCAGGCCACATGTCTATCAGGATTCTGGGGGTAGCTCCCCCTATCTTCTCCACAAAGTCAGTTGGTTCTCCTGATTAATGTTGTCTATTCCTTCTACTTTATTCTGTGGGTACTGCTCTCCAAATTTGATCTTATGCTTTATCAAGTGAGGAGCAGACATTTCTTAATTTGATTAGGACCACTTTTCTCATTTTCCTGTGGACTCTTGCCTATCTGTCCCGCTGTGTCAGTATGCAGAAAGTAGCCTCCCGGTCAACACTGAATGAGAGAGACCACATTCTAAATAAGAACCCAGTAAATACGAGTTCAACTGGAGACATGATTGAAAGAATTTTCTCTATACTTACACTATAAAGTACTGAATGATATGCTTAACACGATCAGAAAATTAATTATTAATCATATGCACTGCATACTCTGGGTATGACTTGCATTTGTGGTCACCATCAATGAGCCACAGTAGCAATTTCTGAGAGAGTCACTGGAAGCCAGTATTCACAGGTGGCACTGTGAATAATGAATGTGCTACATGATGAAGCATCATGAATAATGGTGTAACCAGCATCACATAAGAAGAATTAGGGAACTGAAAAGGCAGGTAAATCTATGTTGTTTTAAGAAAATAAGTCCTGAAGAGCCATGGCATTTTGAGTAATGAGACCAGTGCTACATTTTTTTCATGGTAGGAGATGAAATTAGCCAGGAATAGCACATTTGACAATAAAGAACACAAAGAGATGGTTTCTGGACCTGAACAGGAAGAAACAGTGCCTGAACACTATGAAGAATCTTCAAATGCATTGAATGGACAATAAACAAATGAGTACCTCTTCTCTACACATTCATTGTATAATCTTCATTGATAAATCACTATATTCTACATGGACCCATGAATTGTGTATTATGTATATATATATATATATTTTTTTTTTTTAATGTATTACACGCGCCTCTCACTGTTGCGGCCTCTCCCGTTGCGGAGCACGGGCTCCCGGCGCGCAGGTTCAGCGGCCATGGCTCACGGGCCCAGCCGCTCCGTGGCATGTGGGATCTTCCCAGACCGGGGCATGAACCCGTGTCCCCTGCATCGGCAGGCGGACTCTCAACCACTGCGCCACCAGGGAAGCCCTGCGTATTATATTTTTAAAACAAATTGTTTATATTAACAAAATGAGGCCTCATAAAAATATTTTGGGGGCCATGCATACCCTAGTCCAAGAAGTATAAACCCAGCTCTTTTAGAGAAGCAGCCATACTTCTTACAGTCTATTAAGTAACCAACACATTAAAGAAGATAATGCATTTGACTTTTGAATGCCTGGGGAAACATGTGTTCTCCAGTGTGAAAGGAGAAAAATAAGCACAATATTTATTGAGCAATAAAAGTTAACTTTTTGTGAGGGAAACTGAATTACCTTTAACCAGCAAACTGTGTTTAATATTACAGAAGATAAATCTTAGGCTTAAGAATAGGAGGCAGGCTGTACAGATGCACCCAACTGTGTAGATAATTACAATAGAGAGTTATAGTTGTTAACCTGGTAGTTTGGACCAGTGCCCCACAGCATCGAAGTTAAAAGGAGGCACAATTCCTGTTCGGAGTTTTGTTCCCTGGGTCAAGTGCTGTTTGATTATTAGGCCCCACTAGCCTTGAGGAGCATTTCAGAAGCCATTATGCAGTGACTTGGCAGTAAATGTACTCTCCCACTACCAGCATGTGGCCATGCATAAAGTCATCCAACACCTTGAGCCTCGCTTGGCTCATTTGCCAAATGCAGAGAACAGTGGAGATAGCAGAGCTGAATCACTGCCTATGGCCTTGAGCTGGTACCTAGTGGGCACTAACGTTCTTTATATCTGGCCTTTCAATATCTATAGTCCAAACTGTTTAATGTCCTCTTTAACTTTTTTTAAACTTCAGGGCCATATTTCTTAAGTACTCTGAAAAATCTGTATATTGGAAAGGTTAGGTGGTAAAATGTTTTGATAGAGATAGTGTTTTAGATTCTTCTCCCACCCTAGAATCCAAGAGGAATCAAGAAGCTTATATAATGCCTGCCTGAAAAAAATGGTTCACCATGTATCAACATCCCTTGTGAATGTTTTGGTTTCTATTCCAACAGTATCTGTTTGTTGCTCTGTGCTGGATTTAGCCTGGATATCTTTCAGAGAGACATCCAAGTTATCTATAGCTCTCTCCATCTAAGTTCCTATGGGACTGGAAACTGATCAAATAATACTCCAATCCATTCAACACCTACCCTTTTTCACCTTGAAAAGAAAGATATTTTCAGGCTCAGGAAATATAGGCCTACCTATTATCCAAGTTTCAGAACTACTCCCCTGACACCTCTACTCTTTTCAGAAGATATTGTGAAATGATTGTCAAGATTCAAAGCTTTTCTTGCCCTCAGAAGTGGAAGGTAGAGAAACAGGAAGAAAGAGTGGCTTTACTTTGCTTGTCTTTCTGAAATAGCAAAAATAAGCACAAATTAATACCTTCCTTTAAAGAACTGGAAGCCCAGGATGTAATTTGCAACTCCATCTTTCTCACTTCCAACATTCATTCAAACACCAAACCCTACAGATTCCACTCCCCCAATAAGTCCCAACTCCTCCCACTTCTCCCCAGCCTCCTTGGCAATATCCAAGGTCAGGCAGCCATCAGTCCTCACCTGGGCGACTGCCACAACCTGGTGAATGGTCTCCTACTCCACTGCTGATCTGTTCAGATCATATCTCCACAGAACAATGAAAAGGATTTCTCCAAAATGTGAATCTGTATATGTTGACAGCCCTTTAAAAAAAATCTTTGCTTCTTGTCCCTCAGATGAAATGCAAGCCCCTTACCATGGCCTTTCTTGATCAGACACTACCATTCCATTCAGTGTTTCCTCTTACTACTCAAGTACCTTGAACCAAACAGAAATGATTTCATTCCTTCAGTTACAGTGGACCCTTTCTTCTCTTAGACTCTGTTAAAGTTGTTCTCCAGGCCAACTCACTCTCTGTGTGGATAATTTCTCCCTTCAGGCATTAGCTCATATGTCACTTCATCTGAAAGAATGTTTTGGACTGTGTAGTGGGATGCATGCCATGTCAGTTATTCTGTAGTGCCATATATTCTCTTCGCACTTTAGAATTACTTGTTTAGTGCTAATCTTCATTAGATTATCAATCAATGTTATGAAAAAAAGGTACCAGTCAGTCTTATTTGTCTAGTCTAGTAGCTAACATTGTAAGTGTTGCATAATTATCCATTTGATGAATGCATAAAGAAACAAGTAGTAGAGTTCTTGATATCCTAATTATGGCCTTGGAGGTGTTATAAACAATATTCAACTTGAAGTCTATTGTAATTTGTCCATTTATTTTAATAGTGTTTCAATTCCAGAATTAAACTACCAAAACCAATTCCAGAATTAAACTACCAAAACCAGATGAAAAATCTTTTTCTTAATGTACAACTCATTTTTCTTAACTTGTAATTTTTATGGAAAATATTTGAAACAACTATTTTAGAATAATATGAACAAAGTACTATAGAAACTAAAATAAAGACTGTTGATTCTGGTCTTCACAGGTGTATGAATGGAATTAATAAACTTTATCTCTTTTGAATCTTATCTGGAGCAAACCTACAGTGAAATATTCTGAAATATGGAACCGAAAGACATGAGTTTTAATCAACTCTAAATCACTTAACTTTAAATGTAACCTTAAAGCTTTTACTTCATCTCTGAGCTGCAGAAGCCACAAGTGCAAAATAAAGGAAATAAATTCACCTCACCTTTCATGAGATAATGTAGAAGAAATATGTAGATAGTGATTGGATGGCAGAATCCATCTAAGGCTCTGCTTGAGTACTAGACCTCATTTAATAGTTATGCTACTTCAACATTTTTCAGTCTACTTAGCTATAAAATAGGTCCAATAATATCTAATTTATAAGCCTACCTGATTAATTACATGAGATGACATTAGTAAAGCTGCTTGGTAAATATTAGTTATTATCTCTCTGAAAACAGAAGGAATTTCTCTATCCTTAAGCCTTGCACACAGAGAATTCAAGGATAGCAAACCAGAGGCTCAGATTCAGTTGACACTAAGGATACAAGCCTTTCTAATTACATCATATTGGGCATTCATTCTAATGCTTTAGTCTCCAAATATTTACATCGCAAAAGAACAAAATGATCTCCATTTATTCTCTGATGCCCACTTATATTCAAATGCTTTTTTACAGTACTTTGCCCTTTGAAAAGCCTGCATCATGCCTTTCTTTACAACAAAGTATGCCATTAAAAAAAAAAAACACCTTGTGTAAGATTTTCTTAAGTTGAACTGCTTTAAACTTGTCTATCTAGAGGTAAGTTGTGCTTTAATTTGTAAGTTAGATGATACAAATCATGGATGAAGCACCTGTGGGCAAATCTTCCAAAGAATAATTGTGAACCCTAATTGGTCTGAGTCAAAGTAACATAGGATGTAGACATAATACAACCTGGTTACGCTGACCTTCCTTCAAGCAAAAGCTCTTGGTTTACAAACTTATATTTAGAATGGATAAACAACAAGGTCCTATTGTATGGCACAGGGAAGTATATTCAATATCCTGTAATAAACCATATTGGAAAAGAATTTTTTAAAAAATCTCTTGGTTTTTCCACTGTTCACGGGCAGCTTCAGTAAAACCCAAACCCATACAATTAATAAGAGGTTCACTGTAGAGCTCCTCAGTAGGCTGTTACTTATACCCATGATTCTTAAATCAACCATATAAGAAAAGGCCCTACTTGCTCAAAGTGATCCCTGAGAACCTACAAAGAGCAGAACTCCACCTTATATTTAGAAGGAGTCTGATATGTCACCTAAAAATTGAGAATGTCCAGAGAGAGGACAGAATTTGCACAAGATCAAACAAATTTTTTCTATAATGTATGTACACTTCTGGCTATGGGTTTCTATTCCTTCAATGAATTCACTTAAAATATATATTCAGTGTCCATATATCTATCATTGAGCAAGACAGACAGAATCCTTATCAGAGAACTTACATTCTAGTGGACTCTATTTTTACACTTTGATAAGCCCTTCAAAGAAAATGTACAGGGTGACATAGAAAATAAAAGTCACATGAAAGGTAGTATCTCAGGAAGATTGGTCAGGAAAAGCCTCTTGGAAAAGACTGTGTTTGAGCTAACACCTAAATTTGAGAAGAAACTAGCTATGTAAAGATCTAGGGAAAAGAACATCCCAGGCAGCAATGAACTCAAGAGAAAGGAGTCTGAGGCAGGAACACAATGGAGACTAATGTGGAAGGGAAGAGAAATACCAGTGAGGTCAGAAAAATACCACTGATTTTAAAAAATAAATAAATAAAACTCCCATTCATTATTGGTGGGAAGGCAAAATGTTATAATTGCTTTGGAAACCAAACTAAACAATCTTACCATACAGTCCATCAATCACACTCCTTGGTATTAACGCAGAAGAGTTGAAAATTTGTCTGTACAAAAACCTGCCCTGCACACGGATGTTTATAGCAGCTTTATTCATAATTGCCAAAACTTGTAAGCAATCAATATATCCTTCAGTAGATGAATGGATCAATAAACTGGTGGATGGAACATTATTCAGCACTAAAAATAAATCAGCTATCAAACCATGAAAAGACATGGAGGAAATTTAAAGCATACTCCAAAGTGAAAGAAGTCGACATGAAAAGGCTATGTATTGCATGAGTACCACTATATGGCATTCTGGAAAAGGCAAAATTATGGACAGCGTAAGATCAGGAAGGAGTTAGAGGGTAACCATTCTGGTGTGAGATGTTGATAGTGGGGGAGATTGTGTGTATGTGTATGTGTATGTGTGTGTGTGTGTGTGTGTGTGTGTGTGTGTGTGTAGAGGGAGTGTCAGGGGATATAGAAGAACTCATTTTACTTTCTTCCTAATCTTTTTGTGAACCTAAAAATACTCTTAAAGTCTATTAAAAGTGAAAAAAATTATTAAACCATCTGGTTGATAAATCTGGTATTATTATCCCCACTTGGGGTGATGTGAGCTAACTGAATCATACAGCTAAAGGTGGTTTAGCTGAAATTAGAGCTGAAGGCCTGTAACTTCTGAGCAACTCCTCTTTCTACACACAAATCCATGCCAAAAAAACTAACAGATGTCCTTTCCTATGTAGGGGAAGATACTCATTCCCTGTTGAACTATTCAAAACATCATGAATAGTAATAGAGTATTAACACTCTGTTGTCACAGAAACATGGAAAACATGGGAGCTAGTTATTTTCTTAAGTGGACAAAGGGATTATGGCAGAGTCATAACCTTCTTTCCACCAAACTTTCTTCCTCATCAAATGAAAAGCCTTCATTTCCCATCCTACTTTGTAGTTCAGTGGGACCATGTGACCAAATACTAGCCAATGGAATGTGGAAGGAAGTGAGGTATTTTACTAATACACCATGACCGTAAAACCTTTTCTGTGACTCTCCCATTCACTAGCTGCCATTATGTGTAATCAACATTTAATCCAGTGGAGGACTCTGAACACTTGTAGATTAGCAAATCTGCTATATTGAAGATACCTGGGCCTGCCAGTCACTGTGAGGAAAACCACCACCAAACCCCTCACTGAACTGAGACATGAATGAGTATTAAACCTTAATGGGTTAAACTGTAGAGATCAGGGTTTTATTACAACGTTAGCCTACCATACAGGGATTGTGGGGTAACCATATATGTTGCTGCCTTCAAATTCAAGGATATTGATATTGATCCTCTGTTGGTTGGTTAACCATGTTTTGTTTTCCACTTTAATCTTCAGAATACTTAAAGTGGCAAAGCAATTTCTTTATATGGATCATGGTACAGTACTTACTACTGTGCTTTCACATAAATGCTCAGTATGTAAAGTGGAATAAAATGGAATTTGTTGAATTAAATATCTGAGAAATTTGCACAAGCAAACGAACCATTTGGAAAATGAAAGCACAGACTTGGTATCTAGTTTGAACATGCCCTTTTGACTTAGGCTCAATTAGAAATTTCACTGGTTGGGGTTGGACTAATACATCTATGAAGGCACTTCTAGCTCTAAAATATAGGATGGCAATCCAAGGCTGTTTTGTTCTGTTGTGAAAGCCTTAATCTCCTTCAGTTTGTCAATACTTCTAAAAATATTTTGCGTTAGAATTTTAAAGCACTCTGAGCACCTGTCATTTCCATCCTGTGTGTGAGCCAAAGCATATGCATCATTTTGCCTCTTCAGGTCACGATTAATTCATTATCATGGTGAATGCAAAAGGCTCTTGCTTTCTCACACTAGCTTCTTCTGAGATTTATTATGAGAGATACTTTTTAAAATAAATCCCTTAACATCTGCCTAAATTTAGTACATACCATCGTTAGCAGTCATTATATCTAATCAACATCTAATCCTTATTAAAATAATACATTAATGAGATGAAATGGGAGTAAAAATCCAGGAATGTTAAATGTTCATTTCCTTTGAATAAACCTTAAGCAGCATAAAATTTGCAGCCTTTTGAAACATGTCTCTAAAAGAATGTGGCCTGCCTGTCAATTTTAAGCCCTGCCTTGAGCTTTTCGTTAGTAGCCATTAACTTCCACAATAAATGCGCACATCGAGTCTCAACTACAGCACAATTACATGGTATTCACCTAAGTATTAATGTGTAGAATGAATCTGTCCTAGGTCAAGCAAATTAGTATTATTATTATTTTTTTTTTGCGGTACGCAGGCCTCTCAGTGTTGTGGCCTCTCCCGTTGTGGAGCACAGGCTCTGGACGCACAGGCTCAGCGTCCATGGCTCACGGGCCTAGCTGCTCTGTGGCATGTGGGATCTTCCCGGACCGGGGCACGAACCCGTGTCCCCTGCATCGGCAGGCGGAGTCTCGACCACTGCGCCACCAGGGAAGCCCCAAATTAGTATTTTATAAACAATGATATTTAATTATTTCAGCCTTTAAAAGCAGTATTTATACATTATTCTTGATGACTCATATGTGGAGATTAGCTAATTCGTTTCTGTTTAGTCATGATTTTAAAGGATGTAATTTACACCAGTACTTGGGATCTCTATGTTGCTGGGATTGAATGATGTTTTGTTATTTCATGAATAGAAACTCCCAATACCTAAACAACTTCAATACCCTGAAATTTTCAAAAGACACAGAGACTATCTTAACTATGTTTATAGCATTTATTTAAGTTCTGTCTCATTAATGATCTGGGTAGAATGAACAAATGACATAAAAACATGCAGAAATAATTACAGCCTCCAATTTCTTCTCAATATTGTATAACGGGTCCCCAATCCCCGGGCCACAGACCGGTACCAGTCCGCGGCCTGTTAGGAACCGGACCGCAGAGCAGGAGGTGAGTGGCGGGCCAGCAAGTGAAACTTCATCTGCTCTTCCCCATCACTCACATCACCGCCTGAACCATTCCCACCACAGCCCGCCCCCAAAACCTGGTCCATGAAAAAATTGTCCTCCACAGAACCAGTCCCTGAGACCAAAAAGTTTGGGGGCCACTCTTACATAACATCTGACCTTTTGGTTCAAAAGAGGTAGCTCTATCCCTCACCACCAGTTTATGTGTTTGCTCCTTGTCCCAGTTTTCTTTCTCAGGATTTTTCTACAGGCTTCCTGCTACACAACCCTCATTTTGGTTACATCATTTTTTTTTTTGAACTTTGAACTAAACTTTATTATAATGTTAAGCTAGTATACTATATTTTAAATAACTTTTTTTGTGAAAACATTTTTTTAAACATCTTTACTGGAGTATAATTGCTTTACATTGTTGTGTTAGTTGCTGCTGTATAACAAAGGGAATCAGCTATATGTATACATATATCCCAATATCTCCTCCCTCTTGTCTCCCTCCCACCCTCCCTGTCCCACCCATCTAGGAAGTCACAAAGCACTGAGCTGATCTCCCTGTGCTATGTGGCTGCTTCCCACTAGCTATCTACTTTACATTTGGTAGTATATATAAGTCCATGCCACTCTCTCACTTCGGCCCAGCTTAACCTTCCCCCTCCCTGTGTCCTCAAGTCAGTTCTCTACATCTGCGTCTTTATCCCTGTCCTGCCCCTAGGTTCTTCAGAACCATCTTCTTTTCTCTTTTAGATTCCATATATATGTGTTAACATTCAGTATTTGTTTTTCTCTTTCTGACTTACTTCACTCTGTATGACAGATTCTAGGTCCATCCACCTCACTACAAATAACTCAATTTCATTTCTTTTTATGGCTGAGTAATATTCCATTGGATGTATGTACCACATCTTCTTTATCCATTCATCTGTCGACGTGCATTTAGGTTGCTTCCATGTCCTGGCTATTGTAAATAGTGCTGCAATGAACACTGGGGTGCATATCTGTTTTTGAATTATGTTTTTCTCTGGGTATATGTCCAGTAGTGGGATTGCTGGGTCATATGGTAGTTCTATTTATAGTATTTTAAGGAACCTCCTTACTGTTCTCCATAGTGGCTGTATCAATTGACATTCCCACCAACTGTGCAAGAGGGTTCCCTTTGCTCTACACCCTCTCCAGCATTTGTTTTTTGTAGATTTTTTGCTGATGGCCTTTCTGACCAGTGTGAGGTGATATCTCATTGTAGTTTTGATTTGCATTTCTCTAATGATTAGTGATGTTGAGCATCGTTTCATGTATTTCTTGGAAATCTGTATGTTGTCTTTGAAGAAATGTCCATTTAGGTCTTCTGCCCATTTTTGGATTGGGTTGTTTGTTTTTTTGATATTTAGCTTCATGAGCTGCTTGAATATTTTGGAGATTAATCCTTTGTCAGTTGCTTTGTTTGCAAATATTTTCCCCCATTCTGAGGGTTGTTTTTCCATCTTGTTTATGGATTCCTTTGCTGTGCAAACACTTTTTAAGTTTCAATAGGTCCCATTTGCTTATTTTTGTTTTTATTTCCATTTCTCTAGAAGGTGGGTCAAAAAGGATCTTGCTGTGATTTATGTCATAGAGTGTTCTGCTAATGTTTTCCTCTATGAGTTTTATAGTGTCTGGCCTTACATTTAGGTCTGTAATCCATTTTGAGTTTATTTTTGTGTATGGTGTTAAGGAGTATTCTAATTTCATTCTCTTACATGTAGCTGTCCAGTTTTCCCAGAGCCACTTAATGAAGAGGCTGTCTTTTCCCACTGTATATTCTTCCCTCCTTTATCATAGATAAGGTGACCGTAAGTGCGAGGGTTTATCGCTGGGCTTTCTGTCATGTTCCATTGATCTATATTTCTGTCTTTGTGCCCGTACCATACTGTCTTGATTACTGTAGCTTTGCAGTATAGACTGCAGTCAGGGAGCCTGAGTTCTTCAGCTCCGTTTTTCTTTCTCAAGATTGCTTTGGCTATTCAGGGTCCTTTGTGTTTCCATATAAATTGTGCAAGTTTCTGTTCTAGTTCTGTGAAAAATGCCATTGGTAGTTTGATAGGGATTGCACTAAATCTGTAGATTGCTTTGGATAATATAGTCATTTTCACAATGTTGATTCTTCCAATCCAGAAACATGGTATATCTCTCCATCTGTTTGTATCATCTTTAATTTCTTTCATCAGTATCTTATAGTTTTCTGCATACAGGTCTTTTGTCTCCTTAGGTAGCTTTATCTCGTGGGTGGAGCTGAGTCTTTTCCCTCTGATGGGCAGGGCTGCATTAGGTAGCATATTTTGGGCTGTCTGTGAGCTTAATATGACTTTAGGCAGCCTGTCTGCTAATGGGTGGGGCTGTGTTCCTGTCTTACTGGTTGTTTGGAATGAGATGTCCAGCACTGGAGCCTGCAGGCAGTTGGGTGGAGCCAGGTCTTGGTTTCACATGAAAACAATTAAGAAAATGGTAAAAGGAACATACATATTGATAATTACCTTAAATGTGAATAGATTAAATCCTCCCACCAAAAGACACAGGCTTGCTGAATGGATACAAAAACAAGACCCATATATATGCTGTCTACAAGAGACCCATTTCAGACCTAGGGACACATACACACTGAAAGTGAGGGGATGGAAAAAGATATTCCATGCAAATGGAAATCAAAAGAAAGCTGGAGTAGGAATGCTCATATCAGATACAATAGACTTTAAAATAAAGAATGTTACAAGACACAAGGAAGGACACTACCAAGTGACCAAGGGATCAGTCTGACAAGAAGATATAACAATTACAAATATATATGCACCCAACATAGGAGCACTTCAATACATAAGGCAACTGCTAACAACTATAAAAGAAGAAATCGACAGTAACACAATAATAGTGGGGGACTTTAACACCTCACTTACACCAATGGACAGATCATCCAAGCAGAAAATTAATAAGGAAACACAAGCTTTAAATGACACAATAGACTAGACAGATTTAATTGATATACATAGGACATTCCATCCAAAAACAGCGCATTGCAGTTTCTCCTCAAGTGCACACGGAACATTCTCCAGGATAGATCACATCTTGGATCACAAATCAAGCCTTGGTAAATTTAAGAAAACTGAAATCATATCAAGCATGTTTTCTGACCACAACACGATGAGATTAGAAATGAATTACAGTGGAAAAAATGGAAAAAACACAAACACATGGAGGCTAAAGAATACGTTACTAAATAACCAAGAGATCACTGAAGAAATCAAAGAGGAAATCAAAAAATACCTAGAGACAAAGGACAATGAAAACACGGTGACCCAAAACATATGGGATGCAGCAAAAGCAGTTCTAAGAGGGAAGTTTATAGCTATACAAGCCTACCTAAAGAAACAAGAAAAATCTCAAGTAAACAATCTAACCCTACACCTAAAGGAATTAGAGAAAGAAGAACAAACAAAACCCAAAGTTAGCAGAAGGAAAGAAATCATAAAGATCAGAGGAGAAATAAATGAAATAGAAACAAAGAAAATAATAGCAAAGATCAATTAAATTAAAAGCTGGTTCTTTGAGAAGATAAACAAAATTGATAAACCATTAGCCAGACTCATCAAGATAGGGAGAGGACTCAAATCAATAAAATTAGAAATGAAAAAGGAGAAGTTACAACAGACACTGCAGAAATACAGAGCATCCTAAGAGACTACTACAAGCAACTCTATACCAATAAAATGGACAACCTGGAGAAATGGACAAATTCTTAGAAAGGTATAACCTTACAAGACTGAACCAGGAAGAAACAGAAAATATAAACAGACGAATCACAAGTAATGAAATTGAAACTGTGGCTAAAAATATTCCAACAAATAAAAGTCCAGGACCAGATGGCTTCACAGGTGAATTCTATCAAACATTTAGAGAAGAGCTAACACCTATCCTTCTCAAACTCTTCCAAAAAATTACAGAGGAAGGAACACTCCCAAACTCATTCTATGAGGCCACCATCACCCTGATACCAAAACCAGACAAAGATACTACAATAAAAGAAAATTACAGACCAATATCACTGATGAATATAGATACAAAAATCCTCAACAAAATACTAGCAAACAAAATCCTACAACACATTAAAAGGATCATAAACCATGATCAAATGGGATTTATCCCAGGGATGCAAGGATTCTTCAATATACGCAAATCAATCAATGTGATACACCATATTAACAAATTGAAGAAGAAAAACCATATGATCATCTCAATACATGCAGAAAAAGCTTTTGACAAAATTCAACACCATTTATGATAAAAACTCTCCAGAAAGTGGGCATACAGGGAACCTACCTTAACATAAAACAGGCCATATATGACAAACCCACAGCAAACATCATCCTCAATGGTGAAAAACTGAAAGCATTTCCTCTAAGATCAGGAACAAGACAAGGATGTCCACTCTCACCACTGTTATTCAATGTAATTCTGGAAGTCCTAGCCATGGCAATCAGAGAAGAAAAAGAAAGAAAAGGAATCCAAATTGGAAAAGAAGTAAAACTGTCACTGTTTGCAGATGGCATGATACTATACATAGAGAATCCTAAAGATGCCATCAGAAAACTACTAGAGCCAATCAGTGAATTTGGTCAAGTTGCAGAATACAAAATTAATGCAGAGAAATCTCTTGCGTTCCTAAACACTAATGATGAAAAATCTGAAAGAGAAATTAAGGAAACACTCCCATTTACCATATCAACAAAAAGAATAAAATACCAAGGAATAAACCTACCTAGGAAGACAAAAGGCCTGTATGCAGAAAACTATAAGACACTGAGAAAGAAATTAAAGATGAAACAAACCGATGGAGAGACATACCATGTTCTTGTATTGGAAGAAGCAATATTGTGAAAATGACTATACTATCCAAAGCAATCTACAGGTTCAATGCAATCCCTATCAAATTGCCAATGGAATTTTTTACAGAACTAGAACAAAAAAGCTTAAAATTTGTATGAAGACACAAAAGACCCTGAATAACCAAAGCAGTCCTGAGGGAAAAAAACAGAGCTGGAGGAATCAGACTCCCTGACTTCAGACTATACTAAAAGGTACACTAATCAAGACAATATGGTACTGGCACAAAAACAGAAACATAGATCAATGGAACAGGATAGAAAGCCCAGAGATAAACCCACACACCTATGGTCAACTAATCTATGACAAAGGAGGCAAGGATATACAATGGAGAAAAGACAGTCACTTCAAGAAGTGGTGCTGGGAAAACTGAACAGCTATATGTAAAAGAATGAAATTAGAACACTCCCTAACACCATACACAAAAATAAATTCAAAATGGATTTGAGACCTTAATGTAAGACCAGACACTATAAAACTCTTAGAAGAAAACATGGGAAGAGCACTGTTTAACATAAATCACAGCAAGATCTTTTTTGATCCATCTCCTACAGTAATGGAAATAAAAACAAAAATAAACAAATGGTACCTAATGAAACTTCAAAGCTTTTGCACAGCTAAGGAAACCATAAACAAGATGAAAAGACAACCCTCAGAATGGGAGAAAATATTTGAAAACGAATCAACGGACAAAGGATTAATCTCCAAAATATATAAACAGCTCATGCAGCTCAATATTAAAAAAACAAACAACCCAGTCCAAAAACGGGCCAAAGACCTAGATAGACATTTCTCCAAAGAAGACATACAGACGGCCAAGAAGCACATGAAAAGCTGCTCAACATCACTAATTATTAGAGAAATGCAAATAAAAATACAATGAGGTATCACCTCACACCAGTTAGAATAGGTATCATCAGAAAATCTACAAACTACAAATGCTGGAGAGGGTGTGGAGAAAAGGGAACCCTCTTGCACTGTTGGTGGGAATGTAAATTGATATAGCCACTATGGAGAACAGTATGGAGGTTCCTTAAAGACTAAAAATAAAATTACCATATGACCCAGCAATCCCACTACTGGGCATATACCCAGATAAAACCATAATTCAAAAAGACACATGCACCCTAATGTTCATTGCAGCACTATTTACAATAGCCAGGTTACTGAAGCAACCTAAATGCCCATCGACAGATCAATGGATGAAGAAGGTGTGGAACATATATACAATGGAATATTACTCAGCCATAAAAAGGAACGAAATTGGGTTATTTGTTGAGACATGGATGGATCTAGACACTGTCATACAGAGTGAAGTAAGTCAGAAAGAGAAAAACAAATATATATTAATGCATATATGTAGAACCTAGAAAAATGGTATAGATGGACCAGTTTGCAGGGCAGAAATTGAGACACATACGTAGAGAACAAACGTATGGACACCAAGGTGGGAAAGTGGCAGGCGGTGGGGGTGGTGGTGTGATGATTTGGGCGATTGGGATTGACATGTATACAGTGATGTGTATAAAATTGATGATTAATAAGAACCTGCTGTATAAAAAAATAAACTTCAAAAATACCCAGAAACAACCAAAAAATAAATGTCGTTCATGCTGTCACAATGCTTATTACCTAGTGACAGAGAGAGTAACAAAAAGAAAGAGTATACACACGAGTACATAGAGAAGAGTGAGACAGAGATCTGCAGAATCATTCAGCTATTTCCATTAACGTGGAGATGGAAGTTTGCCTTTTGAGGGCATACTTATGGATGAAAAATCCTAACAGAACAGTGATAAAAGTTTACAGAGCTCTCCCAACTGACTCTGAGATGCATGGAAAGGAATACTTATTTTTGAAATCCACTGAGATTTATAATTTTCTTATGTGCCAACTGCTGACCGATCAAATACACAAATGGAGACAGAATACTAAGGACCATGAAACAAAAGACATTCCAGAGAATAGTTCACAGAACAAGAAGAACATAAAGTGACCAGAAAAAGATACAGAATGCATCCTCACCCACACTATATAGTCATCAATAGTTAAGAATTCTTAGCTCTTCACAGAGAAGAACATGGGGATTCATTTCAGAACCCACAATTTATCTTATATTTCATTGTATGAACATATGTATAATAAATTGTACTCATTTCTTCAGTCACAGGGAGGGTTCAGCCACTTTTAGTCTCTCCTGGTTATCTTCATAAACCCCTAACTTAGGAACTTCTCCAAATTTTATTTATACAACTATACAATGAATGAGCACTTTCTAAATATTAGAGGTAAGATTCTGGTATACAGAGACATCAGGTATACAAGCCCCTCTGAAAGATTGGACCTTCACTGGGATTATCTCATGTTACACCAGACCTTTCTGAATTTTTTGGGAAATCTCTCTATTGTGTCTGAACTCAATGCTACACTTATGGGTATTATAGTCACAGTTCCAAAACAGTTGTTTATCATTTACAAAAATTATTTTCCTCATGATTCTCAGGTCATTTTTGCCAACATTACACATCTCTCTTCCTGAAATTTCTTGTTTTATTTTTCCCTATATCTCTCTCCACATCAGCAGGTGTAGGAAATACAAGCATATGCTTGGAACACATAATTCAGTATGCCACCTACCAACACTGATTCTCTAGAGAGGCAAACTCAGTATATTAAAATTTAGGTTGGTCTGCTGCCCAAGAAGCATTTTTCTTGCCGTAAAATTCTTTTAAGCACTAGCTATATGTCAGAACCTGTTTCCATAGCTGATACATCTGAGTTTGAAACATAGTTTGTGTATTGTGTGTGTGTGTGTTTGTATGCATTAATTTTATTTCCCTGCTTGCCCTAGCATGGATTCTGGTATAAGAGGACTCACCTTGTTTCTTACATAAGATTCCCCATTTCATGTGAGAATCACAGCATCAGCATTCCTCTCCTTTTTAAAATAATAGACACTGAAAATAATCTGTGACAATTATGTATTAGTGAATCCCGTGGAAAAATACATATGGCAATGGAGAGCTACTATTTTGTCCATCTTGTATTTCCGCGGTACAGTTCTTCATCTTTATGATAGAAACTACAGTATTGATCTTGCATGATCATTCTGAAAATTAAATGAAATTATGTATATAACAAGTGAAGCACATTGTTTTTCTCAGATCATTCATGGAAAAAATGTTGGCTCCTTCTGCTTTCCCTTCTTTGACCAAGGAAGGAGGCATTGAAGAGGTAAAAGGAAGCTGAAAGAGGATCTGGAATTCTTTCTGCTGTCGCAGACATGGTGACCCATGGAACTCAGGAGATCCAAGTTCCATCTGCTCATTTATTTAAGGTAAAGATTCTATGTGCCACCTATCACTCTAGGTACTAAAAATATAACAGTTTGAACAAGTATGAATCAATTTATCCTCCCTTAGGATATAGAGAAGTAATTCTATATCTCTCACTATGTTCATCTAGTTAGTGTAAAGCACATCCCTACACACAATCCCCCGAGCATGCCAGACATGAATTTCCTTCTAGAGCTAAACTCTTTCCCACTCCTCAGTGTGTTTAGTAGGGATTGTGATACTGTGACCTGACTTTCGCAAGTTACTTCCATTGACATCTGCACATTGCTTGCTATTGCATTACAGTTTCTATGATGACGATGATGATAGTGGTGGTGGTGGTGGTGGTGATGATGATAAAGTTGAAAATGGATACAACAGAATTTGAAACGATCTCATCTCAGGAAGATTATTTTAAATGTGTGTCTCTTTCTCTCATTTCCTTACTGATATATTCAAGGAAAAGTGGTTTTGAGTGGCTAGACAAAATGATTTTTCTCTGATACTTACTTCCTAGCTGATTGAGTTAAAACATCTCTGTTAAATAAGCAAATCTTCAGACCTGGAATTTACAGTAGTCAATAAAACTATCAATATGAAAATTAGGATGTATATTTTCTCCTATCTGAAATATCTATGTTTAGGATTTTTGAGGTTTGGCATTCAGAACCAAACTTATAAATTCCCATGTGTGCATTCGAGGAAAAAAATGTGTACCTCAGGAAACGTAATAAAGCATGCTACACTCACCTCAAACAACATATAACTATGAAGGATTACAGTTGTAATTGAAAGCAAATTGTTATGGTAGAAAGAGATGAGAATTTATTATAATTTTGAAGCTACATCAATTAGGATGCCTCTGGCCATGTACCAGATACTATTTTTGGTGTCTCATGCTCTTTACATATCTGCAACTGGAAAAATTGCAGCTCACATCTGCAGGCTCTCCAGAGCAATACCTTTGAGCTGCAGGTGATGTCTTGCTTGGAGGTACCTGGCAGGTTATGCACCACAACCTTCCTTAACCAATAATCAATGATCAGTCTAATTGAGAATACTAAAAGAGACCCCCAAATCTTCTTTCTTTCCTCTAAGCAAAACAACATACAACAAAAACAAACACAAAGAAACCTCTGTGGTACAATATATGTTGCAGACCTCACAGCTTCATTTCTTTACTTCCCCTATCTGGTCTCCCTTGCTTCCTTAACAATTTCTATTGAGACATTCCCTGATAAATTCCTGGCACAAGAAAATCCTCTGATTCAACTACTAGAGACCAAATCTAGGAGTCTTCCATCCCAGGAAGCCAACTCTGAGGAAGAGAACATGGAATTGGATCACTCACTGGCTGAACGGCAATAAAGCCCATTGTTGGGAGTAGGGAAAATATGGGTAAGTCCTGGCATGTTCTAGAAGTGCTATCTTTGAGATTTTCACCTCAGGTGAACTGGAATGGAATACTGTTGGAGGAGATGCTATGATTTATGAAATATAAATGACATTTAAAGGTGTGGGGAAAATAACATTTATAGCAGTATTAATGCATTAAAAGGAGAATATCACAGGCTAAGGAGGAATATTTATCATTTTTAATCAAATGTCCCACAGGGTAGAGAGAAAAACCATACAGTATAATGCTGAGGCCTTGGGACATATTCAAGGATCTTGCAACATTTTCATGGCTTGGCTGGATTTTAAAATTGTTTTGAATCAGTGACTCCTTTTTGTTTTCCCTTTTTAAGCAGGAATATTCATAATGATTACTCTAGGCCTCCTCTATCATTCCATGTTGAGGAGAGATAGATAACTGGTCTCTTTACTTTCACATCTTCCCTAAAACCAACTCCTGATCCTACATTTTTGATCTCAGTGCTACACGGGATATTCTGTTCTACAAACCTTAAGTAATCATAGACTTCCGAAACTGCCATGGCTCGCTTCTAACTGAATACCATACCATCTTGAGCCTCAAATATGTTTCTCAAAACTATTCTGTTCATTAAGTTTAACATCTCACCACAACCATGTTACCTATGAAGTTGAATTGAGCAGAGTTACCCTCCCAGATAGAGAAAGTGTACTCCTGGTAGGGCATACATGGAAAACTGTGGTCACCTGCTTGATGAGACCAACATGCTCCTGGAGGCTTTTCATCTTTCTAATTCTAAACTTTTTAAGTTCGGAGTTTTATCAAAACATTTTTATTTTAAGTAAGTTGTTCTCAAGTTGTAATAGGGAAGAGAAATGACTGCAAGTCGGATCTGTTTCTTTTCCTGTAACCTTTGTGCTCTGTTACCTGTGCTTAGTCATGCTGGCTCTGCACCTTTTGTAAAAGAATGTTGCCTACAGCCTGAAATACACAGGACAGCTGATTCTTAGGGCTCTGATCTTTAAGAGTCCATTCATAGGGAGATAAAAAGTTGCAGAACAGAGAATAACACTTGTCTTGTTGGAGGTTTATAGGAACATGTGACCTATCCTATGTGGACAGCTGCAAGAACAAAGGATTCCTGCCGAAGAACTTTGCAACAACTAATCACCCCCCTTCCCCTTTTTAGTATAAAAGAAGCCTGAACTCTAACTGAGGTAAGATGGTTCTTTGGGACACTAGTCTGCCATCTTCTCGGTCTGCTGGCTTTCCAAATAAAGTCATTATTCCTTGCCCCAACAGCTTGTCTCCCAATTTATTGGCCTGTCGTGAGGTGAGCAGAACGCGCAACAAAGGCAGTGCCGAAAGTCTGTTCTGCATTTATTTTTTTTGTATTCTTTCACATACTCAATTTTTTCCCTAGGTAAATCAATCTTTTGTCTTGTTTATCTAAGTCACCCATTAAGGAGGCCATCTTAATGACAAAAGTGCCTTAATTTGTAACACTGTTCCCAAGGATTTCTCAACAGCCAACTTGCAAAATCAATCTAATCTGATGTTCAAACGCATACTACATTTGTCTGTGAATATCCTTCTCAGGTAAGTTTTCTTGTTAAACTTGGTAAACTTAATGCATTCATTGTATGAATTCTCCAGGTGATTAATTTCATAAAATGCCAAATCACAACATCCAAATTTTCCTTCACTGGCACTTCTGGGAATATCTGAAGTTTAGGATAAGCAACCTCTATGTGGTAACATTTTAAAATGTTAGTTAACTTTAATAAACCCATATGGACACAAACACACCAAACACTAGTTTAGTTGTCTAAATTTCATAAAGAAATTTAAAAGCCTTGAGTAAACTTTATTCATATACCCATTCATAAACCCCACTTGTAAATCCTAATGCTTTATTGTTTTCCTGCACAGAATGAAACTGTATGTTTAACATATAGCCCCTATCACACAATTATTTCAGATTTATCCCATATAATTATAATCTGTTAGCCACCTTCTAAAATCTATGGACAGGGTAATCTTCATCAGCTACCCACTCTAGTCACTTGACTTGATTTCAGATCCCTGCATTTCTACTAATTTTAGTAGGTTGGAGTGGAACACAATTCATTTTATTGATCATTGCCTTATTTTTCTTCTTATTCCTTATCTTCTCAAGATTTCTATGTGCTCCCTTTCTTTTTGCTCCTCAGAGAGGCGCTTTTACTTTTTCTCCTGCCAGACTTCCAAGGTATTTCTACTAGTAGCTTCTCTTATTGTAACAAAAACATATTACAGAGTTGTTTGGTCAGTCAAGGTGGACAAGGCTGTGTAGATATAACAAACAACTTCACAATTTCAGAGACTTATTGCAACAAAATTTAATCTTTCATCCCTGTTACCTGCCCAACATAAGCCATTACAGTCACTCAAGGAACAAAGTTGACAGAAGCTTAATTTTAACCTTAATCCAAGATCACTATTAAAACAGGAAGAGTGTGCCCCAAGTAACTGCACAACTTTAAGTTTCTACTGTGAAGTTACACATGCCCCAGCTGCTTGCATTACCTTGGCTCAAGTCACATGTCTGGGCCTAATTTAAATGGGTCACAGCAATTCTGGGCTCCAGAATTGTTTGTGACTGGCTAATGATGATCACAGGGATTAAGTGGTAGACTCTGATATCTAACAATGTAGTTTCAAAACTCAGCTGCATATGGGGAGGGGGAAGGGTGAGCTGTGACAAGGTGAGAGAGATACCCCAATAAAGATGTTAAAAAAAAAAAAAAAAAACTTTAGCTGCAGTACTTTTTATTTTTGTGATCTTAAATATATTACCTAAAACTTCCATGCCTCAATTTCTTAATCTAAAAAAAAAGAAAGCTAAATAAGAACAGCTACCTAACAGGTCGTTTAAAACAAAATTCAACTGAGTAAATCTGAGGGTCAATTTGGCTTTTTCAACAATTCATGAATCTGGAAGCCTCCCATCGAGCAAATAGAAAGGAGTTCTGAGGAGCCATACAAAATATAAAGTTTTTATAGACGGAAGGAGACAGGGACAAGGAAAAAGTGTATTACCTCATCCTTCTTTGGAGGATAGAAGGGGTCTATCAGGAAGGTTACCTCACTACTGCTGACCAGGAAATTCCAGACTGACTGTTTAAGCTTACATTCCTGGAAGAAGTTGAAACTGCAGTTAGGTTAGGTATTAAATTTTGGTTCACTGATGTGGGGTTTAGCACAAGTAACTTCATTTTGGGCCTGTTATTTCTTTGTAAACAGAGCAATTATGAGAATTCAGTGATGAAACACAGTGTCTCACTTAAAATATGCATTTCTGGACATTAATATAACATAGAGTCCCTTTTCATTTTCCCCGTTCCAAAATTTCTCCACCCCATTTCCTACTACTCTTTACCTGGAGCTCCTTGCTCACACTATATATTGTACACTGGCATATTTATCACAGAGTTCGTCCTCAATGATGAGAAAAGGAAGCAGATATTTCAATGAACACAGATGAAATGCTAAGCCTGGTTGGCAGATGAGAAAGTAGATAGAGAGTACAAAGTCTGAGAATTTCTCTTTTACAAGATTTAAAGGTCATTTTGATGGTGGGGTACAACACAATGACACTCAGATAGATGAAAGGCAGAACTCTTTGTTACTTAGAGCTCCAAACAAGAGAAGGCTTCCAGGCAGGGCCACACAGGGAGTAGTCTCTGCAGCCAGGGTAACAGCATGCTGAGCTGTAGGGCACAGCTTATATATGGCAAATGGGGTGGGGCTAGCGGGGTTTCACAGGCTCCCTGTGGACTGGCCAATTTGAATAATTTCAGGCTCAGGGACATAGGAAACTGTCCTTAGTTATCTGGCACCTGGTCCTGGGGCAATTAGGGTTAGTACATAGCATTCCTTGATTCTGAGAGCCCCAGCCCTGACAAGAGAGGTGTTGGAGTGTGTACTTAATCCACTGCTGCTCAAGAACAGGAACTCTAGCTACGGCCTCAAAACTGGGGAAAGCAGCATTAAAAAAAATAACAATTTTTACAGTTGCCTTAGCCACACTTAGAGAATTTCACCCATTCCTTAGTGAGAAATGAATTGAATTAAAACTAGAACCATGCTATGTTTACATCTTTGTATACAATACATAATCTGATGTTCACTTCACACGCACATGTTTACAATCAAGTAAGTCTGGCTTTGCTTCTTTATTCCACCCCCTAACTCTTTTGCAAAATTATTCCTAAAACTATAGTAATTCATTGCTTTTTATGTATCCAGTCAAACTCCATTTTTTTTTTCAGGCCTGAAAAAGAATTCTTCTGGATTTGATTAATGGTGTGCTTCTAAAAAAGGTTAACTTCAAGTGAAACTGCTGTTAGAATTTTGTTGCCAGGGCGGCATGTCAGTACTCCAATCTTGTTATTTATCAAAAGAAAACAATAATAACTAATAATATGTACATGTAAGAATTTTCATGCTTTTGCAAGTTAATGTTATTTAACTGGAATTATTTTATATATTTTCCTTTAATGAAGCCTATGACAGACAGGAAAAATAAAGAAATGAATCCCTATTGTAGATTTTACTGACAGGACTAGACAGGTCACAAACAACTAGGCATCATATGTAAGTTTTTAAAGTATAAAATGGAAAATCAAGAGAAAAAAATTGTGAGTCCCTGGATATGTGGGTATTCATTAATCATGACAAATAGAACACATTTGTCCACTTCTTAAAATGAAATGATGGTTATTGGCTTCTGGTTTTGAATGAAAGGAGGTTTGAAGTCACCACTCCACCCTAGCAACAAGCTAAACAGATTGAAAAAAGTCAGCAATTCTTCTTAGATCTATAAGAGAGGGGAAGACACAAGGGCAGCTGACTGCTCCCAAGATAAGAGAGACAGAAAGGTGAATAAAGGGAATCGTCACTCACCAGAGCAGAGATGCAGGAGCAGAAAGTGCCTTAGGAAGCAGTAAAGGGTAGGAAAACCTGAACTGTAGCTGACAAATTGCTGGAGGCTCAGTGCAAACAACTCTGAGAGGGTAAACT
>NW_020175047.1:816621-840678 GCF_003031525.2 Neophocaena asiaeorientalis asiaeorientalis
CCCATACTATGACATTTACCTCCCTGACCACGCTATAAAACAGAGAAAAATCTGCTCAGTCTTCTGGCAGGAGGAGGGGAAAAGGAATCATTTTGAAATACACCAGAGAACTCTGATCTTCTTAATAAGGTCTGCCTCGAGGAGAAACTAATTAGCTAAAATGAACCTACTTGGGTATTATCAGAGCCTCTCTGACAGGGGCAAGGAAATATCCAAATACCGAACCCTGGCCTACTCTAGCCACTCTGTCCCATCAAAGAGAGGAAGAAAAAAAAAACTGAGAAACACTTGTGATTTTAAAATTCCAGAGGTGTAGGCTCACTAAAACTGAGACCTAATCAAAGTACTATAGACTGCTTCCCCTCCCCACCCCCCCACCTCACCACCACATTATTTAAGGACTACTTACAGCAGTTCCTTTTACCCAGAACAAATATCTGGCTTTCAAGAAAAAAAAAAAAAATCACAAGGCATAACAAAAGGCAGAAAAGAAAAAAAAAAAGGAATTTGAGAAGACAGAACATGAGAACCAGACATGGCAGGGATCTTGGAATCATTAGACAAGAATTTAAAACAACAGTGATTAATATACTAGAGACTCTAAAGGATAATGTAGACAGCATGCAAGTACAGATGGGCAATGTAAGCAGAGAGATGGAAGTCCTAAGGAAAAAAACAAAAAGAAATGTTAGAGATAAAAAAACACTGTAACAGAAATGAGGAATGTTTTTGATGGGCTTATCAGTAAACTGGACATGGCTGAAGAAAGGATCTCTAAGCTAGAGGATATATCAGTAGAATCCTTGAAAACCAAAAAGCAAATAGAATAAAGACTGAAAGAAAAAAAGAACAGAATATCCAAGGACTGTGGTAACATATATGCAATGGGAAGGAGTACAATAGAGAGAAAACAGAAGAAATATTTGAAATATAATGACTGAGAATTCCCTAAATTAATGTCAAACACCAAACCACAATCCAAGAAAGTTTCTCCTCCGTCAGAGTTTCAGCTCCTGCAGTCTGCCATTGCCACAAGCTGCAATCACTACCATGGAACAATAAGAGAACAGAGATAAGAAAGAGAAAAATGGGATAGATTCCAAACTGCCTCTGAGCATTAGGTATTCCCTTGTTCATTCATTAAACCAGAAATAGAGTAAATCTCTTGGAGCATTTTCTGTGCTCTGGTACTTGCAGATCACAGAAAAGTGTCCAATGCATGGAACATCCAGGTTTCCAATGCACTGAGCTCTGACCAGGGGAACTGGAAGAGGAAAAAGTGGTAAACTCACTGCTGGTTTGGTAGTACTATAAATTCATGTCTTCCCTTATCTGCCTGCTACACTTTACTTTTCACAAATAGTTACTCAGTGTATTTTTTCAGGATTTATAATCATACTCAATGGGAGAGACAGGGTAGAGTGTGCTTAAAACATCTTACCAGGAATTTGAAACCTAGACCATTTCCACTTAATGTATTCAATAATATGTTCAGATTTAGGTTGACCATTTTTTAATTTACTATCTGCTTTTCTAGTCAGTTTCTTATTTCTCTGCTCCCCCTTTGCCTTTTGGATTAAGTGAATAATATTTTAGAATTTCATTTTATCTGTTGACTTTTTTGACTATACCTTTTTGTGTTATTTATAGTATTCGCTCCTGGGATTAAAATATACATATCTAATCTTTCACAGTCTACTTAGAGTTAATATTCTACCATTCCAAGTAAAATAGAGAAGTTTTACAAATATACAGGTCTGTATTCCTTCCAACTTTAGGTTGTAATTATCATAAATATTACATTTACATTTATTAAAAGCCCCACAAGACAATATTATATATTTTTTGCTTTAAACAGTGATACTTATTTTTAAAAATATAACTGGAGGGGAAAAAATCTCTTACATTTACCATTTGTTGTTCTTTCTTCATTTCTCCAACTCCAAGTTTCTTTTTGATATTTTTCTCTAGTCTAAAGAACATAAGTTACCATTTCTTTCTATATTAGTCTATTGGTGATGAAATCTATTATTTTTTTCTTAATCTGAGAATATCTTTATTTTTCCACCACTTCTGAAGAATATTTTTTCTTGATATAGAATTGTGTGTTGATACTTCTTCTCTTTGGGCACATGAAAAATAATGTTCCAATGTTTTATGGCCTTTATGGATTCTTAGAAATCTGCAGTCATTCAATTTGTTTTCCTATATGTAATGATCACTTTTCTCTGGTTGCTTTCAAGATCTTGTTTCTTTTCTTTGGTTTTCAGCAGTCTAATTATAATTGTTTGTCCTTGCATGATTTTCCTTGATTTTACCTGTTTTAGTTTTGATGAAATTTTTAAGCCTGTAAATTCATGTACTTCAACAAATTTGAAACAACTTTAGCAACTATTTCTTCAAATATTTGTTTCTTCACTATAGTTTTCTCTTCTCCTTCTGGAATTTCAATAACAAATTTTAGATACTTTGATATTGTCTCATAGGCTGTGGAGGCTCTTCAAATTCTATCTTTTTACTCTCTGTTTTTCAAATTGGATAATTTCTATTGACCTATCTCCAAGCTCTTTCCTTTTCATCTCCATTCTGTTATTGAGTTGAGAAGTAAATGCTTCATTTCAGATATTTTATTTTTCAGTTCTAAAATTTCTATTTGATTTATTTTACAGTTTCTGGGTTTTTGCTGATAACATCTATGTTTGCATTCATTTCAATAGTGCTTTCCTTTACCTCATAAGGATGCTAAAAATATCTGCTTTAACATCTTTGCTTGATAAGTCCATCACTTGTATACTTTCTTGATTGGCATTTGTTGATTCCCTTACCCCCTGAGAATTGGTTAGATTTTCCTGGTTCTTTCTATGTGGAGGAATTCTTAATTGTAACCTGAACATTTTGAATAGTATGCTGTGAAACTTTGAGTCCTATTAAAATTCTATGTTAAGTGTTGAATTTTTGGGTGTATCAGGCAATCAACTCAGTTAGGTTCATACAAGTTCCATCAACTTTCTGTGGAAGTGATTCCAATAGCAGTTTGGCCTTCCAAGCTTTTGCTATGCTGCTTTGGGTCTATCCCACTTATATCCCTCTCAAGGTATAATCTGGGGCTTGAGCAGTGGTTTATATCATATTTCAGTTCTCAAAGTTGTTGCTATGCTTCTTTGGGCCTGCTTCACGTGTGAGCCTGAGCTTGTGTTGGTTCATGCAAAAGATTAGGGGATCCATTTCTTAAGCCTTCTCACCTCCAATATTTCCCCCTCATTCTCTCTGAACCAAGGACCCCATTTTCTCAACTAATGAAGAAAAAATAGTTTCTCCATGATTTGTACCACAGAGTACCTTTTCCCCCTTTTTCATGGACAGAGCTGAAGAAGACCCAAAAAAAGGCAGAAAGAAAGAAAATTAAACAGTAATAATGGGATTTTCTTTACAATCTGGCTTAGGGTCCCCTTTTCCTAGATACCCTAGCCAGAAAGGCAGAATTTCTCTAGGGGTATTTGCTGACCTTCTTGCTGCAATGCATTTCTATGCTTGGGCCATCCTCTTGCCAAAGACAGGAGACAAGCAATTTTTTTTAAATAAGGAAACTTACTCCTATAATATGCCATTCTTCAAGATTTAGCATCCCTTCTCAATCTGGCTGATATTGTTAATTTCTCACAGTCTTCGGGCTTTTATGTTTTGTGCAGAGTTTTAGTCATGATCTGTGTGACAGATAAGCTGTTGCAGACTTATTCCACTTAGTTATTTGCCCAACACCAGAAGCTAAAAGTACTATATTTCAATGGATAAATTATTGCATGAACTTTGGAAGAAAGCTTTTTGTCTGTTCGTTTTGTTTTTACCTTTACCTATATCAATCTCGTGTCAATGATTTTTTAAAAAATCACCTAAAATATAATGGGAAAATTGGCCTTTCTCCCTGTGCATGTTATATATCTGATTGAAAGAATACAGAATTGTTTCAGAAGAGTCTCTTTAGAGAAAGAAAGCAAACTTTTATGAGTGGGGGATTTTGCTTCCAAGATATTAGATATTTAATCGCACATATCACAACTTTCTTTGATGGGACAAATTTCTGGATAAATGTAAAGGTCTCAGATAGTGGACCCCAGCCTTGATAGTTGGAATGGCTGGGTTAATAACCAAATTAAGACAAAATTTTAAAGATTTCCTATGTTTTCTCTGAGTGTGCTTCTCTGTGAGAATTGGAGGAGAAAATTAACTTTTTCAAAGCAATATTTTCTCTGTAGGTACGTTTTCTTTGGAGAAAGTTCTACTCAAGTTCATTGTCCATTTTTTAACTGGGTTATTTGTGTTTTTTTGCTATTGAGTTGTAGAAGCTCTTTATATATTTTGGATATTAACCCCTTTAGCCTGTAGTCTCCTTTATTCACAGGAACTTGGTAGAAATAGGCATTTGGCTGGGATGTATAGGTTTCTAGGTATTGACATTTTTGCTTTTGGATTAGACTTATACTTTTCTGCCAAATAATGCTTCTTTCTCCTTTCTTCATTCTCCTTCTTTCCCTTCTTTTTTTTTTTTTTGTCTCTCCTTTCTCCTTCCAACCTTTCTTAATTTTTCTCCTTTTTCTGAACACTTCTATCTTCTGTTCCTGTATATTTGGGTTTTTTTCTTCCTTCCTTCATCCCCCTCATCCCTCCCAGCCTTCCTTCTTCTAGTATTTACATAATTTCCCAGGTGACGATCCAATGCCATGTCTGTTAAGTGTCAGATTATAAGGGACAGGTCTTATTATAATCATTTGCCACAAAAAAGCCCTTAACTATGTAAGATATCTAAAAACAGTGAAAATAAGTAAACCACACTAAGGTGAGGACTCAACTTAGTTGAGACTAAATGATATTATGCTACATATGAAAGAACTAGGTTTTGCTAGTCTTTCCTCCTTTTTAATTAATTAGGAACACAGCTGTTTTCATGACAAGTTAGTCAAAGTGTACACACATACACACACACATTGGAAAGTGTAAGTGTAACTCTAACAGAGCAGGACCCCATGGTGCCTTCCCAGGACAGATCACCCACCTACATGGCCTCTACCTGACTCTTGTTTTAGAAAACTTTAGCCTTCTAGGCCTTCCCTGAGTTCCAAAGAATAAATGTAACCAAAGAAGTGAGAAAATGCGGAAACAAAAGAAAACAATCAAGACAAAATAATAATAGTTTGGCCATTAAACAAAGTCAAGAACCTGTAGTTCCTCCTCAAGGGCTATAGATAATATTCTGAGCCATGTCCTTTGAGCTGTTTGCAGATACTAAAATCCCCACCAGGTGTAAGAAGTTAACTGTATGCTGACCACAGGAATGTAGACCACAGACTGGTTGGAGCCAGAAGGTTGATGATGTTGACTCTGGATTACCTCACCACCAACCAATCAGAAGAATGTCTGTGAACTGCTCACACACCCCACAACCCTCTCCCTCACCCTGTCTTTATAAACTCTTTCCTGAAAGCCACTGGGGAGTTTGGACCTTTTAAGCACTAGCTGCCTAGACTCCTTCCTTGGCACCCTGCAATAAACACTGCACTTTCCTTCACCACAACCTGCTGTTGGTAGGTTAGCTTTCCTGCCTGTGGGTAAGCAGACGCAAGTTTGGTTTGGTAACATAACTAGCTATTAATATAGACATAACAATATCTGCATACTTGCAACCCTTGGTCTAATTATACATTATAAAGTCCTCCAATCTACCCTGAATTCTAAATCTGATCTGTTTGGAAGATTTTGTTTTTACTGTTGCTCTGTTTTGTTCTTGTTTTATATCATGTATCTCATTTTTTAATATGCCTAAGCATGCCATAGGAAAAAGCTTAGTTTGGGCATGAATTTACCCACCTTACTATCTTCACAGAAGTTTTGTGGGTTTTTATTTTTGTTTGTTTTTTGTTACTCTTAAGATATCAGAGCCAAAAAACACTTCAGAAATAATGGCATCTTGGTCCCTCAGTTTTCATATGAGGACAGTGAGGTTCAGAAAGAGGAAAAAAACCTTTTTTTTGCAAGAAAAATGGAAGTGACAGAGCTGGACCCAGCACCTGGAATTCTGATTCTGAGTTTAATGATTTTTCTTATAATATATCAAAGCTTTTTTATGAATGGGTGAGAATCCTGAGATTGGCTAGAAAGATGTGTCCTACTGTAAGTCCAGATATTTGTGTTGATGTCATGAATTGGTCTCTTCATAAAGCCACATAGTATATAGAATGAAGGCTGGTAGAATTCCTTGATTTTTCTAGAAATCAAGGGAAATTTTTTTATCATGAGAAAATATTTTGTTATTTTAATAAAAATAATATATTGAAGTTCTTAAAATGTCTCATTTATCTCTGAAAGATCATCTTGTCTATATCAGTTAGAATACTGCTTTTCATAAAAATGTTGGTTGTATTAAATTGTGTTAGCTGAAAAATAATAACACTTGCCAAGAAGCGACCAAGCTCTTCATTGGAAAGAACATAGTCATCCTTGGAAATACTGATCTTAATCATAAACACCACTAATTAAAGCACTAATTAAATGAAACATCTATTCTTACAACTAGGTTTATCATATTGTTTATCATAAGGAAAGTAATGGGGGTAGTAGAAGACTCTAGCTTTGGATAAATTTGAATTTGAATCCCAGAGCTACTTAGAAGCAATGTGACCATAAGCAACTATCTAAAATCCCTCTAAGGCTTAGTTTTCTCGTCTGTAAACTGAGATGGTAATTCCTATTTTCTAAACTCAGATGAGATAGTCTATAAATCCTTGGATGAAACAGATGCTTGCTCTTGCCCTTCTGAATGAAAGTTCTTGCTCCACAGCACATCTGCAAATCATATTTGAGAACAATGAGCCTATTTAATATAGCTGTATAAAAGCCATTATTGTAAATCATGACGTAATCTGAAGTAAACACATTGTTTCCTTAACCATTCCCTGTATCTGTCCCATGGTCTCTTTTTTCCTCTTACACTTTGATAGGCTCCTATTTTGCTATATTTCATAATTTCCTGAAGCCAGTTTACAACAGAACCTCTCTTGTCACCATGGGTACATCTAAATCCTGCCTTGGAGAGATTATGTAGATTTATTAGGCTGCCACATGATTTGATACATTCACTTATCCTTAAAAGAATTTTTATTATTAAAAAACTACTAATTGTTAAAAATCATTCTTTAGAAAGCACACAGAAATATGATGAGATTTAATTAAGATGAGCATGAAAGGCTGATTTTTCAATAAAGGAGAATTAGCTATTTCTCTGTTAAGTTATTTAACAAGAAAGAAGAAATTTTGCAAAAGATCCCTTTTAACTGTGATTGAATTTTATCAATTAATCTTCTAATAGAACCATCCAAAGAAAAATATGAAAATTGTGTAGCATCACTTTTTATATCTACCTGCTCCTACATTGGGTAGGACCCAGATTAAGCAGTATAGTTATGATTGTGTGTTTGCAGTTTGATTAATAAGTATAAGAATAGAAATAATAATCATTTACATTTTATTAAACTTTACAGTTTTTAAAGAACTTTTAACTGAATTACTGCACTGAGTAGCATAACAAATCTAAGATGAGTAATATTACCCTCATTTAACAGACAAGAAAATTAATATCAGAGGCTAAGTGACTTGTCACGATCATACAGTGGCAGAGATAAGAAGAAGTAGAATTAAGCTTCTGATTTGTCTTTCTGCCTCTATGATTTTAAAGTATACATCACATAGTTTATCGTAAACATCTATTTATATTTTTCCTCCCCCAAGAACTTGAGCTTCAAGGGACAAACCTCAGTTTCGTACTCAATTCTGTAAACCCTAGTGCCTAGTTCAATGCCCAATACCCAGTAAATATTTGATCATTTATCCAGGAGATTTAATTGTTGCTCTAGTTCTCATCTTTAGTTACGCCAGTCACTTAGCCTCTTTAAACCTGTTTCCTTATTTATAAAATGACAAGATTTAGACAGTGTAATCTGAGATGCTTGCCAGCTTGAATACCACACTACTGTCTATCTTGGAGGTAAAGCAACAGTTTCCTTAGTCTCAGAGCAGGGGATAAAATTCCTGCTGTAGAATCATCAGGGCCCATCACCAGTCCAACAAGCACTGTTTTCAGGATTCACTGGAAGGTCTTTCTGTTGGTTCTTAATATTCTGGAGGCTTCTCCTCTCATCAAGGTTCTCCTAACACCTAACTCCCGTATAAGTAATGGAAGCATGTTTTATAAATTAGAGAAGAACGATAATGGGAGAGACAAAATGAAGCCAAATGATTCCTTTATGTAAATAAATGTTTAATCCAAATAGGAGAGGCTTCGGTAGAGGGGCATTACAGGTGAGACTGTCAGCTGTCTAGATACAAAATTATTTATTTAAAACAAATTTGTTTGGTAATGAAAAAGTTTGTCCTTTAACATCATATATCAAAATATTTCCATCTCCTTGTCCCTAGTGTTATATCACATTGTTTTCCCTGGAAAGACAGCCTCATCAGAAGGTATGTCTTTGTTTCAAAAAAGATAGATTGGAAATTCAGGAGCTAGGGAAGGTGTTAGGGGGAAGGGAAAAAGCTGAACCACTGCAGGAATGATAGAAACCCTTGTGAAAGCCAAGACTCCAAGACACAGGTCCATTAAAAACTTAAGAATTAATCAGAACATTACAGAATGTTCTCCCCTCCCTCCATCCCTACCAATACACCAACAAGCCCTTCAAAAATAATGGGTTACAGCTTAAAGAGGTGAAAGACACAGCTTTCTGGGGAGCAGCATGTAAAGAAAAAGTCCCAAAGCCAAGAGGGGAAACAAAAACAGACACTAAAGGAATTTGAAGACTCTGGTACTTCAGGTGCAACAAACACAGTCCAACTCCTGACCAGATTAACAAAATCCTCACAGTGAAGCCTATTTACCTCAATTCCTATTAGACAATTCAACATGTCTGCCTGTCAACAAAAATTTCAAGGCAAGTGAAAAGGACAGAAAAAACAAAGTCAGAAGTGACAAAACATGTATTGGAAGATGACTTAGATATGAGACAGACGTTGGAATTATCAAAGAATTTTTAAATAACTATGATTGAATAAGTTAAGGACTCTAATGGAAAAAGTAAACTATATGTATGAAAGAACAGATGGATAATATAAGCAAAGAGATGCAATTTCTAAGGGGAAAAAAACAGCTGGCAAAAGTGAAGAATGTTTTTGACAGGTTCATCAGTAGACTGAACACGGCCAAGGAAAAAAACCAGTGAGCTTGAAGACAGGTCAACAGAAACTTCTCAAACTAATATGCAAATAGAAAAAAGAACTTTTATAAATTAACATCCAAGAACTATGGGACAATATCAATTATATTTCATCCACAAGAAACTCACTTTAAATATAAAATTTCTGATAGGTTAAAGTAAAGGCATGAAGAAATGCTAACACTAATCAAAAGAAAGCTGGAGCAGCAATATTAATTTAGCACAAAGCAGAATTCAGAACAAGGAAAATTATCAGGAATAAAAAGGGACATTACACAATGATAAAGGAGTCAATTTTCCAAAAAGACCAAATTATCCTAAATGTGTTGTATGCATCTAATAATAGTGTCAAAATACCTGAGGCAAAATCTGATAGGACTGAAAAGAGAAATAGAAAAATACGAGTTGTCTTAAACCTGTGAAGACAGAGATTTTTGCCTATTTTACTATCATACCTCCATGTCTATAAAAGTACTTTATACATTCTAGATTTATAATAAACACTTTCAGTTAATAAATATTGTAAATATTCCCTCTTACGTTGTCCCCTCAGGATAAGTACGAGTAATACATGAGATTTGAGTGAGAAGGCATTAAAACCTTGGAAAAAGTAATATTTAGCAGTGCTGCACTGGGGGTAGGGTGAGAATAACTCTTACACCAAGGAGTTTTATTAGAGAGAGAAGATTAAAGAATGCATAATTCTGGTTTTACCATCTAAGCTTTGAGCTCAGATGGCTGAAAATGCTGTCTTTTCTACCATTAGCAGTAATAATGCATAGAAGACCTCAGTTAGAAAGCTGGCTATGCCGAGTTGGCTCCTGTGACAAAATCTCATAGTACTATCATATGGCCTGCGAGGCACCACAGTTAGCCCTTGTATCCAGATATATTTCATAGGATTTTTTTTTAATAAATGACAACTTTTACAGCTATGTAAAAAGCCTAACAACTTATAAATTTTATCATGGCAGGTTTTGATTTTTCCTAAGCCTTCTGAATAAAAATTTTCTATTGCTCATGGCAGTCATTTGTAATTCAGTAAAGGGCTATTTTGGATCAGGAAGAACTTTTGAAAACTAATGATAAAGAGGAAACAAATTGAAACAAAATTCCACATGCTTCAGAGATGTCTGTCTAACAAATGGCACTTATTCAAGAAGAATTAATTATCTCATTTTTTTCTGTATCTATCATAACCTCTTAAAGGAAAGCAAGCTTTTTATTGAATTAGCAAGTTTGATTCAATGTTTCCTCTCAAAAGGCTATCACTCACAAAATAGATGTGGTTTTAATGATATACTTGATGAAGTTGGAGCCAATATCTGCAACTTATTTTCAAAAGTATTCTAAATTCAAGTTCCATATGAAGAAAAACAAGAACATATAAGCTTATTAAATCTTGCATTACAATGTGCATTTGGAGACTCTCAGAATATTAATAGGTTAATTATATAAACCATCTTAGTCTTTAGGTAAAAAAATAATATTTTGTATTCAACATAAACATAAAAATATGATCCTTTATTATTCAACTTAATAGTTCCATAAGGCAATTCCAAAATGTTGAAAGATTTTTATTAAATATATATTTTTCCTAGGCACATACCTTTCAAAAGTCCTGAAAACCTGCATAGTCTGTGACAGAGATCTAAAATAAGCCTTTATGAATACACGTTTTTTGGAAATAGGATTAAACAACACAAAATAGCTACTTTAATAAATTATTAAACAAGTCAAGGAGATAGTCAATAGGTTGAATTGTTCCCCTGAGAACTGACAGATGGTAGTTATTTTTAAAATATATAAAGCCATTCTTTTTTCCTTCAGTATGCATGACAGTATAATTTTTCTTATTTCTCTAAAATATGGCCATTTCTTATCTTACAAAGACATATGCCTTTTAAGTGCCTAGACATCATTAATTGTATAAAGATGGCTACAACAAGATATCTGTCACCAAGTGGGAGGCAGACTGTCAGTATATATAATGCAAAATATGTAAAATACAAAAATGAAACTCATATTTGCTTTAAGAAAAGCAAATATGAGTTTGTTGGACACTCAGAGGAGATAATGACTCTTTCCAATTGTCCATGTTGTGAAGGTTACAGGAAGAAGAAAGAGCAGGGTCCTGTCAGGTGAAGGGGAAAATATCTGCAGCAAATACTTCAGTCTGATTGTTGAAGTTGTTAGCATAGCATAAAATGTGGGACAAGGATACAAAGTTAGGCTTTGGTCAGGTACGGAGAATGAAAAAAGTTACGCTTAGGAATTTGGTCTTCAAATTTCCCAGTGCATAAAGTAAAGGTTAGAGATGGAGAATTTTGAAGACCAATTAGAAAACCATTGCAGTAATCAAGGGGAGAGATGGAAGTCTAAATTAATGGAGCAATAGTGAGAATGTAGAGAAAAAAGGTTTATGTATATAAGAGAAACAATGGCAGAAGAATTAACAGAATTTGGCAACAAATTTAATATGAAAAATGTGAGGAAAAAGTCAAAATTAATTCACAAGTTTTGATCTTGGATGAGTATTTTGACAATGATATCATTAAGTATAAACTACAACAGGACACTGTAAATAAATCAAAGGCAGAAAAAGATTGAAAAGCATTTATTCTTTATAAACTACTAGAGCTACAGGTGAGCGGAAGTTAATGATAATTTTGCCTGGAGCTACTCCTGTCCTTATTCTTTCTCCCCACTCCCTAACTCTCCAACCCTGCACTGGATTCAGTTGATGAGAACTGCATTTTTACCACGTGAGGAGTCTGGACACAAAAACCAGTAACTTTGTTGCTGGTGGGAGCAGACTTGATTTGGGAAAGGAAGAGGGTGTGAAACCCTTGCTTTGCTCTAAAACCAATTAATTCCATAGAAAACAAACAACCCCAAGCATTGCTAGCCTGATGTTGCAGGTTTTGTTGGGACAAGCGACGGATAAACCAGAAATTTAAGAGAGATTCAGGAAATTAAAGAGCCAGAAAACGGCTGCTGAAGCTCTCCATAGATACTGGCTGACTGGGAAACAGTGTATTTCAGAGACACCCAAAAAGAGCTCATTGAGAAGTAAAAGCTAAGGGAGAAACTTAGAAACTGACTGCAACTTTTATTATGTTTTCCAATCAACACAGATCATTTAGTAGAGGGCAGAAGCCTTAAAATCTTTGAATTTTTGAGATGTTTGAAAGCACTTTACTTGGCTTACTGTTAAGTTATATAGACACCAGGGTGATCCCTTGGAAGTAAGGCTAAAAAATAATAACAATTCTGTATAAACATCAGCAGCCACAGATGATTCTTCAGTATAAGTACAGAGAGGACTGAATAACAAAACAACAACAAAAAAACCAACTTATAAAAATAAAACAGAATCTAGATTTACTACAATACATCTTATCGGTGTCCAATATTTAATTTAAAAAATTATGAAACATACAAAAAACAAAACTGAAGTTAAAAAGAAAAAGGAAAATGTAATCTATACCCAGGGAAAAATGTAGCCAATAAATCTGTCAGTGGGCCAAGAGGTTGGATTCATCAGACAATGACTTCAAAATAGCTATTCTAATAGGTTCAAAGAACTAAAGGAAATATGACAAGGACTCGATAAAATATTAATGTCAATGGAGAAATATAACTATAAAAAAGTATCAAATAAAAATTTTATGTTAAAAAGTATAAACACCAATATAAAAACTCACCGAATGAGCTCAAAAGAAGATTTCATATAGCAGAAGAAAATATCAATCAACTTGAAGACAGTCCAGTATATTATCCAGTCTAAAGAAAGGAAGAAAAATATATTGAATAAAAATGAACATAGCCTCAGGGATCTGTGAGGCAATGTCAAGTATACCAATAAATATGTAATCACATACCAATAGAAAAGGAAGAAGAAAAAAGTTCAAAGTAAATATTAGAAGTATTGTGGCCAAAACATTCCCAAATGTGATTTAAAATATTAATCTATACATCCAAAAAGCTCAACAAATGCCAAACTAAGATAATTACAAACAGATTTACACTTAAAATCATCATAATCAAAAGGCTGGAAAAAGAAAGATGAAGAGAAAAATCTTGAAAATAGCAAAAAGAAAATGATTTATCATATAAAACATGAATAACAATATAATTAATGGCAGAATTCTCATCAAAATAATGGAAGCCAGAGACAGCAGAATGGCATACAAAATGCTGGGCGGGAAACACTGTCAACCAATCCACTAACAATACTATAATAATTAGAACAGAGAACAGTGGAAATGATAAATATAAAATACATTTAGATACTTTTCTCATTTCTTAAATTCCTTTAAAAATATAATTATAAAATTCTATACTTGGGTTTATAACATATAGATGAAATATATGTGAAACAGTATAAAGGGAAAAAAGCAAATAGAGCTTATGTGAGCAATGTAGCTATATTTTTATCAGAATCAAACCAGTATTAACTTGAAGTAGAATGTCAAAAGTTATAATATGCATATTTTAATACCTATATCAATGATTATATATTTCATAAGATAGTTAAAAATTCAACAGAAAAATTAAAAGGCCATATTAAAAATACTGATTTAAGACAAAAAAGGCAAAAAGAAGACCAGAGAAACCCACCTCTTCAAAAAAAAAATATATATGAGATATATGGAAAACAGAGCAAAAGGAAGGTGTAAGTCCAAACATAACAGTTATTATGTTATATATGGGTAAAAGGTAGACATTTTTAGATAGAACAAGGAAGTCACAACACTCTAAACAAAACACACTTGAGTATGAAACAACCTTCAGGATTAAACACACAGTAGATTGAAAATATGATGATAAAAAAGATACATCACAAAAGCAGCAATCAAAAGAGAGCTGGAGTAGCTATCTAAATATAAAATATTTTAAGACAGGAAGTGTTACTAAAGACAAACAAGAATGTTTCATAATGATGAAAGGTAAATATACCAGGAAGATACAACAAATATAAACAAGTATGCACCCAATAACAGGGCTCAAAATACACAAAACAAAAACTAACTGAATTTAAAGGAAAAATAGACAATTTGCTCATTATAATTGGAGATTTAATACTCTTTTCTTACTAACTGATAGAAAAAGAATATACAGATCAGAAAGAACAGAGAAGATTGGAAACAAAACAAACAGGAAAAAATAAAAACAGCTAACTTTACCTGAAAAATGTTTATATATAACACTATACCCAACAATAGCAGAATACACATTATTTCCAAGCACACGTGTACTATTCTCCAGAATAAACCATATGTTAAGTTATATTCTCTGTACCTTTAAAAAGATTAATATCAGAAAAGAATAAAAACGTTCTCAAACTACAATAGAATTGACATAGAAATCAATGACAGAAAGAAATGCAGGAAATTCCCAAATATTTGGAAATTGAACAACATGCTTCTAAATAATGCAAGAGTTCAAGAAGATATCACAAGGAAAGTTTCTAAAAAATAAAACTGAACTAAATAAAAAAACCACAACATTCAAAATGTGTAGGATGCAGCTAAAGCTTTAAGCAAGGCTTAGAGGGAAATGTATAGATTTAAACCAATATTAGAAAAGAATAAAGATCTAAATCAGTATTCTAAACTTTTACTTCAAGAAGCTAGAAAAATAGAGCAAATCAATCTCAAAGTAAGTTGAAGGAAAAAAATAATAAGGGTGGAAATATAATGAGTGGAAATTATTATTAAAAATAATTTAGAAATTATTATTAGACATAATAATAACAACAGGGGATATTAATAAAATATAAACCAGAAAAACATTAGAGAAAATTAATGAAAGCAAAAACTGATTCTTTGAAAAGGTCAAGAACCTACAGCTACTTTCATACTTGGTAGTAACTGACTGTTTTCTCTCTAAGATCAGGAACAGGGCAAGGATGTCTGTTTTTACCATTTCAATTAAACATTTTTCCAGAGGGTCTAGTCACTGCAAAAAGCCAATCAAAAACACTAAGATTGGAAAGGGATAAGTAAAATGCCTTCATTCACTGCTAAAATAATCTCATATGCAAAAAATCCTAGGGGATCTACCAAAATTCAAAATCCTACTAAAACAAATAAGCAAGCTTAGTAAGGTCACAGAATATGCAATCAATACCCAAGAAAATTGATTTCATTCTAAATGCTACAATGAAAAATCCAAAAGTCAAATTATCATTGATATAGAATAAAAATACTTGATATATCTAACAAAGGAAGTGAAATACCTGCACATTTAATAATTCAAAATATGGACTACAAAATTAAAGGGGCATTAAAAACTGGAGCAAAATACTATATGTGGAGTACAAATTTTCATATGTACTTGTCTCCAAATATATATGTAGATTCAATGTAATCTCTATCTAAATTCCAGTGGCATTTTATTGAAAGTGATAACCTCTTCCTACAATATGAATGCTGAAGAGATTCAAAGAGCTAAAACCTTTGTGAAAAAGAAGACTATAATTATAGGAATCACACTATTATTAGATCTAAATGTAAAAGTATTAATCTTTTTGAAGAAAACATAGAAGAAAATCTCCATTACCTAGAGTTAGATGAAGAGTTTTTAAACATGACACCAAAACCAAAGTACATAAAAGAAAATATCAATAAATAGGAATTCATCAAAATTAAAATATATACTGGATAAAAACAGCTTAAGAGAAAGAAAGAACTAGCCACACACTGGGAGAAAATACTTAAAGATCACATGGCCAACAAAGGAATTGTATCCAGATTATATAAAGAAATCTGTAATTACAACAGTAAGAAAATACACAGTTCAATTAGAAAATGAGCAAAATACTTGAACAGACATTTCACCAAAAAAGGACACATGAATCACAGATAAATACATGAAAATATGATCAACATCATTAAGCACTAAAGACATGCAGACTGAAAGCTTTAATGAGATACCACTACATCCCTGTTATTAGAATTGCTGCAATAACAATTCTTACTAAGTGCTGATGAGAATGTGGAGCAACTGGATCTCTGATACACTGCTGAGGAGGATGTAAAATTTAATAGCCACTCTGGAAAACAGTTTGGTTCTTTCTTATAAAATCAAATATGCATATATCACATAATCCAGCAACCCACTCTCAGATGTTTACTCCAGAGCAGAGGTTGGAAAACTTTTTCTGTAAAGCACCAGACAGTAAATACTTTTAGTTTTGTAAGCCAAATTCCATCTCTATCACACATTCTTCATTTTATTTTTTCAACCCTTTAAAAACGTTAAAAGCATTTTTACAATTGTATGAGCATATATTTTCATTTAATGTGGATGAATATCTGGAAGTGGAATTGGTAAATCACATGGTAAATGTATATTTATTTAAGAAACTGTCGGATGGATTCCAAAGTAGTTCCACCTGACATTCCCATCAGTAAGTAACATATGGAAAGTATGAGAGTTCTGTTTCTCTTAAACATCTTCAATACTTGGCATTATTGTTGTTTTTCATTACAGATATTCTACTGAGTGTCACTATCACAAACCTTACAGGTTTTACAAAAACAGGCCATGGGTCAGATTTTTCCTTCAGGCCACAGTTTGGTGACTCATGCCCTAGAGAAATAAAAACTTACATTCACATGAAATTTTGTACATAAATATTTATACCAGCTTTATTTATAAGAGCCAAAATCTGAAAGCAGCTCAAAAGCTCTGCAATGTTTTCATGGTTTATTGTGATATATTCATATAATGGACTCAGCAAAAAAAAGAAAAATGTAGAACCACTGATACACATAACAACCTACATAGGTCTCGAGAGCATCATGTTGAGTGAAAAAGGCTGATTAAAAAGGGTACATAGCATATATGATTCTATTTACATAACACTTATGGAGTGGCAAAATTATAGTGATGGAGAGCAGATCAATGGTTTCCAAGGGTTAGAGTTATCTGGAAATATATGAAGGTAACAGGGTAACATGATAGAGCATCTTTGGGGTGAGAGAAGAGTTCTGTCTTCTGATTATAGTGATGGTTATACTAGTTTCCAGTTGTGATAAAATTTTATAGAACTACATTCCCAAAGAAGAGTGCATATAAACCTGGTGATATCCAAATAACATGAATAGATTAGTTAATAGTATTGAACCAATGTCAATTTCATGGCCTTCCTAGCTGAGCCATAGTTACATACGGTGTTTTACTTGAGGAGGATGAGTGCACATTTTTTACAACATCTATGTTTTCCTAAAATTATTTCAAAATAAAAAACAAATTTAAAGTGAAAAATAAATGAGATACCATTGTACATTCAATAGAATATCTACAATAAAAAAAATGACAATGCCATTCTAGAGTTATAGATTGGCATAATTAGAGTTCTACTTAGAGAAACTAGAACCTTCATACGTTACGTATATTACTCATGAGAATGTAAAATGAGACAACTACTTTGAAATCAATTTGGAATTTTCTTAAGTAAACATACATTTACCATGTGACCTACTAATTCCATTTCTGCGTATTTACCCAAATAAAAAGAAAACATGTTTACAGAAGTAATATACATAAATATTCACAAATATATATATCATCAAAACCTGAAAACAATAACAATCCAAATGTGAAACAATTGATGAATGAATAAACAATATGACATATCTATATAATGGAATACTATTCTGCAATATAAAGAAACAAACTCCACATGCATGATGTAACTGAATACCAAATCATTATGCACAGTGAAAGAAACCAGATACACATATTTTATGATTCCTTTTAAATAACATATCTGAAAAAGAAAAATCTATAGAACAGAAACTAGATAGCTATTTTGCTGGAAAGAGAGAATTAGCTACAGCTAGAAATGAAGACAAATTTGTAAAAACGGAAGTGTTCTAAAACTGGATTGTGGTAATGGTTACACAGATGTATACATTTACAAAACCACGTTAAACTGTACACTCTTAATAGGCATGTTTTATGGTATGTAAATTACATAACAATAATGCTGTAAAAAGATAAAAGCCAGAGGAGCTTCAAGATGGTGGAAGAGCAAGACGTGGAGATCACCTTCCTTCCCACAAATACATCAGAAATACAACTACATGTGGAACAACTACAGAGCACCTACTGAACGCTGGCAGAAGACCTCAGACCTCCCCAAAGGCAAGGAATTCCCTACGTACCTGGGTAGGGCAATAGAGAAAAGAAAAAACAGAGACAAAAGAATAGGGACTGGATCTGCACCAGTGGGAGGGAGCTGTGAAGGAGGATAGGTTTCCACACATGAGGAAGCCCCTTCGTGGGCGGAGACTGCGGGTGGCGGAAGGGGGAAGCTGCAGAGCCATGGAGGAGAGCGCAGCCACTGGGGTGCGGAGGGCAAAGCGGAGAGATTCCCACACAGAGGATCGGTGCCGACCAGCACTCACCAGCCCGAGAGGCTTGTCTGCTCACCTGCCGGGGCGGGCGGGGGCTGGGAGCTGAGGCTCCAGCTTCAAAGTCAGATCCCAGGGAGAGGACTGGGGTTGGCAGTGTGAACACAGCCTGAAGGGGGCTAGTGCGCCACAGCTAGCCAGGAGGGGTCTGGCAAAAAGTCTGGAGAGATTCTTGGATTCGAAAAATAACATTGTGAAAATGACTATACTACCCAAAGCAATCTACAGATTCAGTGCAATCCCTATCAAATTACCAATGCCATTTTTCACATAAGTAGAACAAAAAATTTTACAATTTGTATGGAAACACAAAAGACGTCGAATAGCAAAAGCAATCTTGAGAAAGAAAAATGGAACTGGAGGAATCAGGTTCCCTGACTTCAGACTATATTACAAAGCTACAGTCATCCAGACTGTATAGTACTGGCACAAAAACAGAAATATAGATCAATGGAACAGTATAGAAAGGCCAGAGATAAACCTATTGTCACCTAGTCAACGACAAAGGAGGCCAGAATATACAATCGAGCAAAGATAACCTCTTTAATAAGTGGTACTGGGAAAACTGGACAGCTACATGGAAAAGAATGAAATTAGAAGACTCCCTAACACCTTACACAAAAATAAACTCAAAATGATTAAAGACATAAATGTAAGGCCAGACACTATAAAACTCTTAGAGGAAAACATAGGTAGAGCACTCTTTGACATAAATTGCAGCAAGATCTTTTTTTGACCCACCTCCTAGAGTAATGAGAGTAAAAACAGAAATAAACAAATGGGACCCAATGAAACTTAAAAGCTTTTGCACAGCAAAGGAAACCATAAACAAGATGAAAAGACAAAGCTCAGAATGGGAGACAAAAATTGCAAATAATCAAAAAAAAAAAAAAAACCCAATCTAAACATGGGCAGAAGACCTAAATAGACATTTCTCCAAAGAAGACATACAGATGGCCATCAAATACATGAAAAGATGCTCAACATCACTAATTATTAGAGAAGTGCAAATCAGAACTACAGTGAGGTATCATCTCACACTGGTCAGAATAGCCATCCTCAAAAAATCTACAAACAACAAATGCTGGAGAGGGTGTGGAGAAAAGGGAACCCTCTTGCATTGTTGGTGGGAATGTAAATTGATACAGCCACTATGGAGAACAGTATGGAGATTCCCTAAAAACTAAAAACAGAACTACCATATGACCCAGCAATCCTACTAATGGGCACATACCCAGAGAAAACCATAATGCAAAAAGTCACATGCACCCCAATGTTCATTGTAGCACTATTTACAATAGCCAGGACATGGAAGCAGCCTAAATGTCCATCAACAGGGGAATGGATAAAGAAGATATAGTACATATATACAATGGAATATTACTCAGCCATGAAAAGGAATGAAACTGGGTCATTCACAGAGACATGGATGGACCTAGAAACTGTCATACAGAGTGAAGTCAGAAGGAGAAAAACAGATATCATATAGTAACACATATATGTGGAATCTGAAAAAATTGGTATAGACCATCTTACTTACAAAGCAGAAATAGAGACAGACATGGAGAACAAAAGCTTCAAAGTCAGATCCCAGGGAGAGGACTGGGGTTGGCAGTGTGAACACAGCCTGAAGGGGGCTAGTGCGCCACAGCTAGCCAGGAGGGGTCTGGCAAAAAGTCTGGAGAGATTCTTGGATTCGAAAAATAACATTGTGAAAATGACTATACTACCCAAAGCAATCTACAGATTCAGTGCAATCCCTATCAAATTACCAATGCCATTTTTCACATAAGTAGAACAAAAAATTTTACAATTTGTATGGAAACACAAAAGACGTCGAATAGCAAAAGCAATCTTGAGAAAGAAAAATGGAACTGGAGGAATCAGGTTCCCTGACTTCAGACTATATTACAAAGCTACAGTCATCCAGACTGTATAGTACTGGCACAAAAACAGAAATATAGATCAATGGAACAGTATAGAAAGGCCAGAGATAAACCTATTGTCACCTAGTCAACGACAAAGGAGGCCAGAATATACAATCGAGCAAAGATAACCTCTTTAATAAGTGGTACTGGGAAAACTGGACAGCTACATGGAAAAGAATGAAATTAGAAGACTCCCTAACACCTTACACAAAAATAAACTCAAAATGATTAAAGACATAAATGTAAGGCCAGACACTATAAAACTCTTAGAGGAAAACATAGGTAGAGCACTCTTTGACATAAATTGCAGCAAGATCTTTTTTGGACCCACCTCCTAGAGTAATGAGAGTAAAAACAGAAATAAACAAATGGGACCCAATGAAACTTAAAAGCTTTTGCACAGCAAAGGAAACCATAAACAAGATGAAAAGACAAAGCTCAGAATGGGAGACAAAAATTGCAAATGAAGCAACTGACAAAGGATTAATCTCCAATATATACAAACAGCTCATGCAGCTCAGTATCAAAAAAAAAAAAAAAAACCCAATCTAAACATGGGCAGAAGACCTAAATAGACATTTCTCCAAAGAAGACATACAGATGGCCATCAAATACATGAAAAGATGCTCAACATCACTAATTATTAGAGAAGTGCAAATCAGAACTACAGTGAGGTATCATCTCACACTGGTCAGAATAGCCATCCTCAAAAAATCTACAAACAACAAATGCTGGAGAGGGTGTGGAGAAAAGGGAACCCTCTTGCATTGTTGGTGGGAATGTAAATTGATACAGCCACTATGGAGAACAGTATGGAGATTCCCTAAAAACTAAAAACAGAACTACCATATGACCCAGCAATCCTACTAATGGGCACATACCCAGAGAAAACCATAATGCAAAAAGTCACATGCACCCCAATGTTCATTGTAGCACTATTTACAATAGCCAGGACATGGAAGCAGCCTAAATGTCCATCAACAGGGGAATGGATAAAGAAGATATAGTACATATATACAATGGAATATTACTCAGCCATGAAAAGGAATGAAACTGGGTCATTCACAGAGACATGGATGGACCTAGAAACTGTCATACAGAGTGAAGTCAGAAGGAGAAAAACAGATATCATATAGTAACACATATATGTGGAATCTGAAAAAATTGGTATAGACCATCTTACTTACAAAGCAGAAATAGAGACAGACATGGAGAACAAATATATGGATACCAAGAGGGAAAGGAGGGGTGGGATAAATTGGGAGATTGGGATTGACATATATACACTATTGATACTATGTATAAAATACAGAGATAACTAATGAGAACCTACTGTATAGCACAGGGAACTCTACTCAGTGCTCTGTGGTGACCTAAGTGAGAAGGAAACCCAAGAAAGAGGGGATAGATATATACATATAGTTCATACTGTACAGCAAACTGAATCAGCTAACACAATATTGTAAAGCAACTATACTCCAATAAAAAAATAAATAGGCAAATAATCTCAATATAATTTTTCATTTTGACAAAAGAAAAAAATTATATCATAGATACAGAGAAAATAATTAATGCCATTCCATACTATTTTTGATTTTAAAAGGTAGTTTTAATAAACCAGGAATAGAAGAAAGTTTCCTTGAGATATTTTTCTGTATCTACAAGCTCTTATGAAAACTATTAGAGGCATTCTCTTTAAAATAAAGACACACTACCACCTCTATAAACATCGTGCTGAAGGTCTTAGGGAAATACGTATGAGTAAGACAGCAGTAGAGCTCCTTTTTAGTCCATAAACCCAGTTTTCTAAGCAGTAGCCATCCTGTCACCTTTTCTTCCTCAGTTTCTTCTCTTTTTCCTAGTTGTCAAATTTCTGTCTATATTAGGATCTTTGGTTGCAAGTGACAAAAAAAAATCCAACTTTAATTAAATTAGGCCAAAATACTTATATATGTGTGTGTGTGTGTGTGTGTGTATACGTATTTTTATATATAACATATATGTACGTATACACACACATAGATAGAGAAGCGGTCCCCAATCTTTATGGCACCACGGACCGGTTTCATGGGAGACAATTTTTCCACAGAGGGGGGATGGGAGAGGGGGGAGGGATGGTTCAGGTGATAATGCAATCGATGGGGAGCTCTGGGGAAGGGCAGATTAAGCTTCGCTTGTTCCCCTGCCACTCACCTCCTGCTGTGTGGCCCAGTTCCTAACAGGCCTCAGGTACTGGTCCACAGCCTGAGGGTTGGGGACCCCTGATATAGAGTATATATTATATATAGTGCTTTATTTCTAATATGTGAATATGTGAGTTTTACATGTTTGAAATTCAATTCTATGAACCAGTCAGGTCTCTGATATTTACCTCGTCATTATTAATTATTCAGCAAGAAGCTTTTGCAGCAACCTCAAACGAAAAATGTCAGTCCAAAATGCAGAGTGTCTTAACTGACTGTTTTCACCCCATTTTACATCTAACAAAACTCAGGCTAGAAATGGATATTAAATAATTTGCCAAGACCACTTGTTGCATTTCCAAGGTCACCCAGGCAGAAACCATGGCCAGGATGAGGCCCAGGATGGCCTACCTTCAACAGCTTTGTTCTGCCCAGTAGAACCAGGCAGGTGCTGCAAGTACCCAACTAGAATCAAAGCTCGTTTTAAACCATCCATATAGATCTGACCTATCTACACTAATACTAGACATAGAAAGATTAATCAACTTTATTTTCATGAACTCTGCTGCCTGTTGGGACATTATATAACTACCCATGGAAGGAGTAAGCCGTCAAACAACTTTTCTATTACCTAGGAGTCAGTATAAATCATGACAGTATGAAATGTCAGAATTTAAATTTACAAAGAGGAAATAGCCTAATTGGCAGTTTCTTCATCTCAGATATCATGATGCATCAGTACACCCATAATTGGTTTGACACTGAATTTCATAACAGAAAGCACCTGGGCTCACTCCCATGGTGACCAGTGAGAGCAATTTCTGAAGCTGGGACAAATTATCCCCTTTAAAAACAACAACAGCTGTCTCAGTGATCTATAAATGTGTCTTCCCCTTTATCCTGGGATAATATTCATGTTGCAGGAAAGCAGGGACAAGGGCATTATGGGAGGTATGGCTCTGGTGGAAAACCAACTGTTCCCTATTTATCTCTTTGGTGGCCAATGAGCCTTTATTCACCATACAGCTGTTTCTTCCCATCCTCCTTATTAGACACACCTGCTTGCTATATACATGCCTGATCATTAGATATATTTATCAGTATGCAAGAAGTTCCCTTTTCACATTATATCTCTGTAACCTCGAGGGTAAACCCTTTTCAGAGACTCAGTATATGGCCAAACACATCGGTAAATGAACTGAGAGTCAGCAAGAAAAATCCCTGCACCTGGACCCCCTTTTTTTTTTTTTTTTTTTTT
>NW_020175047.1:840709-886139 GCF_003031525.2 Neophocaena asiaeorientalis asiaeorientalis
CGGGGCACGAACCCACGTCCCCTGCATCGGCAGGCGGACTCTCAACCACTGCGCCACCAGGGAAGCCCTGGACCCCCTTTTAATACGTAATATACTCTAAGACTAAAAGCTTAAAATGAGAGGGATTATCTGGATGACTTTACCACTAAATTCTCTCCTTTTTTTGTTCCTCTTAATTTTATACCGATAAAAGCAAAGACCATAATAAACTACGATTATTAGAAACATCCCATTATATTTAATAAAAAATTAGAAAAATGTAAATGTCTCTGAGGTGACTCTGGCTCAGATCTCTCATGGGAAGTGTAGAACAATTCTCCACATTGCCTATAAGAGCTAGGACACTATGCCCTATAACCCCACAAATATACCATAAAATATCTTTCCCCACAAATATGGAGCTTTCCAGCCAGTGTACTTTCACATGTTTTTTGCTAAATTTAACAAATCACTGAATTAAACCACTGCTAATTTTCCGGCACCAAGATGGTTATTTTGGAATAATAATTGGTAGTCACTCTCTGCCCTCTTCTTGAATTTACCTTTGAATATCTGAGCTCTGGATAACAAACAAAAATTTCTCCTCCTTCAAATCCCTCCACAACACTATGGCTCTTGTCAACTCGAGTGGATAAGCATAAGATTCACGGTTTTTCTCACCTCTGTGTCCAATAAATTGCTGGGGAATTCAAGATATATTTCAAAAGTCAAAATTTAATCTAAAAGATTATACAGAGTAGGCACTAGACATATGACCCTCAAGAGATTACTTTATAATCGACTTATTGAGGTAAATTCACATACAGCATTCTCACGAATTGGTACAATTTTGTATATGATTTGACAAATTTGGACAAATGTATATAGTAATGTAACTACCACCACAATGAAGATACAGAACATTTCCATCACCCCAACAAGTTTGCTTGTGACCCCTTCTAGTCAATTCCCTACCTCTACCTCCCACCCTTGGAAATTGCTGATCCCCTTGTTTATCTATGGTTCTGACTTTTCTAGAACTTCATATGAATGCATTTTTTGATGTCTGGCATTAAACTTTTAAGATTTATTTATGTTCTTGCCTATGTCAGTAATTCATTCAACTTTATTTCTAAGTAATATTCTATTTATGGATATACCACACTTAGTTTATCCATTCACCGTTTGATGGACATTTGGATTGTTTGGTGATATTACAAATAAAGTTTCTATGAATAACTGAATGCAAGTCTTTGTGTTAAGATACATTTTCATTTATCTTCAGTAAATAACTAGGAGTGGAATTGCCGGGTCATATTATAAGTACATGTTTAACTATAAGGGACTGCCAAACTGTTTCCCAAAGAGGCCATACACTTTTGCATTCTCACCAGCAAGTATGAGATCCAATCGCTTTATGAACATGCCAACATTTGGAGTTGTCTTTTTTTTAGCTGTTCTTATGGTATTAAAATATCATATTTTAATTAATATTTCATTTGCCATTCCTATGTCTCCTGTGATGAAATATCTCTTCAAAATACTTGCCAATTTTTTAAAGCAGATATTTGTTTTCTTATTACTGTTTTTCCCCTCAATGTCTGACAAAAATTTCTGCAGTCATATATAAAAAAGTGCTATTATTGGATGATAGATACAAGTTCTTCACTTTATAAGATATTGCCAAATTGTCTTATTCACTTGTTTTAGTAATAGATGCATAACTGACAATATTAATATCACATATTAAAAATATAGTCTGATAAGTTTTAAAATATGTATATACCCTTAAATTATCACCACAATCCAGTTAATGAACATATCCAAACACATGAAAAGATATCTTGTATACATTTGTAATCTCCTCTCCAATTTCTCCCCAACTATCCACACTCCCCATCCTGAGACAGCCATTGGTTTTCTTTCAGTCACTTAGTTTGCATATTCCAGAATCTTATATAAATAGAATAATATATATGCATATATGTGTATATATACACACACACACGCACACACATACAAACATACATATGGCTGTTAGCATAACTGATACTATCTTTGGCTCTTACAGTTTCTCCTATCCTTCTGCTGACCCTACCCAGTACTATACTGTGCAGTAAATCACTTCTCTGTATCCAAGGGCTTTGTCATTAATAGATATCATTAGACAAGTTACTTTGTCTTAAAACCAATAAGCAGTCTGAGGGGAGATATTTTAAGACAATGTAAACGACTTTCCCTTCATCAAAATTTCCCCCTACATTTACCAGTAGGAACTCTGCATTCTAATGTAAACAAGAGACATCCCATCATTTTCTAATGTATATACTGATGTCTTTATTATTCGTATGAGCTCAAAAATTCCTATTTTCTAATGGTTTATGTTTCATTATGGTACTTAATTATTTTGGTACACAAATTGTCTGAGATTTGATCAATGGAAGACATTCAAATTGATTTCTGTGTTCTTTTGACTCATCTCCATTCATTTTTAAGCACTTTCTTCTTAGAATAATAATACATTCCCAAATTATCTTTTACCAACCCCGCCACAGCATTAGAAGCAGTCATTTATCCAAGGAGGCTTGGTTCGTTTTAGTGGATATGACTTGAACATCAAGTGCTTATTGCTATTTTGGCTGTCATTAGTTCATGGACCTTTCATAGAGAAAAGCTAGGAAATATATGTATGCATATACACAGATACAAATGTATATATATATATACACACACATATACATATATAATATTTATCTACATGTATATGTGGCTATATGTTTGTGCATATATATACAGACAGACATGTACAAGCATTCATACTTATACATGTGTACATATAAATTTACATAGGAATGCATATATTTTAGAAATGCTGACTTCACATCTATACCTCCATTTTGAGTCTATCCTTATAGGTTTCATTTTTGCTTTTCTTTATTCCATATTCCTCTCTCTCTATTTCCTAAATGAAACCTTAGGTCTGAATTAACACATTGACTCAAGAGTTCAATCCTCCTCTGCTCATTAAGACCAGCAGGTTCTGTTTGGGTTCTCTCTCACATCACTGCAGTCTGAAAATTCACCTTCTGAAATAAGGAAAGACAATCTTAGGGCCCACTTCATATTTATTCCTTCTCTTCTTCTGCAGCCTTTTCTGTTGTTTCATACATTTATTTAAGGTGGTAGAGTAAATTTCACCCCAGTTACCACATAATGAATAAAAGTGAGTGTGTCCTGCAGAAATTAACACTATACTTCAATAAAAAAATAAAATAAAGCTTGTCATTTACACTTGAACAAAAGTGAATGTGTCCAACAGATTTTTTTTAAAGCAAATGCCTATGGGATGGACAAATCTGTGTCTTTATTAATAAACTCATAAACCACGGATCCAAGTTGAAACCTGATCGTTATCCTTCCTCATGAGGATATTAACAAGTTCTGTTTGGTTTATTTTGGTCACATTCCTGAATCCAACCTCTTCATCCCTTTCCTTATTGCTAAACTCTTAATCATTGTCTCATAACCCCTCCCCTTGGGTTGTAAAAGAGCCTATTAGCCGGCTTCCCAGCCTCTTATTTATTTTATCCCAAATCAATCTACTACAGTGAACCTGAGACTCAGTTTTGATCATGGCACTTTCACTAGGCAAACATCTTTGGTGGTTTCATCCTGCTAATACAGTGAACTTTACTTTTATATCAAACTATACATGGGGCACAGAATTTTGTCCTTTCTTTTCCCCTTTCATCCATTCACCCATTACTCAAGCAATACAAAATTAGGAATGTTTACTCATACCTAAATGTGTAAAATATATTCACAAGTGTTCAACAGGACAAAAGTTCACATCAAATAAGCTTTCCTAGTTGATTAAATCTAGACAAGTTTCCAGCATCCCTAGGAGTCAACTTCCTTCTCTGTAACACAAATGTAATCACTGTAATTATCTCACAGTTCTTCCTTGAGAATCAGATATGTTTCTATCTGTAAGTAAACAGTAAAAGTTAGCTGTGATCATGTTGACGATAATGACGATAATGCATATGTTTTTCTAATCACTCTGAATGTTTAACTCTTCTCCAAGCCTAGAAGTCCAATGTATTCTCTAAGACACTTTTCTTCTTCGCTTTAACTTACATATATAATCTAATCATTTTCGCTACTTCCAGAATGTGATCTTGCTTGAACAATGGAGATATTATTGGATTTGCTCTTTGTTAACTAGTCAAGGCTTGAGGGAAAGTCTACATGGCACAATATATGGCGGCAATAGTCTGCAGAGCATCTGAACCACCATTAGTCCATGTTTGCAGAAATATCTGAAGCATTATCACTATTATCTGTATATTCTAGGAGTAAAAAAGCTTCCTTTTCTATTTGGATTTGGCTTGTCTCCAAATTAAGTGACTCTTTATCAGGTATTTAGGTTGATAAGATCTATATTTTAGGATTACTCCATCAACAAGTATAGAAGTTAAACTGGAAGCTAGAATAGAGGACTGCAAGAACAACACTGGTCAGAGCTAATGGGTACCTGAACAAAAGCAGAACAAAAAACTTAAATTCTCTGGGGCTACTAATATGAGCCAAGCATTCTATCAGGCAGACATCAGGAAGAATCTCATTTCACAGATGAGAAAACTGGAGACCAGTCAAAAATTTTCCCCCCAGTATCACAGAGCTTGCTTGTGTTAAGAGGAAGGATCTCTGCTTCCACATCTTGCACTTTTTATCTGTGGGTCCTCAGGGATCCTGATATCAGCCCCCAACCACCCCAAACACATTCACAAAAACAAACACAGATACTTATTCCAGTGATCCTCTGAAGCTCTACTGTCTTTGGGTGAAATATTTCACTCAAAAAGAGGAGTAATATATTGGGAAAGAACAGAAACTGACCTGAAATAGACCTGAGTTTTGCCTCAGGTCCTCCACCTTCTGTTAGGGACAATTTACTGAACATCTCTAAGCCTCAATTTAATCACCTGGAAAAATCATAACCCTTACAGTCTTATGTCAAAGGCTAAGTAAGATCATAAATACATAATCATCGCGTCCTATGTCTCACAAAAAGTTCTGACCCGCCATGCCATATTCAAATGCTTTATCAGGATATTGTGAAGTAGCGTCCCCACTGAAAAAGAACTTGGTTATTGGTAAGAGTGAGGTTTAAAATAGATGCCCAACACAAAGAGGAGGTCATCATGTCTTTGGGGAGAAGCTAGCAACCAAAGCCTGTCTGTTGCTGGGTCCTCCTCAGGAGAGCAGGTCTAAGTCTCTAGAACTTAGATGGCCCCTAGTATAGCGCAGGCAGCAGAGATGCATGGGAGATAGAAGTGCATTATTCAGAAAGGCAAGAATTGTTTATAAATTTGGGAGGGACTGAAGCTGCACCAGAGGATGCTTAGAACAATGCAGAGATACAGTGAGAGAACAAAACAACTTTCCTCTTTTATGGGCATAGTTTGGTTTAGCATAGAGAGGGAAGGGGAACTAAAATTTGGGGACCACATATATACGTGCAAAGTGGTAGATACCTGACACATGTTTTCGTACTTAACTCTTTCAACGACTCAATGAGAGATGATAATCCCCATTTTTGAAGGGGAAAATTGAGTCTCTTAAGTAACTTTGCTGTGCTATTTAGCAAGGAAATAGCAAAACTCATATTTGAACCAATATGGTTTGCTCTAAAGCCTGTGCTCTTTATATCCCATGTTAGTCCATGGGGAGCTTCTGCCTCTTATTTTCTGTGAGATGAAGGCATATATCCATAGACCTGAAAATTAAAATGAAAAGGAGGTATACTGGCAAAGGTCCCAGCAGGAAGCAGATGGCCTACTTAAATGGTGTAATTTTAGGAGAGTTTAATAAAGGATTATGTACAAGGTATGGATAGGATTACGGGAAACCAATAAGAAATGTAAAGGCAGCATCAAACTAGCAGCAAAGGAGCAACTAGTATCCTACATCTGAAGGGATAAAGGGAGGGAGCAGAAACCTGAACCCATAGAGAGAAGTAGAGCTGGAGAAGAGGAAATACCTAGAGGAGCTAAGGCTTCAGCGAAAGAATACAGCCACTGCCAACCCATCGTCCAGCAGGACAGCGGTCAGGGGAATAAAATACACTGAACTCACTCTACTCCCATCTTTTAGTGCTTCTCACTAGTCAAACCACCTGTAACCCAGAACTCAAGCAAGCTTTTTGATGCAGCCTCAAATTACCTACAATTGGGGATATAGCTTTAGTGGTAGATCACATGCTTTGCATGTATGAGAACCCAGGTTTTATCTCAGGGTACCTCCAATTTAGCTAAACTTTGATAATAGGAGTTCAAATTTATATCTCGTTTATCCTTAGCAGGTCTTTCCTCAAATATTAAAATAAATATATAGGTTGTTGGTACAAAATTGTCTACTTCCTGGAACAAACAGAATGATGGAGAGTAATGGACCCAAATGCGCAGAAAGAAAATATCCATGAGTTTGTTTTCTATGCCTGTGAGTCCCTTTCTGTTACGGTACTAAAGGGGAAAGGAGTGGAGGGATAAATTAGGAGGTTGGGATTAATATATACACACTACTATATATAAAATAGATAACCAACAAGGACCTATTGTATAGCACAGGGAGCTATACTTAATATTTTGTAATAACCTATAAGGGAAAAGAATGTGAAAAAGTATATAAAACTGAATCACGGTGCTGTACACCTAAAACTAACACAACATTGTAAATCAACTATATTTCCATTTTAAACAAAGAAAGCAAATAAATATATATGAAACAAAAAGAAAAGAAAGAAAGAAAATATCCAACAGTTGAACTTAAATTATACTCAGGCTGAACATGGGAAATTGAAGCACCTTCACATACCCAGGCCAAAGGTGTGTTAAAAAAGCAGCAACCTGAGTCCTATGCTCAAGGAAACTTTAACCATCAAGAACAAAAAGAATAACCAAATAAAATATGGGCTGAACTGTCATCAGCATCTGTGTGGTCTGCTTTAGAAGAGCAAAGAAAAGTTTCTAGAAGACAATGACTTCAGGTGTCAGATGAAGAATCTATTTAGTATCAGGGAGTTCTAGCTGAAGTAATTAAGTAATACCAAAGGCAAGCACATACTACTCACTTAAACTAGCCCCTTAACTCCAGAGTTCATGATCATCTCTTTAGAGAAAATTAGTATCTCCCTTTATAGTGTATTCATTGTATTTTGTTTTGCTTTTGTACTTAAATTTTAACTGCTTGGCCTTTTTTTATTTTCCATTTGAAACTAGTAGTTGACCACAAAGAAAATTTGGAAAACAAAGAAAAGTAGAAAGAAGAGATCTATAAGCCATGTTTCTATTTCTCAAAGACAATCACTATTAACACTATATTCTGAACACCTTTTCTTGGCATACTTTTATTTGCTCAATACTTTTTCCAGATATCATTTTATTTGCTTATTGTACATAATTGTTACCATCCTTTAGATCAGTAGTTCTCAAAATATGGTCTTGGGGCCAGCAGCACAGGCATCACCTAGAAACTTGCTAGAAATGCAAATTATTGGGCACCATTCCAGACCCACTGAATTAGAAACTGGTGTTGAGACTCAAAAATCTATGTTTAACAAGCCCTCCAGGTAACATGACACACGCTTAAGTCTAAGAACCATTTTATATTCTAGAGCTATTTTATATTCTATATTTTTTCACTCAATATTATCACATTAACATTTTCAATATCATGATTAACACAATCATTTCAGTAACTGTTTAGGATTTACAATCCTGGAATTATAATTTATATTTATAATTTATAATCTTAGGATTTATAATCCTGGAGTAGATAATTCATTTTAATCAGCTGTTCATTTATTCATTATTTTGTAATATACACTGTGTACTTCTATGTAACAGATAGTGTTCTAGGTGATATGGATATAATATCAGAATGAAGAATATTCTACTTAATCATTACTAACTTTGATTATTTCCAATTTTTACCACTGTAATTAATGCTGAAACTAAATACCTTTTTTGGTGTAAAGGCTTCCCCCCTCCCCGTTTATTTTAGAAGGAAGAAAGGAAAGAATATCTAAATTAGTATGACTTTGAGTTCCCCATATTTCCATCAAAAGAATGTCTTTTATTTTCCATGATTCTCTTCTCTTTATTAAGATAAAAAATATTCCATCATCTCAGGTAGCACAATAGTCCAATCCTGTCCTTCCCTGCTTCTCAGAGAGAAACATTAGAAACTCTGCCTAATTCTGAGAAAGAATCCATTCTCTGCTATTATTACTGAAAATATGTGGTCCCAACTGTTTGATGCAATTCTTGTCCAGTTCAGTCATGGTTAAAGCATTTCCAAAACTGCTGGTTAGCAATAATCTTTTATTTCTGATTAATAGGGAGAAATATACCATTTCTTTCTCTAGTACTATTCTCTGCTGTGATCCCCAGTGTGTGCCTGGACTCCCCACATGCCCATTAATTTGCATGTCTTCACACACTGGCCTCATGGCCCAGAGTGGCTGGATATGAAGACATTTTATAAGCCACAGATGGTGCCAGGAGAAAAACGTTCCTCTCAGACCCTTTAGAATGGGGTTGAACATTCTAGAATGGGACTCTCCCCTCCCTTTTTGTGAATTTCTATCCCTTCTCATCCAGCCGGTTGACCTAAGACAGGACTAACTTGGCCCATCAAAGATATTTAACAATGTTGAATCCTTAAATGGAAGAGATCTGATCTAGTTTACTCTCTTTCTGAAGGTTTGTTGGGCCTTTTGCCATAAATAGAGAAAGGACACAATCTATTAAGCAAAATCAAGTAAATATATGTCTATTTGCTCAACTACTGAGGGTTAATACAGCTACATAACTGAAAAGGGACATCCTAAAACTAACAGCCTGTTATCCAGGATTATTGGATACTTGCTTCAATAAATATAACAGAGACTGAAAACTTTTAACTATTTTCAATGTATTAACATATATTTATTGAGCATCTAGCCACTACAGGATGCATCAAACCAAAGCAGGCAAAAATCCCTGCCTTTACGGAGCTTACATGTTGATGGAAAACATGGACATGAAACAAACTTCAAATAATCGAAGTAAATTACTGAGGTCTCAAAAAGTAGAGTGATTTAGAGAAAAAGAAGGTAGGGAAGATGAGGGAGCCAGTTGTAACTTTAAATATTATCCTCTGGAAAGGATTTCCTAAGAGGTGACATTTGATCTAAGTCTTAAGGGAGTTGAGGTAGTGAGCCCTGTAGTTATTGGGAGAATGTTCTAAGATCACCTTCCACACTTACCTGGAACTCTACTGGGGAAATCACTGAGGCTGAAGCAGGAGTGGGAGTGGGCAGACATAAGGAAGGACTTCCTGTGAGGAACTGTGGGGATCTGAGTTTGTGTATCACATGACCTGCTCTCCCATGTGTGCTTGGGGCTTCATGAAGTCCTTGAGATTGGGGGAGAGGAAGGGCCTGGTATGTGAAGGAAGTCTGGGAGAGGAGGGAGGAAACTGAGGTGGGGTCTCACCCACAACTCTGTCTCTGTGATCATTCTCTACTGCATCCAGAGTTTGAGGTTTAAGTGATTTCGATGTGCTTAGTAAATCCTAGGATCCTTGGATCTGAGGCAAAGTTGCGCACGACAAAGTATTAAATTAAGGAATTTCTAACACCCTGGAGGCTCAAAACAATAATTTCAAGTATAAAAATATAAAAAAATAAATGTCTGATCCATAATGTTTTCATTGAATACGTGTTGAAATTATATATTTGGAATAAAATATTCAATAAATAAAATTAAAATATTAATAAAATGTTAATTTTATTAAAATTAATAAGATTTATTAGTTAAATGAAATATTACAATTATATTACCCACTATTTTTTTACTGTTTTTAATGTGACTATTAGAAAATTTTAAATTACATCTGTGGGTAGAGTTGTTAGCTAATGCCAAGGTGGCAACTATATTGCAATACAAAAATGTATGAAATCAACACATACACCTCAAACTTATACATATGTCAAATATATCTCAAAAAGTAAATTTTAAATGTTTTGTGGTTCAAATTATACTTCTATTGGATAGTTCTATTTTATAAGCTTCATAATAGGCCTCTCTCACTTGAGACCATCCCCATTCTGTCTATGGAATCTGTATCTCTCTGAATAAACTTGCTTTCACTTAAAAAAGAAAGTTTAATAATAAAGTATTTTTTAATATTTACTACTTTTAACATTTTTATTTCAAAATAATTATAGACTTACAGAACAGAGGGGTTCAGTGTACCCTTCACCCAATCTTCCTTATGTAGCTATAGTAAAATATCAAAACCAGAAAATTGACATTGGCACAATGTTTGTGTGTTTTAGTTCTATGCCGTTTTAGCACATGTGTACACAGATTCATGCAGAGAAATCACGGTACAAAACCATTCCATAACCACAAAGGTCTCTCTCATGTTATATACTTTTTATGGTCATATCCATCCCCTCATCCCATCCCTGTCCCCTGGCAATCACTCATCTGTTCTCCATCTCCATAACTGTGTCATTTTGAAAACATGATATAGATGGAAACACACAGCATGTGGCCTTTTTAGATTGCTGTACTTCACTCAGCATACCATCATTTTTTATTTCTCTTTTATTTTTGGTTATGTGTTTGCTTGAAATTTTTTCTTTGTTGATATAAAGTAGCTTTGAATTTTTATTTAGTCAACCATACTGATTTTTTCCTTTGAGGGTTCTGCTGCTTTAAAGATTAGAAAGCTCTTGTAGCTCCAGAGTTTTGGTAAAAGTACTCTTTTATTTTCTTCAAGCTATATTATGGTTATTTATTTGTTGTTTCATATAACTCTTAGACAATTTGGGACTTATTTTAGTTAGTGTAGGTTTTTTTTTTCAATAAGGAAACTAATTGTCCCAAAACTTTGCTTAAAAGAAAGTTTTCTGTCACTCGTTTGTTTTTGATGCTTCCTGAAATACTAAAGGTGCTCAGTAAATGCCTGCACCATAACCTGGGCTTAGTTTTGGAAACAGAAAGTTGACCACATGGAGGTTGAAATTACAGACCATTGGAAGGAATTTAACAGCACCTTTCATGCACATCAAGTTCTATCACTGTTTGCCTCATTTTGTAATCTTACTAGTCAAGAATCTAGGGCACTGAATGTAACACAGAGCAACCTTGGGTCATAGTCCAGGACAGCAACAGAAACCAAGACACAATATACCTGAGGGCTGAGTCAGTCTTGCAAATTCAGGAGGAATCTTCTTGATGATCACTGCCGGGAAAAATGGAGCAGTAGTCCATGACCACTGTTATTGGGAGGAAAAGTCTATACCTACTGAAAAGAGATTATCTTCCCATCTGAAGCATTTCAGATTTGTTACTGAAATAAAATTAAATATTTATAGAAAAATAAAGAAGAAAATAAACTATCCATCTTGTAAGATGTGTGAATTGTCAGGTCAGTCCTATCTCTTAAAATCTTTGATGGGCTGCCTAGGTCAGCAGACAAGAGAAGATACCAGTGGCTGAGGTAGGGAAACTTACTATGAGACAGGGGTAAGTTCAGACACACCAAGACCTAGGATGTAGGAGGAAAGAGTTAACTCTTGGCATAGTTTGTGACTTATGCAGAAACTTCTCTGATCCTGCAAATTATACAAACGCTTTGGCCCAAGGGAAAGAAAGAAAGGATGTGTGAATAAAGGTGAGCATAGTACTGCAGACTTATAAATGAATGGGACTTAGGTGTGGACCAAATGATCCCTGAGTTCATTCCCAATGTCTAGTTCCATATGTACTATTGATTTTTCTCCGGTGAGTGTCCTGACCATGTGAAAACGATGGACATTCTATATTTGAGTCTTTGGAACAACAACCAGCAAGCTACTCTATCAGTGAAATGAAAAGGTGAAAGTTACTCGCACACAACCGCCTTACTTGCCTGGTTGAGCAATGATGAGACAGACATACTTCATGGGGGGTGCAGCAGAACTGACCCATTAAGACAGCAAGAACTAAAAAGTCCATCTCCTCCAGTAAGCCATGAAGAACAACTCTGTTAACAACCCACTGGAATCTCTCTCTTTCACTCTCATATTTTAAGGTAATTTGTTGATATTTCTACAGTAATATTTATCAAACTATTTTTCCTAAAATTTTATTCATATATCCCTACTTCTCTCCTAGAACTAGACTATGCTCCTAAGCATATGAGCAGTAACTTAACTACTTTTGCATCTTCAATGTCTACTGCAGTATCTAAGCCTCAGACAATGCTTAAGGGATCTTAAACTGTATTCAAGCAATCATAAATATAGAAGATTACTAGGAAACATGTATACTGTTACCTCAATACTATCAAATGCAGTAAGAACTTAAGAACAAGGGCTTTGGAATTGTAAAAACCTGGGTCGAGGCTCTGATATACTACTGCTTATCTCTGCAGACGTAAAAATTTTTCTAAGCCTTAATTTCCTCACTTGAACAAAAGGATATAATAATAGTACTTATGCAATAGGGATGTTGGAATTATTTGTCAAGTAATTCATTACATAGATTTAAACATAGTGTCTAGCATATAGCATGTATTCGATAAATATTAGTAATTCTTTTGGTAAATGGAAAATGAGATAGAAACACCTATTAGTAAGTACAATTCTTAAGTGGAGATTCAATTTAATTAGAGGAAGTAGACAATTATCATTATAACCTTAAACTCAGGAAACAACTGAGTAATTTATTCACTTGGAGTTGGAAGAGCAGTATTTAAGTGAATTCTAAAATCGACCTCTGGAGAATTGATTGTGAACTTCACTCCTGATGGGATGGCTAAGTAAATAATTACTTATTAACATTTCACATTTTAATCTCCTGAACTAGCAATAAAGTGAAGATTTGATTTGGGGATTTAAAATCAGGCTATAGATAATTTGGAGCTAAGGTGAGAAGGTAACTGGAAACAGGGAGGCTTGGGTCAAATGGCAAAAACACAGTTTAGCTGTTGACCAAGAAGAGGGGCTGAGGAGACATTTTTGAGGCTAAGAACACTTGGGACAATTTACGGATGGATGACTGGGACACTCCTCAATAGCATGTAATGATTTTTCCCTTGAAGGCACTGCCCTTCAGTGCACTGCCTTCCCCTGACTTGTTCTTTTCTTTCCACTGTGAGAGCAGCACCTCAATTACTTGCGCTTTTAATGCTGACAACGTGCTACTTACACAATGGATATGTTTCTGAGGGTTGTGGAAAAGGAATGTTTTGAGACCACAACCACTGCACATGTTGATGAAAAGAAAATGCTGGGAATAAAAAAAGAAACTCTCAAATATCACATCAGAGCTGGATATTGGTCACACAGTAAAGCCAGACAGTCTGAGGTCTATATTCTGGGCTTGCAACCAGCTACAGTTGACCCTTGAACAACATGTGTTTGAATTGCATGTGTATTTTTCAAACCTTTTTCAAAACTAAATGCTATAGTACTACACAGTCTGTGGTTGCTTGAATATCCAGCTGCAGAGGAACCATGGATACAGAGGATTGACTATAAATTATATCTGGATAAACGCCACCTTGTTTACGGGTCAATAGTGGTAGTATGACCTTGGACAACTTCCTTCACCTCTGTGACACCCAACTTCTTTATTTGTAAATTGGGAATAAGAGTATCAACCTCAAGAGGCAGGCAGTTCTCCTATTAAGAACTGGTGGAAATCCCAGAGGCATCCTAAAGGACTCTGTCACTGTCTTTGCCTTACCTTCCTCAGCTATGAGTTTCTGATCATTCCTTTCCATGAAATCTAAATCTGACAGTCATTGTTTTTGTACACTGCTGCCACCAGGGGGCATTGACCCATAGAGGATCCATGATGACTGTCCAATAAATATTACTTAACTTTAAAACAACGAAAAGTGTTCTAGAACCTATTCTGAAAACAAATGTCTTTCTGCCAGATAGCCCAGAACATTGTGAATCTCTGTTCATTTGTTCAATGTCAGACAAGGAACATTCATCCTGCCGCAATCAATGATACTTGAGGAATATAAGATTTAAATCTTATACAATAATATTAATTAAGATTTCTGAAGTATCCCTTAATTTTTCTATTTCCAGCAAAGTGGTCCTCCTAGGATGCTCATGAAAAGTCACTGTGCAAGTGGAGAAAGCTCCATACATTTTTTTCAGTGCCGCTTCACTTTTACACGGCCAAAGGCACCACCATGGAGGAATCACACCTTCCTACATATCATACTAAATAGATTAGCTTTCCTTTCCAGTTCTACTCCCCTTGTCTGGGGCTAGGAAACTACTATGGTAAACATAAATGTTTAAGGTCAGCTCCATGCCCATCTGCGTGTGCAAAAGAAAGCATTTCCCTATAGGATATTAATGTGCAGACCCCATACTGGTGAGTACCTAAAAGCTGCTCTCCAACCTGTCAGGGCCAGTAAATAAATGACTCAGGGGAAGGACTGGATTTGGTCCCAAATAAAGCATCTATGTCAATTAGCAGCATGCATTTTGCGTCTCATGAGGCTGACTGCAGTACCTAGGACATACCCTTTCTTTCTTACCTCTGGGAACCCCAATATCAACATGAGGGTCCCTTATTATCTTGAGTCATTGAACCCAGGTTTTTGAGGACTAAGGCAGATCACAGCATGAATAAACAATGATTAATGTGAGTTTATATTGGAATTATTCTAATATAATCAAAAAGTTAGAATCATTTCTCTCTTCTCTGTCAATCAAAAAGTTAACTTACTGGTTTTCAGCGTTTTGTAACCTCACGTTATTCAGATTAAAACAAACCTCTAGTAAAACACCAGGATTTCCTCATTCTGTTACCTCCATCAATGTAAGAACTTCAAAACTTGCCCTACATTCCACTTTTGGTTTTTTTAATATTTTTGAATTTTATTTTATTTTTTTATACAGCAGGTTCTTATTAGTTATCCATTTTATACACTTCAGTGTATACATGTCAATCCCAATTGCCCAATTCATCACACCCCCACCCCCACCCCCACTTTCCCCCCTTGGTATCCATACGTTTGTTCTCTACATCTGTGTCTCAATTTCTGCCCTGAAAACTGGTTCAAATGTACCATTTTTCTAGGTTCCACATATATGCGTTAATATACAATATTTGTTCTTCTCTTTCGGACTTACTTCACTCCGTATGACAGTCTCTAGATCCATCCACGTCTCAACAAAAGACCCAGTTTCATTCCTTTTTATGGCTGAGTAATATCCACTGTATACATGTACCACATCTTCTTTATCCATTCGTCTGCTGATGGGCATTTAGGTTGCTTCAATGACCTGGCTATTGTAACTAGTGCTGCAATGAACATTGGGGTGCATGTGTTTTTTGAATTATGGTTTTCTCTGGGTATATGCCCAGTAGTGGGATTGCTGGGTGATATGGAATTCTATTTTTATTTTTTAAGGAACCTCCATACTGTTCTCCATAGTGGCTATATCAATTTACATTCCCACCAACAGTGCAAGAGGGTTCCCTTTTCTCCATACCCTCTCCACCAGCTTAATCAAGGAGGAACCCCAATGCTTACAACAGTTGAGGTGTGATATTCTTAGTTGAGCAAATAAATTCAACCCCTAATAACTAATTGGCTTATAGCATTACTCCTGGAAAATAGATATGTTTCCTTATTTGTTCATTCTTTCTTCCTTCCTTCCCTCCTTCCTTCCTTCCTTAAAAATGAAAACAATATGCACTTTTGGTTGAGCAGCCAAATTAAACCAGTGGTGGATGTTTGCTAACGTTGACCATTCTGCATCCACACATAGTCGATCTTTGGGGAAATGTCCCATTGTGTGTCATTTTAGAAAGATACAATGCCATGTCTCTCTAATTATGACAATTAGAGTTTGGGACACATAACCCAGTCTCAGCCAGGATGCTTTTTATCTGAGATTTTCAATATTGGTAATGTACTTATTTGTGACTCAAAACTGGGGTTCAGATTCAGGGACAAGACTAACACAAAGGAGATGGTAACATTAAATGAGTAAGTGTGAAATAAATATTAATGAGAAAGCCCCACAATTTTCATAATGTGTGCAGAAGTTTAATTATGCAGAAGTTTAACCAGGAAACAAGGAGTGGGAGCTAGAGCACACAGTTGACAGGGTGGGCAAATATTCATTGCTAATGGATCCCTTTATATACTTGAAAAAAATCCCCACCCATTTTCCTGTACCCAGTGCCTTCTGACTGTCCTTCAGCCCTTTCCATAGCAACATGACACAATACTCATCTCAGTCATTTAATTGAAAAGACCTTTTAAAGTTTAACAGCTTTGCAGAGAACGGACATTTTTACAATCTGCATATTTTGTGGCATTTAATTTACAGCTCAATGAACTTGTCTCTAACTGTCTGAAACTGACACTCTATATTTACTTCTTTTTCCTCTCGGCTTCCTATTAATGATCTTGAACACTAATAAAGATTTACAAGAGTTGTGACTTCCTGACCAAGCATAACGTTGTTCACCAGTGATAAAGCAGAAGAGAAGAGTTCTCTACCTCAAGACCACACTGAATTTTGTAGATGCAACACGTATTTTAGTTTCAACTTCTTTCCATTATTTTCAATCAATTATTAATATTTTTAATAAGTACTAATAAATAATTTCAACAACATATTCATAACAGTCCAACTGTAGATTCAAGTTCCAAGATCAAGTCACCCTTAGACAGGCCTCGGTATATAACTCACTATGAATCAAATAGCAATGGAAGATAGACAAAGGCAGGGCAAAAATATTTCCTGGATCAGATTTGGGCCAATGATTTAAAAGGAAAAGAGAGATGGGGGGTGGTGATGGGGAGAGAGAGACAGAGACAGTAAGAGAGAATAAGAGAGAGAAAAATAGGACTGTTAGATCACTAAATTTCATTCTGTTGGGACCCTGACAAGTTCTCTAGGTAAGTAATAAAGAAAGTACACCCAGTTGGATGCTTTTCATACTCTCTAACATTTTGCTGGGGATACAGCTTCAGTGCAATTTCTAGATGAGTTAGTCTAAGCCACTGATTACCTATGAAGACACATTTTATACCCTGTCCTAAGGCTATTATTAAAATCAGCATAGATCACTCAGCAGGAGAGAATGAGAAAAATAAACAGTGCTTAGGACATGCAAGAGAGGGCCAATTCTAAGAGCCTACTGCTCATATGCAAAACCCTTTAATCTTTTCCCCAGTCAGTGAGAGCTTCAATTCTAGCAACCAGGTACAGTGAAGGTGCTTGTCCTTGAATCTAACCCATCCTTGCAGGAAAGGGGTATGTGTGTGTGGTCTTAAGGCTCTTTAGCCTTAATACTTCTCTGAGTATTAACTGAGAAAAATCTATACTTTGTAACTGTGATTAGCCAGCTGGGGAAAGAAAGAAGAGATCATCTCTAAGTGAGGGTCTGAGGAGTGCAGGAACACCTAAGACTCCAATCAAGGTGATATGGGTCTAATTTGACGAAGACTGTCCTGGAATGATATTGTCAGTTTGTACGCAAAATGGTATCAAATGTATTGTTTTCTGTCCGGAGAAAGAAGGAGAAGAGAAGGGAATGGCAGCCTACAGAAGAGGGACAATAAAAGAGCCTGAAACTGGTGCTGTATCTTCAACACTATGCTGCAGACAGAGCCATGGAAAAAAATCTGTAGGGACTGTTTTATTTTTGTTTTGTTTTATTGTTATTTTTCTGCTATGAGGGATGAAATTACAGTGTCCTGTGTAGAAGATCTTTCAGAATCAACTACCTTCTTTTTTCCTCTTCCATATCTATTGTCACTTCTGATTATTATAACCCCCTGCTCTGAAATGCAGACACACAAACACACACACACACACACACACTGTACCTCACATCCCAGAACATGGTTTATTAAATTTACATGATTATAGTAAAGAACACAACCTTCTGTGAAAGCAGTGATGTTTTCTCAAAAAGGACTGATACAAATTATTATTAAATTGACCACATGGCTTGGTTTGCTCTGAACATTCCTGGCCACACCAGTGTTATTTAACTAATTGCTCCAAAATTTAGTGGTTTAAAACACAATTCTAATTCTTCTGGTCTCACTTTGGGTTATTCATGCAGTTAAAGTCATCTGGTAGCTTTAGTGTGGCTGAATGTTCTACGATGGTTTCTTTGCTTCTGGCTATCAGCTGGTTGTTCGCAGGGCCAGCTTATTTCAGCTGTTCATGTCCTTTCATCCTCCAGGATCCTACACCTGGCTTCTTCAAATGATGGTCTTAGAATAGCATTCAGAGAAGATGAGAACGGAAGCTGCAAGACCTCTCGAGGCCTAGGCCTGGAATTTCCACATACCCCTTTGTCATACTCTATTGGTCAATGCACGCCATAAAATCAGGCCATATTCAAGAGATAGAAAATAGACTGAAGGCATAGAGAAGTTATTTATTTCCACCTCTTGATGGGAGGAGTAGCAATGTCATATTACAAAATGGTGTGCATACAAAGATGGAAGGGATAATTTCACTATCTTTGCAAACAATCTGCAACACTGATTTACAACTGTTTAATTATTAATGGTTATTCCTTTTGATTTAAAAAGTGTCCCAGTTTGAAAAATACACTACATCATTATGTTCATCATTGTGAAAGAAATGGACTTAGACAGGAAACCACAAAGGACTTCAGGGAGACAGAAATGGAACTCCTGTTTTTCTTTTTTTCATCCATTCACATGGATGTAGATGAGAAAAAGGACAGATATCTAGGAATGGTATGTTAGATAGATGTTTCTAAAGTGGCACACATCACATAGAGGCAAGACCCTAAATTGTATAGGATACAGTCTGTGAGGAAATATAAAATCAATAAACAAAAACCTATTACATTTCTATGTACTAACAACAAACAATTTATAAATAAAATTCTAAATAATGCCATTTATAATAGCATCAAAAACCGCATCAAATACATAGGAATAATTGAAATGTATAAGACTTCAACATGAAAAATTATAAAATATTGTTAAATGAAACCAGAAAAAAGGACCTAAGTAAATGAAGAACTATACAATTTTGATGATTTGGATAATTTAATATGATCAAAATTAATTTTTTCCATAAATTAATATATAGGTTTATCAAAATACATATCAAAAGCTCTGCAAAAATTTGAGGACTAATAACTTGATAGTAAATTTCAATGAAAACGCAAAGTATCTCCAGTAGCCAAAACAATCTTAAAAAAGAAAAATATGGGTTGAGTTCTCATGTTACCTGGTTTCAAAATTTACTATAAAGCTGCAATAATCAAAACATAGGAATTGCAAAAGCAATCATGAGGAAAAAGAACAAAGCAGGAGGCATAACCCTCCCAGACTTCAGACAGTACTATAAAACTACAGTAATCACAACAGCATGGTACTGGCAGAAAAATAGACATACGGAACAGAATAGAGAGCCCAGAAGGAAACCCCCACACCTGTGGTCAATTAATCTTCAATAAAGGAGGCAAGAATATACAATGGGGAAAAAACAGTCTCTTCAGCAAGTGGTGTTGGGAAAGTTGGACAACCACGTGCAAATCAATGAAATTAGAACACACCCTTACACCATACACAAGAATAAACTCCAAATGGCTTAAAGACTTAAATATAAGACGTGACACCATAAAAATGCTAGAAGAGAACATAGGCAAAACCTTCTCTGACATAAATCGGACCAATGTTTTCTTAGTCAGTCTCCCAAAGCAATAGAAATAAAAGCAAAAATAAACTAATGGGACCTTATCAAACTTATAAGCTCTTTTTTTATGTGTGTGTGGTACACGGGCCTCTCACTGTTGTGGCCTCTCCCGTTGCGGAGCACAGGCTCCAGACGCGCAGGCTCAGTGGCCATGGCTCACGGGCCCAGCTGCTCTGCGGCATGTGGGATTTCCCGGACCGGGGCACGAACCCGTGTCCCCTGCATTGGCAGGCAGACTCTCAACCACTGCACCACCAGGGAAGCCCTCAAACTTATAAGCTTTTGCATAGCAAGAAAACCATAAACAAAATGCAAAGACAACCTACAGACTGGGAAAAAATATTTGCAAGTTATGTGACTGATGAGGACTTAATTATAAATATACAAAGAGCTCATACAACTCAACACCAAAAAAAACCAAACAACCCAATCAAAAAATAGACAGAAGACCCATTTAGACCTAAATAGACATTTCTCCAAAGAAAACATACAGATGGCTAATAGGCACGTGAAAAGATGCTCATCCTCGCTAATTATTAGAGAAATGCAAATCAAAAATACAATGAGGTATCACCTCACAATGGTCAGAATGGCCATCATGCAAAAGTCTACAAACAAATTCTGGAGAGGGTATGGAGAAAATGGAGCCCTGTTGGGGTATGGAACCCTGTTCATACTGTTGGTGGGAATGTAAATTGGTGCAGCCACTATGGAGAACAGTACGGAATTTCCTCAAAAACCTAAAAATAGAGTTGCCATATGATCCAGTCCTGGACATATATCCAGACAAAACTATAATTCGAAAAGATACACGCACCCCTATTTCACAGCAACACTATTTATAATAGCCAAGACACGGAACAACCTAAATGTCCATTGACAGATGAATGGATAAAAAAAAGTGATATATATGTGTGTGTGTACACACACATACACAATGGAATATTACTCAGCCAAATGACATCACTTGTATGTGAAATCTAAAATAGGACACAAGTGAACATATCTATGAAACAGAAACAGACTCACAGACATAGAGAACAGACTTTTGGTTGCCAAGGGCAGGGGGAGGGATAGAGTAGGAGTTTTGTATCAGCAGATGCAAACTTATATATAGGATGGATAAACAACAAGGTTCTACTGTATAGCACAGGGAACTATATTCAATATCCTGTGATAAACCATAATGGAAAAGAATATGTAAAAGAATATATATATATGTGTGTGTGTGTGTGTGTGTGTGTAAAAATGAATCACTTTGCTGTACAGCAGAAATTAACACATTGTAAATCAACTATACTTCGATAAAATTAAAAAACAAACAAAAACCATAATTGTATTAGGATAATAAAAGATAAATATATCAGTAGTCCAGAGAGAGACCCACATTTATATGGTCAATTGATCTGCAGCAATTACACCAAAGGAATTAACTGTGCAGAAGGATAGCTTATTCAATAAATGTTGCTAAGACAAATGGATACATCTACGGGGAAAAAGCAGTTTCCACTTCTGGTCAAGATGGATTAGCAGTACTGGATATAATCTCCAACTGTAAAGAATGAGAACATTAGACTAAATATATGAAACCAGTGCTTTTAGATATTCAACAATAGGAAGCTCAGGACTGTGATCTTCAGAGAAGGAAAATGCACAAAGTAAGCCTACATTTTCCGTGAACTTTACATGGAAACAATATGCAGAGGGCAAGGACAGGGACAGAAGATCCAAACAGTCTGATCACATTGCTGATCTGAGGAGTTGGAAATCACGGTTCAAAAAGGCTTATGTAGCAGGAAAGTGTAAGGAAGATTCATACAAAGTATAGAGAGTCGCATTCATATAAAGTAGAGGGTTACATTGAAAAACAACTCCAGAAATCCACATAGGAATATTAGGGCATGCATGCATAAACTGAAACTCCACATTTTCAGTCAGAGAATGACCAGGGTAACATAAGCAGAACAATATTCCAAGCTTACCCAGGGAAGCAGAGGCTTAGCATTTTATCATTTAGCATGGAGAGGCCTCAGTGATCATATAAGGCCATCAGTGGAAAGCTCAGAGGAGTCACTGGAGGAGTAGGACCAGACTATCATGAGAATGATGTTTCCACTAGATTCAACATAGCAAAAATTAAAAACAGGAATTGAAGGGATCAAACTCCTCTGCAATGCAGTGCATACAAGTGTAACATTCTTTTAAAAAGAAGAAAAATATATCGAGAACTTCAGCAATGTAAACTACAATGTCTGGAATGCAATTAAAAATTACTAGACAGGGGCTTCCCTGGTGGCGCAGTGGTGGAGAGTCTGCCTGCCGATGCAGGGGACACGGGTTCATGCCCTGGTCTGGGAAGATCCCACATGCCATGGAGCAGCTGGGCCCGTGAGCCATGGCCACTGGGCCTGCGTGTCCGGAGCCTGTGCTCCGCAGCAGGAGAGGCCACAACAGTAAGAGGCCCGTGTACCACAAAAAAAAAAAAAAAAAATTACTAGAAAAAAAATAAAGCAAAAAAAAAAAAAAAAAAAAAAAAATTACTAGACAAAACATAAAGCAGAAAATATTATTTATAACTAGTTAAAACCTCTGTCAAAAGAAACAAAACACGAAGGACCAAAATGATGGATATAGTGGCAAGAATGTTAAGGCAACCATTATAGGTAAGTGGGTATATTTAAAAGAAAACATGAACATAATGAGAAAAGAAATGGAAAATTAAAGATTAGAGCAGAATAAAAGATTTGTGATCTCTAATACAAAACAACAAAAGCTTAAGCCACCTTAAGCATAGACAGAAAGGGACTGAAATTTTAACAGAGACTTAATGACTGTGAGATAATATTAAGTAACATATGTTTTCTTTTTTTACTCATTCACTCATTCATTCATTCTTTCTTTTTTTCCACTCAGTATGTAATTACCTAGAAACTGTAATGTACCTGGCACAGAACTAGGCACTGGGGCTGGATAAGGGTGGCCCAGAACAGATATGCCAACTGCTTCAATAGGCTTAGAGTTGTGGGGTGAGGAGCAGACAATAATTAAGTAATCACACAAAGTGATGTTTAGTTACAAATTGAGATGAGTGACACAAAGGAGCCTGTGACAAATAAGCCTGACCCAGATTTGGAGGGTGGGAAGGCTTTCCAAAGAAAGTGGCCCTTGGGATCTAAAAGATGAACAGAAATTAACTAGAAGCAGGAGGTGGGGCAGATGGAAAGGCATCTCAGGCTAAGGGAACGGCTTGTGCGAAGGCTCTGTGGTGGGAAGGAACATGTGTGTGCTGGACCACAGAGTTACATAACATATGTTTAAATGGAGTCCCAGGAAGGGGAACAGGAAAAAATATATGAACAAATACTGCTACCTAAAATTCCAAATTCAAACAAAACTGTAAATATAGATGTAGGAATCTCAACACACTCCAAACAGGGTAAACACATATGTGTATTTGCATGCATGTGCATGCACTCACATACACACACACATACATCACAAGAGGCATCAAAACGGGTTGCTGAAACCCAGCATTAAAGAGAAAAATCCTAAAATAAAGCAAAAAAAAAAAAAGGCTTAGTACAAAGAAACAAAGATAAGGATGATGAAGACTGCTTATCAGAAACTGTGCAGGTCAGAAGAAAACGAATCAACATTTTGAATGTACTGAGTGGAAAAAAAAAACTCAAACTAGAAATTTATATCTGGCAAAAATATCATTAAGAAATAAAAGGAAAAAATTCAGACAAACAAAATTTGTGAAAATTGATTGTTAATGGGCTTAGCATACAAGAAATGTTAAGGGAAGAAGAAAAAAATTCCAGATGGAAATACATACCTTTGCAAATTAATAAAGAGCAATGGACAGTGTAATTATGTGGGTAAATGAAAGACATTTTTATCTCATTTTAAATTACTTCACACATGATTGACTCTTTGAAGCAAAACTAATGACAAGGTATTGAGGGATTTAAAACATATGTAGAAATAAAATGTAAGACTACAATACCACCAATGGTTAGAATGAGGAAATGGAAATATGATTCTAATGTTCATGTATTATATATGAAGTACTATAATATTATTTAAAGATAGACTGTGAAATGTTAAGTATTACAAATCCTTGATGAAGTATTTAAATTTTTAAAAAATATGCTGGTGGTTGAGATAAATAAAATAATAAAAATACTTAATTAGTTTAAAAACACTCAGAAAACAAGAAAACAGGACCAGATAATTTATTTTTATCTTTGTTGGAGTATAATTGCTTTACAATGTTGTGTTAGTTTTTGCTGTACAACAAAGTGAATCAGCTATATGCATACATATATATCCGTATCTGCTCCCGCTTGCGTCTCCCTCCCACCCTCCCTATCCCACCCCTCTAGGTGGTCACAAAGCATTGAGCTGATCTCCCTGTGCTATGCAGCAGCTTCCCACTAGCCATCCATTTTACATTTGGTAGTGTACATATGTCAATGCTACTCTCACTTCATCCCAGCTTACCTGTCCCCCTCCCCATGTCCTCAAGTCCATTCTCTACATCTGCATCTTTATTCCTGCCCTGCCACTAGGTTCATCAGTACCATTTTTTAGATTCCATGTATGTGTGTTAGCATACCGTATTTGTTTTTCTCTTTCTGACTTACTTCACTCTCTATGACAGACTCTAGGTCCATCTACCTCATTACAAATAACTCAATTTCATTCCTTTTTTGTGGCTGAGTAATATTTCATTGTCTATATGTGCCACATCTTCTTTATCCATTCATCTGTTGATGGACATTCAGGTTGCTTCCACAGGACCAGATAATTTTAAATAAACAGGTAGAGCAAAGAGAAAACCAATAGAAAGATGATAGATTTAAAAAGAACAATCAGGACTTGCCTGGTGGCACAGTGCTTAAGAATCCACCTGCCAGTGCAGGGCACATGGCCTCAATCCCTGGTCTGAGAAGATCCCACATGCTGCGGAGCAGCTAAGCCCATGCGCCGTAACTACTGAGCCTGCGCTCTAGAGCCCGCTAGCCACAACTACTGAGCCCGTGTGCCACAACTACTTAAGTCCATGCACCTAGAGCCCGTGCTGCACAACAACAGAAGCCACCTCAATGAGAAGCACGCGCACCCCAATGAAGAGTAGCCCCTGCCCACCGCAACTAGAGAAAACCTATGCGTAGCAATGAAGACCCAATGCAGCCAAAAATAAAATAAATAAAATAAAATAAATAAATTTATTTAAAAAAATAAAAAACAATTAGATAATTACATTAAATGTAAAGTGTCTAAATATGTCAATTAAAAATAGAGATTATCAGTCTGGATAAATAAGTAAAACTCAAGTATATGCTGTGTATAATAAAACCACTTTAAATATAAAGACACAGATATCATAATAGTAAAAGATGGAAAGAAATATACCAGGCAAACACTAACACACTAGCCCATGTCCCTTGACTATATGATTCAATATTGTAAAGATGTTAATTTTCCACAAATTGACATATAGATTCAATGTAATCACATTCAAAATGAGAGCTGGCTTTTGGTAGAACTTGTAAAGTTGATTCTAAAATTTATATGGAAAAGCAAAAGACCTAGGATACCCTAGAATTCAGGGACTGATAATAATAATGATATTAATAATAATAACAATAATATCTAGTAATTGCTAAGACATGTAGTACTTGCTAAGTATCAGGCAGTGTTCTAATTGTTTTATGTACATTAACTCATACAATCATGACAATAACTCTATGATAAAGAGAATATTGTTATCCTTGTTTTATAGAAATGATAACAGACATAAAAAGGTTAAGTATCAAGATAGTGGCAGAACCAGGATTTGATATGTGAGTGTCCTTATTCTGTCATCTTGAGCAAGTGTCAGTGAAGGTCTATGAACTAATTTGTAGAACTATATTTATTTACTTTTGGTAAACTGATTACATTTACAGCTCTAATACTTTCACTAAGTCCACATCAATTGCTGTGGAAGCTTGTAGAGCTCTGCGCCTCTGACAAGCCATGTGACTTGCTCTGGTCATTGAACTTTAGGTTTGAAAAGTGCTTGTGTGATTGGGTTTGCCAGAGCAGCTTCATTGTATCAATTTTGTGCATTGGTGTTCCAGATTTGAGGAAAGGGTTTTCTGGTAAATACATCATTCATAGACAGATGATAGCTAGCTAGCTAGCTAGCTAGCTAGCTAGCTAGATTACTTCTTGCTTAATCCCATCATTTCTCTGATGGGTCAGAGTTCAGGTGGTAGGGAAGGGAAATGATATTTACTAAGCACCTATGCTATGTGCTGATTATTTTTAATATATTGTTCCTTTTAACTTTACAGCCCTGGGAGATATAAGCTATTAATATAATTTTTTTTACTCCAAGAAGTTAAGTGATTTGTGTTCCACAGGTAGCAGGAGATAGAACTAGAATTGCTCACTTTTTTTGGGTCCTAACATTTCTACTACACCAAGGTAAGTGATTTGCTTTGGTTCCCACAGCAAGTTGAGCTTAAGAACAAGTACGGAACTGAAGTCTCATGCCTCAATGTATAGAGGTTGTTCTATATCTTACCAAAAAGTAACAAGAGTAATTGTGAAATGAAAGTCCTGCCTGAAAAGACACGAAAGCACGTAACAGAAACAACTGGCAACCAACTAAAAGCATCAATTTCAAAATACCTCTTAATAAATAAGAAAATAAATAGCATCATGAATACTAATGGATTGCCAGCCTCTTTATGGTAAAGCTAGCCATAGCTACTAGTGAATTGCACTCAATAAGATTTTACAGTCATTAATTCAACCTCTGATTTATGCTAACTCACAATGAGGAGCCACCGTAGTTCTGTTATAGTCTGGGCTAGCCCTAGCTAGGTAAACATAGATAGAGGAACACAGTAAAAAAAACATGATCACAAAAAAAGCTTGAATATGTACTATATGCTAAACACTGGGCTGTTATCTTTACGCATAATTTTATTTAAACTTCACCACAACTCCTTGAGGTAAATTTATTAGCTCTATTTTGTATATATGAGGAATCTTCATCAAGGTCAAAACTATTCAACGCAAATCCATAATTTGGCTCTAGAACATCCTTTTATTAGCTCCAAAATTGGTCAAATCACTTAATTTCTCTGAACCAAATTCCAGATTTTAAACAGCTACATATTACTTAAACTTAACTGGTTCTTTGGAGGATTAAATGATACATATCAAGTATATGTTCTAGTCCCCAACAAATAAAAGGAACACTAAATAACAGTAACTTATTAGTAATGAAATTATCATTTTTCATTATTAATAAAATCACTTGAATCCCTGAATAAATTTTATAATTCCTCTAAATTGGTTTATTTTTATCTACTTAATATCACTTGTTTACCTACCACCTCTGCTTCTATCACTTTTATAGCTCTGCCCTGTTTCTGAGTTCCTGTCTGGCCCTTAGTTTGGGGTACTCACTCACTCTGGCCCTGCTTGCCCCTTTCATGGGGGCCTTACCTTGAATTCACTCATCCGTGCTCCATCACCAAGAGCATCTGTCAAGACTCTATTTGTCATTATTATCAAGGCCACGCCTAGTAGGCTGAGATTCACAGAGAAGACTGTAAGCTCTAGAATCAGGGCTTCCAGGGTGCTGACTAGCAAGGACACTAGCAGAACTCCAATTCTCAAGATTATCTGACAGAGGCTGAAGACACAAGGAACAAGAATCAGGCACTAAAGCTAATCTACAAACTAGGAACTAGAGCTTCAGCTAAAAGGTAAGAAGCACTTGACTGTTGGAACTAGTACACAAATTTGAATCAGACTAAGACAAAGGCTGTTTGATATTCACTCCAAGAATACTTTCTTGAAGATTTTTAAATCTCTATTTCTAGGATTAGTCTTAGGTTTTGAGTTGAATCTAAGCTAACAGTGTTTTCAAATACTTCCACATACAAGGAAGAACTTAATACCAGGCAGGAACTAACACCATATTGCCTTTTTGCCCCAATTCTTCATTTGGGAATATATCCCCTGCCTACCTCAAGCTTTGTAGAAAGATCACATGATACTATGTATGTGGAAAGGCTACATAAAGTATAAAGGTTTGCATCTTAATTGCCTTTATTTTTTTCATAGCATTTATTGTCTTCCAATAATCTTTGCATCCTGCTTATACATTATGTTGATTCATTAGTTTCCATGCCTTCTTACCAGATTCTGAGGTTCTGGAGGATAGGAATCTGTATTTGTTTTGTTCACTGATCTGTCCCAAATATGTACCAATAAAGAATGTTCAGTGTATGTTATATAACAAAGAAATATTAATTAAATGAACAAATATGTTAATGTTTATTATTATCTTAATTATATTGGTTAAGATACTATCCATTTCAGGTGACAAGGTTGTTTCTATAGCAGCTTTCTAGAGATATAACTTTAACTCAAGGACTGACTAAAATGGAAAGAATATCAGATCTGATCTGAGGCTGGAAAGAGACTTGTTTATGGACAGGTAAGCCCCATAGAGTTTATCAAATTACATAAAGTAGACAACAACCTGTCTGCCTAAGAGTCTTGTTGGACTCAGCTATAGCAAAAAATAAAGAATTTCCAGGGTCCAAATGGCTTCATCTTTTTTCCTAAATCCAGTGACAGCATGTACACACAATTTCACTTAACTGAAATAATTTTAAGCATGATTAGATTCAGCCAAACAAATGTCTATATTGGACCAATAACACCAATTCCCTGAATCAGCTCTTTCCAGCTGGTCAATTCAGCTGTACACAATTACAGACTGGAGGAGATTTAGATGGGAAAGTCGCATGTAATTGTTCCAATCTCATTGTTTAGGACTGGGCTTTCAATTCCCTCCCCTGTGGGTCACAATCTGCATTTGAAACAAGTACGAATAGATGTTTTTTCAAGAAGATAATAAAGCACATAATTTGACTGTTTATGGATTAATTAAATGAGAGTAACAGAGATCACATACATAAGCACTTCATCCATCCAATATTAGGCTGAGTACACAGAGACATGTGGCAATACATAGCCTGGAGGTAATCACGGATGGCTTCCAGGATGAAGTGATACCTCAAAGGTATCTTAAATGATGAGGAGTTAACTTGATAAAGAGAGAACAAGAGCTTTCCAGCAAAGAAAACATTGTGTGCAAAGACCCAGAGGTGTCAGAAAGCATATTACAAATTCATATTACATATTTCAGGAAATCAGCATGACTGGGGAATAGGGTGCATGTCAACTAAGGTAGGACTTGACTGTCATTGAAAGGCACTCCACAGATATCCTTGGGAGCCTCAGAGTTTCAGAGAACGTGATAAACCCTAAGGCGTTATTGAAAATAAAAATAGCTGACATTTACTGAGGATGGATTCTGCTCTATCAGAAAGGTTAAGTAATTTGCCCCAAGGTCACATAGTAAAGTGATGCAGCCAGGATGGAACCCAGTCAGTCTGGCTAGAGATGCCATGTTCCCAGCAAGTGCGTACTGTCAGGGGCCCCAAACCTGAAGCCTATGAAGGATCACAGCCATAGTGGAAAGGCACCCCCCTCTGGGTTATTCTCACTGTTCATCTCTTGCATGGGTGGAAATGCAATGTATTCTCTTCCCCCCAAAGGGCAGAGTGCACTGTCTTCTCTGTGGGCATGTTGCTGTATCCAAAGCCCTCCCAGTAGCTGAGCAGATGTCCTGCCAGATGGTAGCCACTTGGACCTGAACCCTACTGTGGCAAGCAGCCAGGACAGTGGCCTTGTAATGGTTGTAAATGTCACCATTCTCACAGACTGGACAGCTGTAAAGAATGTCCAAAGAAAAGCAGGTGCTGACCATACAGTACATGGTTTTGCTGCCCAACAGGAAGAAAAATCACAGTGTTCCTAGGCATACCCAAGACTGAACCTTTGGAATAGTTTTCCTTACTGCACTGAACAACAGGCTCCATTATACCTCGGAAGTCAAAGAAACATCAAGGAAAAATGTTATTACTCACAAACATTTCTGGTTATGTCAGCCTCATGGTTACCCAAGCTTTCCTGATTGACCTCCTGCTTACCTATTCGTCTTTATCCTTCTGTGTTCAACTTGGGTATGTCTTCCTCTGTGAAGGCTTCCCTGACCTTGTCTAAAGTTAACTAATGAACAGTCCTGTCCTCTGGGTACTCAGACTGGTAGGGGAGAAAAAGACATGTAACAAGCTGCGAATACAAGTTAGTATGTGTAAAGTCCTACATGACCCAAAGGAGACAATGACAACTTTCATGGCAGATTCACAGAAAGCTTCACTGAGGAAGAAAATGCTTGATTTGGGTCTCAAACTGTAAGTAAGAATTCAGTAGACAGATAAAAATTTGAAGGGAATCAAAGGAAAGAATCATCAGAGTAGAAGCTTATGGCTTTGAGTAGCACTGAGCAGTTGAATGGGGCCAGCATGCAGAAAGCTTTACGGAAAATGAACCAGTTTGCTTTTGCTGTGTAACAAAACCCAAAACTCAGAGGCACACAACAATAAGTTGTAGGACTCTGGTTATGTCATCTGGACTTGCTCACTCATTTGCAGAGGACTCTGTTCTTCTCAGTGCCTGGCTAAAGCAATTTAGCTGGAAAAGCTCTGTCCCATTTGTTCATCATCCTTTCCCAGGACCAGCAGGACAGACTAGGCATGTCCTTCTCATGGTGATGGCAAAAGTACAAGAGCAAATCAGGCCAGTCATTCAAGCAGTTTTCAAGACACTGCTTACATCATATTTGCTAATATTTCTTTAATCCAAGCGTGTCACATGGTTGGGCATAGAGTCAAGGAGTAAAGACATTAGCCCCATGCTCAGTGGCAGGGCACTTTACTGCATGAGTATAGGAAGTATTAAAGCATTGGAGACACCAACATATATGGGAAGTAACCAAGTGACGAGGCTGGGGAGGAAGGTATGAACCAGATTATGGGATACACTGTGGAATTTTCATGTCATCTCATCTTGTAGACAAGGGATGCATTAAAGCATTTTAAATAAAGAAATGACATGATTATATATGTATTTGAGGATGATCCCTTTCATCCCTATGTGAAACATACTTTGAACAATATCAAAGATAGAGACAGAGAGAAGCTAAGAGTCTTAGTGCTAAGGTTTTAAGTAAGGCAGTAGCAGTAGCAGAGGACATAGTGATAAGGACACTTAGGTGGTATATAAAAAATTCATTCAATATGTGGTATCCAGAGACTGGTATAAAGGCAGTGGTGAGGGAAAGAGGGGAGCTTGAGAGTTCTGTCTTATCTGCCTTGGCTAAGGATAGCCCTATCCAAAATCATCAGAGGAAGCAAGAGGAAAATAAGTTATGGGAGGAAAACAGTAGGGCAATAAGTCAGGCATGGACATGAGAAGCCTCTGAGACTCCTAGGAGGAAGACATCCTATAGTTATTTGAAGTTGAGTAGAAGAGAATTCTAATATGGAAATACAACTTAAGAGTGGATGGTACTTACATGGTATTGAACACTATAAGCATGATGGTGACTGCTCAGAGAAAAGACAAAAGTGTAGTGTGAAAACTGTAGAGGTTTAAATTTGTTATTAGAGTATATCTTTGGGTCCCTTTGAGAATCTGAAGCAAGCCATGAATTCTCTCCCAGAATACTACACAGGCACACATAAATCAATTTGTGAATACAATTCCAGGGCAGGGTGTGGATTTCATGACGTCTATCTGAAGATCCTGCAAGGACTGTAGAAGCCAGATTACAAACCCCTCATTTAAAGGATGAGCGGGGAGAAAATAAATGAAAGAGGCGAAAAGGAAGAGCTCTTATCAGAGAATAGAGACAAGATCTCCTGGGTCATGAACTCGAGTTCATTAAGTGCTAAAGTCCTAGTCACATTGAAAAGTTTAGAACAGACCTACAGCAAAAAAGCAGAGTGGAGGGCAAAGAACCGGAGACAAAAGCAAAAAGATAGTGGAAAACAATATGACTTTTGTAGTCAGCACCCATTTCTCAAGGCCACCTCAGGCACACGGGCCATCATTAATTCCCTCCTCACCAGTATGTGGGGATGAGGGTAACTGTACCACCTGACTTGGCAGCCATGGCACAGGGCCCAGCTGTGAAACCAACCAGGAGGAATCACATGTCAGTAACTAAGGACCATCTTAAGAGACTGGAGTAGGCAAAAGCTCAAAAGGGGGACTTGGTGGAGGGTGTTTAAAACCATCATCAGTAGTCACAATTACCAGGGATTCCTGTGAGTTGGTGGAAGCTGGACTGAGAAGTTGGCATAAAATTCTTATTGGCACTGAAAGAGTCAAGTAATCCCCTGATTTCTTAGAGGGCAAAAATTAGTTCTTGCTTACTGGTACCCAGCACCTGGAACAAGATCTGGCAAACAGTATGAATGAATATGTGTTACGTGAAAGAATAAAGGCAACTCTGTTAAGCACCCAAGAGCTCCCTCTCTTCACGCTGACAAATGCCGCCCTTCTCTGAAACATGTCAGCTGCTCTGATGACCAGTCTTCTAGGAAAATACTGAGCCCTCTTTTCTAATTAATTCATCTTATTTTTGGTAATTCACACCAAGTGTGACACAATTCAAAAACTCAGATACAATGTAAAGTGTTTTATTATTATTTTTCAGTTCTCTCTGGCGCCAAGCAAATTTGGCTATAAACAAAAGTGAATAAACCCTGATTTAAAACCGATAATGCCTCTAGCGTGTGCACTAGAAGTACGATAATGTGATGCAATACCACAAGGCCCTGTTTTAGTTAAAAGTCACATTAATGATTTCATCCTTCATAGTTGCCCAAAGAACCCTGAGAAAGAAACCTTCAACTCTTACATCGTTTTCTGTCTTAAGGGTAATGAACCATATGTGTAGACAGCTGCACTGTCTGTAAACTATGGTCATTAATTAGACAGGAGACAGTACACTTCCAGGGAGAGACGGGTGGAGGGAAAAGAGGGAGACTTTGAAAAGTCACAGTGATTATTAATAACAGAAAGGGCAGGGAAAAGAGTAAAATGCTTATCCTCCATATTTCAAATATATTACATTGCCCATAGCAACAAAGTGGTGGAAAGGTCTGGAAAGCACAGTGAGAGTTTTGGAACTACGCATGAGGCTACAGTTAACCAAAACAGGATACTACAGGCAAAAATACATATAGACTCATCTATAGAATTCCACAGAGTATACCAAATTGGTGAAGCATATGCCCAAGGAGAAAGATGATAATTTTGTCTTAAGGAGATACAATTATAGTGCATAAAGTAAATCAATGAAATTAACAAGAAAGCACCCGGTCTGAGTTTTCCCCCTGAGCACCAGGTATGAATCCCTAAACAAGATGGTGAGAACTTGGATGACTGGGACTATTTCATAAAGCCTGGGGCAAGAGTTCAAGTTGGGTCAAGGCAAGCAAGGACGAAGGTTACGAGGTGAGTCCAGCCTATGGAGACGTGGTGTGTATCTCAGCATCCTTAGTCATTTTAGCAGATACATTAGACATCTCTGAAAACATGTCAGGAAACAGAGAATACCTGGAACACGTGTAAGAACTCCTGTTTCTTGAACCTTTTGTAATCATCACTAATTAGTATACTAATTCTGGCAGAGGCTGAGGTCTGTGATAAGGAACTAGTACATAAGCACGCAAGGCCTGAGACCACATCTTTCTACTCAACGCTTTATTCCCAATACCTCATGTAATTGCTTGACAAATCATATATTTAATGAAATAATGAACTAAATGAAATAAAGCATATATGTAATGTAAAATGGAAATAACCTATCTATAAAAGAACCCAGAAATATATTAAAGAGAGAATGATAAACTAAAAAGTCCAGTATGTTTGGATGATAATGATGTATCAATGTAGGTTTAAGAATAGTAACAAATGAACCACTCTGGTGAGGGTTGTTGATAGGGGGAGGCTATGCATGTCTGGGGAAGGGATCCATGGGAAAATTCTGTACTTCTGCTCAATTTTGCTGTCAACCCAAAAATGCTCTAAAAAATAAAGGCAATTAAAAAAAAGTCAGAGAGATGAGGTTGAGAGTGACAAAGGCATGATTTTTGCTTCTGCCCTATGGGATGGCAATAACGACAAAGCTTATCAGTGCAGAGAAGAATACTAACATAGAAGGGCCAGACACACTAACAAAAAGGAGGGTGATTTAAAGAACCAATGAAGAAGTCTATACAGGAGAGTGGTGTGATCAGATTTACATCAGATGAGGATCCCTCCAGAAGTTGTACGATGGGTGCTTTAGCCGGGAGAGTAACTCAAAGTAGGAAGACCATTAAGGCACTACTGCACTCAGTAAGACATAAGATAGTAAGTACATGACTTAGGATTGTGGGAATAAAGGGGATGAGTCAGATGCTGACTCAGTAGAACTGATGTGACTTTGTGATACTTTGGTTATTAAGAAGAGAAAAATAAGAAAAAAAATCTAGGGTAGCTTCCAACTCACTAATTTCATAACTACAAAACTTAGTTTTTAAATAAAACATTCATAAATGTTTCATGAACGAATAAATAAAACATTCACACTCTTCAAATTCTTATTATCATAAAAACTTCAGTGATACAATAACCAAGACATGGAAACAACCTAAATGTCCATCAACAGATGAGTGGATAAGGATGTGGTATATATATATATATATATATATATACACCATATATATATATATGTGGTATATATATATATATATACACATACATATACACAATGGAATATTACTCAGCCATAAAAAAGAATAATGCCATTTGCAGCAACATGGATGGACCCAGAGTTTATCATACTACGTGAAGTAAGTCAGAAACAGAGAGACAAATATTATATGATATCACTTATATGTGGAATCTAAAAGATGATACAAATGAACTTATCTATGAAACAGAAACAGACTCACAGACATAGAGAAGAGACTTGTGGTTGCCAAGGGGGAGGAGAGTTGGGGGGAAGGATTGATTGGGAGTTTGGGATTAGCAGATGCAAACTAGTATATATAGAATGGATAAACAACAAGGTCCTATTGTATGGCACAGGGAACTATATTCAATATCCTGTGATAAACCATAGTGGAAAACATTATGAAAAATAATGTATGTATGTATAATTTAATCGCTCTGCTGTACAGCAGAAATTAACACAACATTGTAAATCAACTATACTTCAATAAAATAAAAATTTTATAAAAACCGTGGTGACAGCATGTTTATGCTCTTTTTTATTATTATTTAGGCAGCATTTGTGGAGAACCACATAACTACTGAGTAAAATGTTGAACAAGGTTTTGAATGAAAGAGGGAGGAGAAAGCACTGTGTGGATTATAAACATGTGCCGCATTTGGGGGACTAAATTTAAATTTTCCCATCCCAGTTTTCCCAAGGAGATTAGGACTTGTCAGACATAGTCCTGATTTTGGTTCATAAAACACTGATGCTGTGACGGTGGCCAGCAGTTCTCAACTGTATAATTGAAAAGGCCTTTACAGGTTCTTCTGCCAGCAAATCTGGATCACTGCCCCTTCTGATACACCAAGGAGACAAGTTGGGTTATCAGTGTCAGAAATGCCCTTCACAAACACACGATTTACCTCCAAATCAACCCTCCTTAAGAAATCCCATAGCACAGTGTCTTTTCTCTTTTATGTTACTTACTGTTATCTATTCCTTATTAAGTTTTGATTTGATTATTTGTTCATTTGTGATGATGTCTTATATCCTCTAATAGAATGAAAACTCTAAGGGAACCTTCAAAATCATCAAATTAATACTTCCCTCCCCCTTTCAGTACATGGATTCCTTATACCTCATTTCTCAATCTTAAAAAAGTTTCAGCCATTTGAGATAATTTTGTGCTCATGAAAATAGAGAAATCACCCTAGTATTAAAATTACCCCACTAGATTCTTCAATAATTCTGCTCTTTAATTACACCTTAATTAAAGAGCTTGAACATTAACAACTTTCCTTATCATTAATAGAATGTGTTCTTGAAAATCCAGTTTAATTAAATAAGCATGTATTGAGCACTTATTATATGGGAGCTCACGTGCTGTGTACTGCAGATATGGAATGATTAAAGCATGGATTGGCTACCAAATTTTGTCTAAGAAAACAGATGTAAATAAACACTGCATAAATACTGAAAATATAATAAATTAAATATGTGCAATTTACATGCAATGTACAAGTAAAGCAGAAATGAGATGGGAAATGTCATCTGACTTGGATTTTGAAAATGAAATGGAAATCAGTGGCAGGTCATTCCAGGAAGAGAGAAACACTCCTGCAAAGAATCAATGCAGTAAACATAGGATAAAAAATAGGGCCTATGTAAAGGAGAAATACTGAAGAAAAGAGTCTTTTAAACATGCAGAAAGCCATCCATATTAATCAGATCAGGATTCAAAGTATCAAATATTTTCCTGTACACTCTGATATGCCAAGACTCCAATATCTGGGTTTGTAGAGAAAGAATTATTCCATTATTCCTTATTTGGTCTTTCCTGGTTGGAAATGATCAGAAGTTACAAAGTATAATAGTCACACTTTAAAAAAGTACCTATTTGAGTGCTAAACCCATACATAATCAGCCAAAGCTAGAATTAGGCCTGAGAGAGGTTAGATTTCAACAACAGTTAGAATAAGAATATTAGGTCAGGCTTATTGAGCATTTACTGGGTGATAAGCCTTGTTCTAAGCACCTTGTTATGTGAATGGATTCACAAAATACAGAAACCAGAGAAAATGCAGAAGATACCTATTGGTATCCCATTTTTCCAAAGAAATGGAGACACAGAGAGATTAAGTAATTTGCCCCAAATCAAAGAAAACATAGCAAAGTCAAAATCTAATAGACAACTATAGTGTAGGGTAGGGGGTGGTATTGGTACCTGACATGGTATAAGATAATCTACAGAATGGATGGTTTATGTGCAGGTCATTAGTACATACAGCATGTTTTCTGGATAGCTATTGGAAATGAACAATTGGATGTCAAAGGGAGGGGTCTGTATGTGGGAGGTTCTGGGACAAAGGGAATGAGTAGGGTTGCCAGGACATATTTTGAAGAGCTTTTAAGCCACAGGGAGGAATACTCACCTGAAGCACATGTGTTTAACAGTTACTGTATGCCAGCCCCATAGTTTAGTTTAGGGAAATAAGAGTAAATAACACAGAGACATGAAAAACTGTTAAAAAGTCTATCCAGGACAGAAAGTGGTATAAAAGAATGATGAACAAAATTATGGGTGAGTCGGGTTACAATAGCAGAAAATGCTCACATAGTGCTTAATGATGCAACCTGTGCCCTCCTGAGGGCTTTGCAAGTATTAACTCCTCAATCCTCGCAACCCTAGGACATAGGGACTACTGTCATCATCCACATTCTACAGATAAGGAAACTGAGGCATAAAGAGAAGGAGAAACTTGCCTGTGGTCTTACAACTTGTAAATGGTGGATGTGAGATCCAAAGACAGGCAGGCTAGCTCCTAAGCACTACATTAGGTACTCTCCCTTCCTAGGGTGGGTGAAGGGTAAGAAATGATGTGGCGATTGTAATGGACAGTATTCATCTATTTTCTTCATTCATTCAACAAAACACTTGTTGAGCACCTATTATGTGCCAGACACTATTCTAGGCAACATGGGTATAGCAGTGAATAAAACAAACAAGACTCTTCCTTGAACTCATGCAATACTTAACATTCATGAAGAATTGCTGTGCTGAATCAAGAAAAGTGCTTAAATGTGACAGGTACTGTATGTAGCCCTTTATATCCCATATCAAATTTAACCCTCACAACCCTCTGAAGTCTGTACATCATCATCCTCGTTTTACAGATAAGGAAACTAAGTCTTGGGGGCATTAAATAAGGCCACACAGATTATAAGTATGGATACAGAAACTCAGACCTAGGTCTGCCAGATTCCAAACTCATAGTTAAACCAGGTTACTCTAGCACTTAAAGATGAAGTAGAATCAAAGGAAGTATTTTTATGATGTAGGGTATTAGAATCATTTTCAGCCTTAAGAATGGGCAAAAGGAACAGAAGCAATAGTTCAAATTAGAGCAATAGTTCAAATGAAAAGATTAGAGAGTAAAAAAAAAAAGTTGATAATACAGATGACATTTTAACTGAAGAACAAGAAAGTCGTAAAATATTATCTGCATGTTTTAAGCTGGACTCTCTCAAATGCTTGATCATAAAGGATTCAGTAGAATAAATGGAAACTACCATCATGTTTATATTTTTTCTTCAAATAAAAGTTTTAAAATACTGACGCTGCCCCTGAAACCTCATAGCCCCATAGCCAAGGACTGAAATTGTACAAAATGCGTTTTACCCAATGAAACAACAGCCAACTTCTGGTGACTCAACATATGGAAGATAAATGTCTTTTTCCCTGAAAGAAATGGAATCAGGGTAAGGCTAGGCTGAGCTATCTTTGAAGGGATCTGCCTTTTCTCCTTTTTAGTGATGCTCTCTCTCTCCCCTCCTCTCCGTGTAGGAAGGATGCCTTTGTATCATCTGTTATCAAGAAAGACCATGCTGTTCCAAAGGCACGTGATGTGTCATAAATACCTGCTGGATGTCCTGACTCAGCTCTGAATTCCAGCTGCTGCATAGCCTTTGTCCCAGGCAGAGAGAATGCTCAGTGCCAGATTAATGGTAACGTGATCATTTTAAAATAGTATCCATCCCTGTGATAATGCCTTTTGGGCTGTCGCCATGTCAGAGTGATGGGTCAGTGCTATTCCAATCACTAGCACTACCCCTGCCCCCACCACTCAAAAGGATTTAAAACTTCACATTTAAAAATAAGCAGACAAGCTCTGTGAATGCACAGTCTATTGCTATTATGTGCCTTTTTCTTTGTGAAATGGCTTGGAGTCTTCACTGTTATCTCTTCATACCCAGCAAGGGTACAATTGTTTTTAATAAGTCGGATCTTAATTATAGCATAGTAATCTACCACTTACCCAAGGAATAGAGTTTTCTAACTGAAGAAAAATAAAATCTTATGTTTTTCAAGCTTCTTAAACACTGTCAAATTTTGAAATACTCTTTTATCTATGTCACATTTGATCATCAAAGCAATCCTATATGAAAGGCAAGGAGAATGCTATTATCCACATTTTAACATATGGAAACTGAGGCTTAGAGCAAGGATGGGAATCAGTCTAATCAAAAATAATAAGAAAGTGACAGAGCTAAGGATGCAATATAATTTTCCCTTTCTTTCCTATTTTTTTTGTTCTGAAGTCAAATTTATTTCTATGTTGACACCATGGAAAAAGTATAACAAAACATGAAAACTTTGGGAGGAAAGTTTAAGAAAATTTACCAACAGTCACAGACTACGTATATAACATACATGTTATGTAACGTGCAGGTACATAAAAGCTTAACTGTTTGCACATCACAGCCAAGTATATTTCATATCTGAGAGTTAAATCTTAGATAATGATAGGGCTTCAGAGAGAAGTGGCCATGTCACCTGGATCAGCCTGAGGTCGAAGACATTAGGAAAAGTGTAGCTTCATCTCCATGCCTAGGCAATCTCAAACGTACCCTTTCCTTGGACTCTTTTATGAAACCATTCCTACTGGTATTTGTTCCCTTTTACTTCTAGAAAATTCTTTGGTCCTCTGCACATGGATTTTCATCACATCCTGAATGTGATGTTTGTTGTCTTCTGATGGATTCTCCTGATAGTACAGTTTTGAGTAAGACAAATGGATTTCAGACAAATTCAGTAGCCCTTTTCATTTTTCCAGTCACCACTAAGGCACAAAAAAGAAGCTCTCTCCAAGATTTCTTTGCCAATGAAGTCTTTATGAAAGGAACACATTATATCCAATAATCTATCGATTTATCCATGTTAGTAGAATTCTTTGTGAAACACAAATTTACAGATTATTTTATCAGGCCAAAACATAACAAAACATTTCATTTGTTGTCAAAATAATGTACATTCAAACAATGATGTATTGTTTAAATCTACTCGATTAGCAATTAAAAAAGAATTAATTTTGCCCATTATAGCATAAAATGTGCATTATTATTAACAGTTGGAGAGAGTGTAAATCTTTACAACATATGGAGAAGTATCTTGGAATATGTATTTAGATCCTTTAACAAGTTCATGTAATAATTAGCTTGTAATTTCTTCCCTAGAAATAATTCCACACTAATAAAACAGATAAAAATTAGATAAAGATTTATGTGTCCATGTATTTACTGAACAGCTACTTATGTTACAGAATAAATAGGAAATGCTTTAAACATCCTAAAATAGAAGAATGATTAAAGTAAAATATGGTCCATCTATATCAGAATATGGTGCACAGCTCGTGTTTTCAAATAATGTTTCAAGACAAAAGAAAAAGCTCATAATAAACTTTTAGGAGAGAAAACAGCAGGATACAAATCTATCATGTAAAAACACAAATGCAAGTGAGAATGTGAGTTTGGATGAGGAAAAAACAGAAGGGCCCAAGTTCTAAATCTGGGTGGACATGACAGAGACCATGTCCAAAGTGAGGAGATGATGCATAAAGTGAATTGGTTCAAAGAAGGAAGAAACTCAACTCTAGAGTTTGATTACGTAAGAACTTCTGGAATTTGTCAGAAATTTTAGAGTGACGCTTAGTCCATTTCAACAGTATATAAAATCAGAGACTGAGACTGTTCTACCTAGATATAAAGGGAAAGGAAAAGACATCTGGCATCCAAATGTGTTCATGTTATTTGTTTACTTTGGGTTTTTTTTCTCTGTAATAAAAGTAGAAGTAGGAGGGCTTCCCTGGTGGCGCAGTGGTTGAAAGTCCGCCTGCTAATGCAGGAGACACGGGTTCGTGCCCCAGTCCGGGAAGATCCCACATGCCGCGGAGTGGCTAGGCCCGTGAGCCATGGCCTCTGAGCCTGCGCGTCTGGAGCCTGTGCTCCGCGACAGGAGAGGCCACAACAGTGAGAGGCCTGCGTACCGCAAAAAAAAAAGTATAAGTAGGATAATTTTACTACTTGCCGTACTTTAGTTTTCTACATTTTTGGATGGTGGCATTTCATAATTTAATTATGACCTGATAGACTGCATTTACCAATTCATTCTTTCATTCAATTCATTTATTAAGCATCCACTCAGCGCTGTGCCAGCCATGAAAATTATGATGAAAAACTCAAATAATGAGAGATTATATTATTTAAAGACAGAAAATTAAGATTATTAAAAAAAAAATCAGAAAGTAAAATTACCTGGAAACTTTCTTGTTTTGCACTATTACTAAATATAAAAGGAAGTTTTGAACATTTTGTAATGGACAGAAAGTTGAGGTTTCAGCTTCAGGTAATTATAGGCTATGTCATTTGGAGCAACCCTTCCACTGAAATGTTGTTCAAAGGTGAATGAAATAAAAATTGCATCTTTTATTAAAGTATCAAGAAGCTATAACCAAATACTATGCAATTAAGGTCAAGATCCAGGAGATGCCAAGATGCCAAAAGGAGGAGGAGAACACTGAGGATTGCTTTAGTCCTCAGAGCATTTGTTTATTATTGAGACACATCTGGGGGGTTGTTCTCTGCTCTGGGTCTGGCTGGAGTGGCCAGGGGAACAAAAATTGGAATCTCAGTCCTGACAAAGGTAGAGAACCTGGTAAAGAATCTATGCTTTTGGACATATATATACTTCCAAATGTAAAATAGATAGCTAGTGGGAACCAGCCGCATAGCACAGGGAGATCAGCTCGGTGCTTTGTGACCACCTAGAGGGGTGGGATAGGGAGGGCGGGAGGGAGGGAGACGCAAGAGGGAAGAGATATGGGGACATATGTATATGTATAACTGACTCACTTCGTTATATGTATAGCTGATTCTGCTTTGTTAAAGCAGAAACTAACACACTGTTTTAAAGCAATTATACTCCATAAAAGATGTTAAAAAGTTTAAAAAATAGAAAAAAAAAGAATCTATGTTTTATGATGGGACCAGAAAAGTCTCAGTGTGTTGCAAGCAGATAAGCCAGAAAACAAACAAAAAAACTCACACACTCTACCCCTTTTTTCACACTGTTTAAATCCTGAAGAAAATCTCAAGCCTGGAATTTGGAAACATTGTTTGCACATTGCCCTTGTCTTCAGGCACCCTGCTAACATAAACATGATAATTCCCCTTTTCTGGAGGAGGAGAACACCAAACTGTGCTCAAATTAATTTTTCAAGTAAATTTTTAAATACAAGACCAAAGCAAATCAGGCAAGCCAGGTAACAATGTGAGGTAAAACCAGCAGGGAGATGTAAACAAATAACAGAAATAGACCCAGATACTGGAATCTGAAGATATATTTTGTGAAACTATTAGGCATGTTATGCTCCAGGAGTTAAAGACAAGAATAAAAATTTCAGAAAATAACTAGAAACTGTAAACAGTGACAGTATATCAGAAAAAGAGGACACATGTGAGAACCGAAAAAGTATGGTAACCAAAACAAAGAACTCAATGGGTAAATTTAAACAGATTAAATGCAACAGGAAAAAAATAAGAATTATTGTACTGATCTATATCTCTTTACATTGTCTTCCTTCTATGCATGTCTATCGCTGTGGCCAAATTTTCTCTTTTTATAAGGACTTCAGTCATATTGGATTAGAACCCACCCAAATGACCTTATTATCTTAACTATTATAATCACATCTGCAAAAAACTGATGTCCAGAGTCATATTCTTAGGCACTTGGGTTTAGAACTTCAGCATCTGAATTTCTGGAGACACAATTCAACCCATAACAATGCCCTAAACCACTTCTCCATATCTGCCTAACAAAGTGTAGAAAATCACTATTCTCAAGAGTCTTCTATCTTAAACATGATTTTTCTATATAGCTGTCAGACAGCTCTAGTCTAAAAGTTTTATAAGCGTCATGCTCAGGAAAGATTCTTCTTTTTTTTTTTTAAATCTTTATTGGAGTATAATTGCTTTATGATGTTGTGTTAGCTTCTGCTGTATAACAAAGTGAATCAGCTATATGTGTACCTATATCCCCATAACCCCTCCCTCTTGCTTCTCCCTCCCACCCCTCTTGTTGGTCACAAAGCACTGAGCTGATTTCCCTGTGCTATGCAGCAGCTTCCCACTAGCTATGTATTTTATATTTGGTAGTGTATATACGTCCATGCCACTCTCTCACTTTGTCGCAGCTTACCCTTCCGCCTCCCCGTGTCCCGAAGTCCATTCTCTATGTCTGCATCTTTATTCCTATCCTGCTCCTAGGTTCATCAGAACCGGGTTTTTTTTTATTTTTATTTTTTTAATTCCATATATATATGTTAGCATACTGTATTTGTTTTTCACTTTCTGACTTACTTCACTCTGTATGACAGACCCTAGGTCCAGCCACCTCACTACAAATAACTCAATTTCGTTTCTTTTTATGGCAAACTTTTAAGAGCCATCCTAGCAATGGGCAAATATCACCTTCCTAGGTCTTGCCCAGTGTTTTAAATAATGTACCATGGAAAAGTGTTCTCATGAGCAATTTTTTTTTATAACTCTCCCTTATTCATATTTATTATTCCACCTCCTAACCCAACAGTCTTAGAACACAAGCCCCGGTATACTCCTGGAACCTGCTAATAGAAGTTAATTAGGCTCTGCAACTCCTTGTTCCTTTCCTCCCTTCATAGACCCAGCACTTTTCTGTATTTGGTTATGTTGTGACTTGACACTTGTAGTCTTGTAGTCAGGAGGGGAACACATGCAGATTGGCAAGGTGAAGGCATCAACATTGATTTCAAGCAAGGGGGAGCTGGGAAGGACTAGCCTCTAACAGGGAATAACTTCCACAGGCATAGGGTTCAGGGTGACGTGGATTTTCAAGTACATCAACCCTGATAACCTCATCCTAAGTCTCAGAGCCCCACCTCTTTTATCCAGGGCTGTGACCTTGACACAGTAAACTTGGTGGGACTAAAAATACAACCCTCTTGGAGTTCTGTCACTCTCATAAATAATTCCCTAAACTGCTCCTTAGCTTTTTCTGGACTTGAATGGATAAAAGTCTCTTATATGTTACCTAAGAGGCCCTCTGGCTTTCACTGTTGGTCTTCAGTTGGAGATTAATCACCCACACTTTGATTTACTTTCTCCAACGCATCAACATCATTCAGCAGGAACCATATAAGTTCCATTCCCCAAATCTTCTTTCAGCTTTCCAGGGCAATTATATAGCTTCTTCTGCCAGAAGGAACTTTGGGTAAATGCTTTCTACTGAGTTTTCACTCTAACTGAAGACTATGGCGGAAGTTTCTCACCAACAGGCTTGGAGGCAAGGAGTTTTATATTCTTTATGTTTTCCTTTCAGGCTTTCCCATCTCTCCCTGGTCAAAGCCCACATCACATTCTCAAGGTGGTTTTCACTTATCTAATTCTTAATAACATGCGGTAATGAAGTAAGAGTTGGGCAGAGAGAGTTTAGGGGTTTACACTTTATCCTCACCACAACCCTCCTCCCTCTAGGCTCAACTTTCCCTGTATCTCTAACCATTTCCCAATCTAAGTATTTTGCCTATACTTTTATTCTACAACCCAAAATAATGGATAATATCTGATTCCTTGATAGGGAAGACTTTCATGATGAGGGACTCATGACATAATCATTCAGACAGAGAAGAATGAAACATTAATGGTGGAATTCACAAACAAAAAGTAAAAGTATATCTGCATGTGTACGTAAAGTATATACGTAAACTTCTGTAAAAAGACCAACATGTTAACACAGAAAACTTCCTTGATTTTAAACCTAAGGTGAGACTTATGTATAGCATCAAAAAGTATCTTTAATTAAAGCACACAGAGAGAGAGAATGAACCTCCTTTATTTTGTTGAAATTTGTATTAGTAATTTTATAGTAGTTCTCATTTCTAAATTAAAAACACAAGCTAACACTTCAAAGCTCTTGTATAAACAACTGACTTCAAAAAGCCAAATGTGTGTAAGCTCTGCTATACACCTGATCCCTAATTATGTTCCACTTTGTATTCAAAATCATACTTGTGTCACTTCACTTTCTTTCACCCTTCAGGAGTATTATTCTTTAGTTTATGTTCAGTCTTTCTATGACTGATAACATTTTTTGATCAATGAAAAGGTTGATGTTGTTTCCAAAAGTAATGGTATGTAATAAAATTGTTCTACTCCAACAATTAAAAACATTTTATTATGTAATAAAATAGGTTCCTTTTCTCTAGCTCCAGCCACACAACATTAATTCAGACACTAATTCACACATGATATATTATTGCTAGAGCAGTAAGGGCATTTATTAGTAATACATATACATACACACATACACATTAAGTTAAATATTATAAATATAAATATATATATATATATTTATTTATTTATTTATTTATTTTTTGTGGTACGTGGGCCTCTCACTGTTGTGGCCTCTGCCGTTGCGGAGCACAGGCTCCGGACACGCAGGCTGAGCAGCCATGGCTCACAGGCCCAGCCACTCCGTGGCATGTGGGATCCTCCCGGACCGGGGCACGAACCCGTGTCCCCTGCATCGGCAGGGGGGGGCGCCACCACCCCGCCACCCCGGGGGGCCGGGGGGTTTTTTTTTTTTTTTTTTT